>NC_045635.1:126926243-127279327 GCF_009829155.1 Mustela erminea | reverse complement strand
TGACTGCATTTCTTGTTGATCTTCTGGGAGCCTGTTCTAGTGATTCTCAAGTGTCTTTGCCAGAGGTGGAGTTGCACCGCTCTTACCAGGGGCCAAGATAATCATCCACTTGGGTTTGCTTTCGGGAGCTTTTGTTCCCTGAAGGCTTTCTGTAGAGTTCCACACGATGGGAATGAAAATAGCGGCCTCCCAGTCTCCAGCCTAGAGGAGCTGGGAGCTCGGGGCCCCACTCCTCAGTGTGCCCTTGGAGGAAAGTGCTCAATCACTCACATCTCCCTGGCCTCTGGCCGTGCTCTGAGCTCACCCGTCTTGTGATTAGCTCAAGGTAACCCCGAGCTGAGAGCTCACTCCTCGGCTCTGTTTCTGTAGCCAGCTTCCCTGCTCTAATACCTGTGAGCTCTTTGACACTCAGATACCCTCTATCCTTCTGTGACCCTGTGGGAACTGGGGTCACACTGACACCATGTGGGCTTCACCCTGGTTTAGCCTCTGGAATGAGGTCCCTCAGTGGAGCAGACTTTTAAAAGTCCCAATTTTGTGCTCCATTGCTCTGCTGCTTGCCAGGAGCTGGCCCCTCCCCCCACGGTCTATCTTCCCATTGCTTTGGATTCACTTCTCTGCCAGTCCTACCTTTCATAAAGTGGTCAAATTTCTGTTTTTAGAATTGCTGTTCTTCTCTTCAATCTCCTGTTGGATTTGTAGGTGTTTGCAATGGTTTGATAAGCTATTTAGCTGATCTCCTGCTAGCTGATGTCATCTCAGCCTGCTACTTCTCTGCCATCTAGACTCCTCCAAGATTTCATTCTTTTTTATGTCTGAATAATATTGCATTGTGTGTGTATGTATGTATATATATATAAACATACATATATTTATACTGCTTTATTCATTTATGTATGAATATATACTTAATAACATAATGTCTATTTATATAAATATATAAATAATATATATAAATGTATGAGCAAATATTATATACACACATATAATATGTATATGTATATTATATATATGTACCCTTGTATATATTTATGTATATTTATAAATATGTAATTTGTATAATAAATATTATATATATGTATATACTGCTTTATTCATTTATCAGTTGATTGAGATTTGAGCTCGTGATGCAATGAGCACAGGTGTTATATACAACTGATGAATCACTGAACTCTATTCTTTTTTTTTTTAATAAATTTTTTTATTTTTTATAAACATATATTTTTATCCCCAGGGGTACAGGTCTGTGAATCGCCAGGTTTACACACTTCACAGCACTCACCAAAGCACATACCCTCCCCAATGTCCATAACCCCACCCCCCTTCTCCCAACCCTGCTCCCCCAAGCAACCCTCAGTTTGTTTTGTTCTGAAACTAATAATACACTATATGTTAATTAGTTAAATTAAAAAATAAAAAAACTGTGGGCTCCTTCCATAATTGAGCTACTGTTGATAGTGCCACAAAACACTGGGGTGCTTGTGTCTCTTTGAATCAGTATTTTTGTATTCTTTGGATAAACAGCTAGTAGTGTAATTGCTGGGTTGTAGGGTAGTTCTGTTTTTAACTTTTTGAGGAGCCTCCATACTGTTTCCCAGAGTGGAGGATCACTTTGCATTCCTACCAACAGAATAAGAGGGTTCACCTTTTTCCACACACTTACCAACATCTGTTGTTTCCTTTGTTGTTAACATCAGCCATTTTGAAAGGTGTGAAGATGATATTTCATAGTAGTTTTGATTTTTTTTTTTTGCTGAAGATGAGTTATGTTCAGCATATTTTCATGTGTCTATTACCCATCTGGATGTCTTCTTTGAAAGAAATGTCCATTCATGTCTTCTGTGTATTTCTTAACTGATTATTAGTTTTTTGGTTGTTAAGTTTGACAAGTTCTTCATAGATTTTTGGATACTAGCCCTTTATCAGATATATCATTTTCAACTATCTTCTCCCATTCCAAAGGTTGCCTTTTAGTTTTGTTGATTGTTTCTCTTGCTGTGCAGAAGCTTTTAATCTTGGTGAAGTCCCAGTAGTTTATTTTTGCTTTTGTTTCCCCTGCCTTTAGAGATATATCTAGTAAGAAGTTGTTACAGCCAAGGTCAAAGAGGTTGTTGCCTGTATTCTTCTCTCAGATTTTGATGACTGTTTCACGTTTAGGTCTTTTATCCATTTTCAATTTATTTTTGTGTATGGTGTAAAAAAGTGGTTCAATTTCCTTCTGCATGTGGCTCTCCAGTATTCACAACACCATTTGTTGGAAACATTTTTCCTTTGGATATTCTTTCCTGTTTTGTCACAGATTAGTAGACCTTATAGTTGTGGGTCCATTTCTGAGTTGTCTGTTCTGTTCCATTAATCTATGTGTCTGTTTTTGTGCCAGTAATATACTGTCTTTATGACTATAACTTGGTATTAGAGCTTGAAATCTGGAATCATGATGATGCTTGTTTTGCTTTTCTTTTTCAAGATTGTTTTGGCTATTCAGGATCTTTTGTGGTTCCATACAAATTTTAGGATTGTTTTTTATGGATGATTTGTTCTAGCTCTGTGAAAAATGCTGGTGCTATTTTGATAGGGATTGCATTACATGTGTAGATTAGCTTGGGTAATATAGACATTTTAATAATATGTGTTCTTCCAAATCATGAGCATGGAATGTTTTTCCATTCCTTTGTGTCATTTCTTTCATAAATGTTCGATAGTTTTCAGAGTACAGACCTTTTATCTCTTTGGTTAGGTTTATTTCTAGGTTTCTTATGGTTTTTGGTGCCACAATTATAAATGGGATCAATTACTTGATTTCATTTACTGCTGCTTCATTATCAGTGTATAACATGCAACTGATTTCTGAACATTGATTTTTATCCTGAAGCTTTCATGAATTCATGTATCAGCTCTAGAAATTTTTTGGTGGAATCTTTGGGTTTTCTACTTAGAATATCATGTCATCTGAAAATAGTGAAAGTTTGACTTGTTTCTTGTTGATTTGGATGCCTTTTATTTCCTTTTTGATGTCTGATTGCTGAGGCTAAGACTTCCAGTAATATGTTATATAGTAATGTAAGAATTGACATCTTTGACTTGTTCCTGGCCATAGGTGAAAGACTCTCATTTTTTTTTTTTTACCATTGAGGATTGTATTAGCTATGGATCTTTCATATATGGCCTTTATGATGTTGAGGTATGTTACCTTTATCCTTACTTTGTTGAGGATTTTTAATCAAGAATGAATGCTCTGCTCTGTTAAATGTATTTTTTATATCTATTGAAAGGATCATATGGTTCTTATTCTTGCTTTTATTAATGTTGCTTATGATGTTGATTGATTTGTAAATATTGAACCATCCTTGCATCCTGGGAATAAATCCCACTTGATCGTGGTGAATGACTCTTTTAATGTACTGTTGGATTCAATATACTAATATTGAGAATTTTTGCATCCACGTTTATCAGGGATATTGACCTATAACTCTCTTTTTTAGTGGGGCCTTTGTCTGCCTTTGGAATCAAGGTAATGCTGGCTTCCTAGAATGGTTTTGGAAAGGTTTTTTTTTTTCCATTTTTATTTTTTGGATGAGTTTGAGAAGAATAGGTATTAGCTCTTCTTTAAATGTCTGTTGGAATTCTCCTGGGAAGTCATGTGGCTGTGGACTGTTGTGTGCTGGGAGATTTTTTGATTACTGATTCAATTTCTTTGCTGGTTATCAGTTGGTGAAAGTGTTCTATTTCTTCCTGTTTCAGTTTCGTTTGTTTATATATTTCTATGAATTTATCCATTTCTTCTAGAATACCCAATTTATTGAACAAACGTGTAATTTTTCATAATATTCTCTTAAAAATGTTTGTTGGTTGTGATCGCTTGCATTTGTGATTTTATTAATTTGGGTGATTTATCTTTTCTTTTTGCTAAATCTGGCTAGTGATTTATCAATTTCATTAATTATTTCAATGAACCAGCTCTTAGTTTAGTTGGTCTGTTCTCCTGTGGTTTTTTTGGTTTGTTCATTTGTTTCTATAGCATTTATTTCTGCTCTAATCTTTATTATTAGATTCTTCTGGTAGTTTTAGGCTTCATTTGTTATGCTTTTCCAGCTCTTTTAGATGTAAGTTTAGGTTGAATATTTGCTTCTTCTGGTAGTTTTAGGCTTTACTTGTTATTCTTTCCTAGTTCTTTCAGGTGTAAGGTTAGGTTGGAATATTTGTTTCTTGAGGTAGGCCTGTACTGGATATACCTCCCTCTTAGGACTACTTCTGCTGCCTCTCAAAGGTTTTGAACCCTTATGTTGTAATTTTCATTTGCTTCCATACATTTTTAAAATTACTTCTTTAGCTTTCTGGTTGGTCTATTCATTCTTCAGTGAAACATTCTTTATCCTCCATGTACTTGAGCCTTTTCATATTTTTTCTTGTGGCTGACTTCAAGTTTCATAGTATTGTGGTCTGAAAATATGCATGGTATGATCTCGATCTTTTTGTACTTGTTGAGGGCTGATTTGTGACCTAGTGTGTGATCTGTTCTTGGGAATGTTTCATGCACACTAAAAAAATGTGTATTCTGCTTTAGGATGAAATATTCCAAATATGTCTATTATATATGGGCCAGTGTGTCACTCAGCCATTGTTTCCTCATTCATCTTCTGCTTCGATGATCTATCCAGTGTTGTAAGTGGGGTATTAAAGTCCCTTACTATTATTTTATTATTACCAATGAATTCCTTTATGTTTATTATTAATTATTTTACATATTTGGGTGCTCCCAAATTGGGGAGATAAATAATTATAATTCTTAGATCTTCTTGTTGGATTAGAGGCCTTAATTTTGACGTTATGCCCTTCACCTCTTGTCGTAGTCTTTCATTCAAAATCTAGTTTGTCTGATATAAGTGTGGCTACTTTGGCTTTTGACATCCTTTACCATGACAAATTCTTCTCCATCCCCTCATTTCTTCATTTTAAAAAATATTATTTGTTTATTTTAGAGAGAGAGTGTGTGTGTGAGAATGGGGGAGGGACAGAGAGAGGAAGAGAATTCCAGAGGATTCCCTGCTGAGTAGGGATCCTGACATGAGGCTCTATCATATGACCCTGAGATCATGGCCTGATCTGAAATCAAGAGTCAGTTGCCCATCTGACTGAGCCACCCAGGTGTCCCTTCATTGCCTCACTTTCAACCTGCAGGTGTCTTAAGTATAAAATGAGTCTCTTCTGTGGACTCTGAGAAACTGAGGGTTTTGGAGGAGAGGGGCGCAGGGAATGGGTCAGCCTGTGGTGGGCATTAAGGACGGCACATATTGCATGGATCACTGGGTGTTGTACATAAACAATGAATCATGGAACACTGTATCAAAAACTAATGATATATTTTATGGTGACTAACATAACCCAATAAATAAAATAAAATAAAATGATTCTCTTGTAGGCAGCATATAAGTGGGTCTTTTTTTTTTTTTTTTAAATATCTATCCTGACACCCTATGTCTTTTCGATTGGGGCATTTAGCCCATTTACATTTAGCGTGATTATTGATAGATATGAATTTAGTTCCATTGTATTACTTGTTAAGTTATTATTTCTGGAGATTTTTCTCTTGTTCTTTTCTTGTCTTTGTAACTTTTGGTCTTTCTTTCTCACTCAAGGAGTTCCCTTTCATATTTTTTTCAGGGCTGGTTTAATGGTCACAAACTCCTTTAGTTTTTGTTTGAGAAACTGTCTCTCCTTCTATTCTGAATGACAGACTTACTGGATAGAATATTCTTGACTATAGATTTTTCCCTTTGAGCACAATATATCATGCCACTTTCTTCTAGCCTGCCAAATTTCTCTTGAGAGGTCTGCTGTTTATCTTATTTGCCTTCCCTTAGATTAGGGACTTCTTTTCTCTAGTTGCTTTTGGATTTTTCCTTATCTCTATATTTTGCAAATTTAACTATGATATGTCTTGGTGTTGGCCTGCTTTTGTGAATTTTGATGGGAGTTTTCTGTCTCTCCTAGAATAGGGTGTCTGCTTCCTTCCCTAAATTAGGGATGTTTTCAGCTAAAATGTGCTCAAAAAGACTTTCTGCCCCCCCCCTTTTTTTCTCTCTTCTTCTGGGACTGCTATAATATGCTAATGATGCTATTATGCTTTATGGATTCATTGGGTTCCCTAAGTCTACATTTGTGATCCAGTATTTTTCTTTCCCTCTTCTTTTCAGCATCATTATTTTCCATAATTTAATCTTCTATATCACTTATTTGTTCCTCTGCTTCTTCCATCCTTGTGATCATTACATCCAGTTGGATTCACATGTTGGTTGCAGTATTTTTTATTTCAGCCTGAGTAGTTTTTAGGTTGTTTGTCTCTGTGGTAAGGGAATCCCTGGGGTCTTCTATGTTTTTCTCAAACCCAGCTAGTATCCTAAGGATTGCTGTTTTAAATCCTGGATTAGGCACATTACTTGTATCTATTTTGATTAGATCCTTTGCCGTGACCTTTTCTTGTTCTTTCTTTGGGATGAACATTCTGTCTAGGTCTCTGTCTTCTATATGTTATGAAAGCCTGTTATGTTTCTTACTCCTGAGAGTGTTTGTTTTATTAAGAAAAGGTAATATACTGTTCAGGGCTGGCACTTAGAGAAATGTTCCTGGTGTATGCTATGTACACTCTGCTGCTGTGTTTGGGTTTCTCTTTCCCTCAAGTCAGTCCTCTGTAGTTTCCCCTTGCCTGCAATAGGGAGTTTTTGGACCTTGTCCAGAGTATGGTGAGTTTGAACTAGGTGTGCTCATTTCTGCTTGTTAAAAGAGACCTGATGCTATTTTTCACTAAAGCTGAATTTTTGCATCATTCTATGGTCAGTAGATGTGGTATGTGCAGGGTTGTGCTGGTCTTCCAGGGGAGGGGCCCATTGCTCTGGTTCTCAGCCGTACTTGCCCTAGAAAAATAGCTCCTGCAGGGTACAGGGAGCCAGGGCTTGGTGCGAGTGGTTTAGGCCTTCACCTGGTGGTGCTGTGCTGATTAATGAGGTTCATTCATGCTGCAGGGTTGGGGAGAGAAGTGGCAGCAGTTCCTTCCCTTGTTCCCAGATAGGGGAGTTTGCACTCTCTGCTGTCTGGAAAGCTCTCACAGAAGAGCAAACAATCTCCCCTCATGTTTCCCAGATGTCCCTCAGATTCCTGCCTTCACCCTGTGTCCAGGCCTTCTGCCCACTTGGCAGTAGAGTGCACCCATGTTTTACCCCAGTCAGGCTGGTGGAGTTTTACAATTCCTACCTTTAGGGATCTGGTGTGCCACAGACTGATGCTAGTCCTTTGGAGGATGGTCTCACCTCACTGGGATGGTGCAGGTTTCTCCCAGAAGGGCAGTCACACCAAAGTACAGGAGCTTGGAGTTTGGTGTAAAGCACAGCAAAAAGCGGGACGCCTGGGTGGCTCAGTTGGTTAAGCAGCTGCCTTCGGCTCAGGTCATGATCCCAGCGTCCTGGCATGGAGTCCCACATCGGGCTTCTTGCTCGGCAGGGAGCCTGCTTCTCCCTCTGCCTCTGCCTGCCATTCTGTCTGCCTGTGTTCGCTCTCTCTCCCTCTGTCTCTCTCTGACAAATAAATAAAAAAATCTTAAAAAAAAAAAAAAAGCACAGCAAAAAGCTGGTGACCAGGTGAGCCACACTCAGCAGGTGTCTTTGTCCCTATGCTGGGGGTCAGGGTAGCATAATGGTGCCTGCCAGCTCTTTTGTCTCCAGACAGGCTCTCCCAGCTGTGTTCCAAGAAGGGGAAACCATCTCTCCCAGCACATCTCAGAGAATCCTCAGATCATACATCCACTACTGGGCTATCTGCCCTCCTTCTCCATAGGAGAACTGCAGTGCCTGCTGGGCTCCACATGGGCCATGACATGGACCTCTAAAACTCCAGTAAAAACTCACAAAATCAACTCCTCTTGTTTTCCTAGTCAATGGCTTTGTGTAAGTGTTTTCCTTATGTGATCCTCTTTGTGCTTTTCTCTCTCTCTCTCCTCTCTCCATGATCAGGGTTCTCTCCTCTCTGCAGCACTTGTAGTCTTTCACTTCCCCAAATCACATCTCTCCACCTCCTACCTTCCATGACTAGGCCTCTTTTCCCCCCACTAGTTGTGCAGTTTGTTCTGTCAGTCCTTGGATCAATTTCTTCAGTGTTCAGAATGATTTCATGTCTCTCTTGCTGTGTTCTAGGCCAGCTTAGGGTCCTCCTACTACACTGCCATCTTCCACAAATTTCTCCATTTATCCACTTTTAGTGTTTTATTCAGTTAAATCACCTGGGTTGGCTCCCCAAGCAGCTTCAACAATCAACAGTGGGTTATTGGCCAGTATTTTGAACAAATAATTTGTTAAATGCAATGGTTCTCAGCATTCAGTGAGTGCAGACAAGGAAGCAGGCTCCACACCTAAAGATTATAATTTAGTAGGTTAGGGATAGTGCTGATAAATCTTATTAAATTCCCCAGATGATTTAGATGTAAGCAGTCTTTGGACAGCACTTTGGAAACACAGTCCTTTTCAAGGAACTAACAGCATATTTAAGGATATGGGATATAGGAATTTTAGAATAACAGACATGGGAAAACACAGGGGGAACATCTAGTCTCATCCCTCATTTTGGGCAGGAAGAAATTGGAGTCCAGAAAGGAAAATAGAATTTTCAAGGACCTTATACCAAATTAATCCTAGAGATAGATCTAGAATACCAGTCTCTGATTCCCAGTCCCACATATATTTTTTTTAAATCATTACAGGAATATAATGGACATACATTGTTAGGCTAGTTTTTGGTATACAATATATTGATTTGACATTTCTATACATTACTCAGTGCTCACCATGCTAAGTATAGTCAACATCTGTCACCAACCAATATTATTACAATATTATTATATATATTCCCTATGCTGTACTCTTCATTTCTCTGACTTATTTATTTTGTAATTAGAAATTTGTACCTCTTAATTCCCTTCATCTTTTTTGCCCACTCCCACCCATGTACCTCCCTCTGGCAACCACCATTTTGTTCTCTGTTCTTTTTGTTTTGTTTTGTTTTGTTTTTAAGATTCCACATATAAGTGAAATCATCTGGTCTTTGTCTTTCTCTGTCTGACTTATTTCACTTAGCATAATTCCCTCTAGGTCTATCTAAGTTGTTGCAAATGGCAAATTCTCATTGTGTCTGGGTAATATTCCATTGTATGCCACATCTTCTTTATCCATTCATCTATTGATGGCTCTTGAGTTGTTTCCATATATTCGCTATTGTAAATAATGCTTCTATAAACATAAGAGTCTACATATCTTTTTAAATTAGAGTTTTTTTTTAAATTTGGGTAAATAACCAGGAGAGAAATTATTGGACTGTATGGATTTCTATTTTTAATTTTTTGGGAAACCTCCATAATGTTTTCCACAGTGGCTGTACCAATTTACATTTCCACTAGCAGTACACAAGTGTTCCCTTTTCTCCATATCCCTGTCAACACTTATTTTTTGTCATTTTAATACTAGCCATTCTGACTGCTGTGAAGTAGTATCTCATTGTGATTTTGATTTGAATTTCCCTAATGATTAGTGGTATCAAGCATCTTTTAATGTGTCTATTGGCCATCTGTATGTCTTCTTTGAAAAAATGATCTATTAAGATCCTCTTCTTTTAAAAATTATTGGATTGTTTTCTTTTTGGTGTTGAGTTGTATAAGTTCTTAGTGTATTTTGGATATTTAACTCCTTATCAGATATATCATTTGCAAATATCTTCTCCCATTCATTAGGTTGCCTTTTTGTTTTGATGATGGTTTTCTTCACTGTGTAAAATCTTTGTATTTTGGTGTAATCTAAAATACAAAGCTACTTTTGCTTTTATTTCCCTTGCCTGGGGTGACATATCCATAAATATGTTGCAAAGAGATTCCATGCCCAAATTTCCATGCCCAAGAGATTATTGCCTATATTTTCTTTTAGGAGTGTTGGGTCTCACACTTATGTCTTTAATCCATTTTGAGTTTGTTTTATTATGTGGTATAAGAAAGTGGTCCACTTTCATTCTTTTGCATGTAGCTGTCCAGTTTTTCCAACACCATTTATTAAAAACACTGTCTTCCCATTGTATAGTTTTGCCTTTGTCATAGACAGATTGACCATATATATAGGCATGGGCTTATTTTTTTGGCTCTCTATTCTGTTCCATTGATCTATATATCTAATTCATGCACTGATTACTATAACTTTGTTGTATATCTTGAAATTAGGGAGTGTGATACATCCAGTTGCTCTTCTTTCTCAAGACTGCTTTGGTTATTTGGTTATTTTATATCTTTTGTGTTTCTGTACAAATTTTATTATTATTTCTCCTAGTTCTATGAAAAATGCTGTTGTCATTTTGATAGGGCTCACAATGAATCTGTAGATTTCTTTGGGTAGTGTGGACATTTGAACAATATTCTTACAATTCATGATGAGTATGGTATATCTTTCCATTTGTTTGTGTTATATTCAATTTCTTTCATGTTTTAGGGTTTTCAGATTAGAGGTCTTTCAACTTCTTGGTTATGTTTATTCCTAGGTATTTTGTTCATTTTGATGCAATTGTAAGGGGAAGTGTTTTCTTAATTTCTCTTTATCCTACTTTATTATTAGTGTATAGAAATGCAACAGAATTTTGTATATTAATTTTGTATTCTGTAACTTTGCTAATGTCATTTATCCATTCCAATAGTTATTGAGTGGAATCTTTAGGGCTTTCTATATATAGTATCATGTCACTTGCAAATAATGGTGGTTTTATTTTTCCCTAACCAATCTGGATGCCTATTTTTTTTCTTACCTGATTGCTGTGGATAGGACTTCTAGTACTATGTTGAATAAAAGTGGTGAGAGTGGATATCCTTGTTTTGTTTCTGACCTTACAGGAAAGCTTTCAGTTTTTTCTCATTGAGTATGATGTTAGCTGTGGGTTTTTTATATATCGCCTTTGTTATGTTGAGATGTGTTCCTTCTAATGCCCTTTTGTTTAGAGAATCATGAACAGATGCTATATTTTGTCAAATGCTTTTTCTGCATCTCTTGGGAAGATCATATGGCTCCTATCCTTCCTCTTGATAATGTTATATATTATATTGACTGACTATCACTGAACCATCCTGCATCCCTGAGATAAATCCCAGTCAATCACAGTGAACGATTCTTTTAATTTATTGTTGAATTTGGTTTGCTAATATTTTGTTGAGCATTTTTGCATGTATGTTCATTACAGATATTGTCCTGTAGGGTTTTTTTTTTTAATAATGTCTTTCTTTGGTTTTGGTATCAGGATAAAGTGAATTTGGAATTTTCCCTTTCTCTTCTGTTTTTTGAATAGTTTGAAAAGAATAGATACTTTTCCTTAAATGCTTGGTAGAATTCCCCTGTGAAGCCATCTTTTCCTAGACTTCTGTCTGTGGAGAGTTATTATTATTATTATTAATTATTCTTATTATTATTTCTATTTCATTACTAGTAATCTGTTCAAGTTTCCTATTTCTTCCTGATCTTCCTGATTCAGTTTTGGAAGACTGTATTTCTGGGAATTTGTCTATTTCTCCTAGATTGTTCAACTTGTTAGCATATAATTTTTAATAATATTCTCTTATAATTCTTGTTGTTTCTGTGGCAGTGGTTGGTATTTCTCCTTCCTCATTTCTGATATCATTTATGTGACTCATCTCTCTTTTCTTCTTGATGAGTCTGTCTAAAGTTTAATAAATTTTTTTGATCTTTTCAAAGAGCCAGTTTCTGGTTTTATTGATCTTTTCTATTATCTTTTAGTCTCTAATTTCATTTGTTTTTGCTTTACTCTTTATTATTTCCTTTCTCTACTAGCTTTAGACTTTGTTCTTCTTTGTCTAGTTTATTTTGGTGTGAAGTTAGATGTTTATGTGAGACTTTACTTGTTTCTTAAAGTAGGCCTATAAATTTATATCTTGGATCTGCTTTTGCTATTTCCCAAAGATTTTGGACTGTTGTGTTTTCATTTTCATTTGTCTCCATGTATGTTTTGGTTTCCTCTGATTTCTTCATTGACCTATTGGTTGTTTAGTAGCGTGTTGTTTAACTTTCATGTGTTTGTGTCTTTTCCAGTTCTTCTTGTACTTAATTTTTACTTTCATTTCATTGTGGTCAAAAAATATGCTTATAAGAAGAAACCAGAAAGGGAGAGAGACCATAAAAGACTCTTAATCTCAGGAAACAAACTGAGGATTGCTAGAGTGGAGGGGGTTTGGAGGGATGGGGTGGTTGTGTGATGGACATGGGGGAGGTTATGTGCTATGGTGAGTGCTCTAAATTGTGTAAGCCTGATGATTCACAGACCTGTACCCCTGAAGCAAATAATACATTGTATGGTAATAATTTAAAAAAAAAGGGGAAAAAGATGCTTGATGTGATTTCTGTTATTTTTAGATGGAATATTCTGTATGTATCTGTTAGGTCTGTCTGGTCTAATTTGTCATTCAAAGCTACCATTTCCTTATTGATTTTCTGTGTGGATGATCTATCCATTGATATAAGTCAGGTGTTAAAGTCCCTTACTATTACAGTGCTGTGAAATTCTCCTTTATATCTGTTAATATTTGTTTTATGTATTTGGGTGCTCCTATTTTCAGTACAGAGATGTTTACAACTGTTAAATCTTTTTGTTGGCTTGATCTCTTTAACATTGTGTAATGCCCCAGTTTGTCTCTTTGTTTTAATCTCTATTTTGTCTGATATAAGTATTGCATTGTCACACTGTCTTTTTTTTTTTCCACTTCCATGTGCATGGAGTATGTTTTTGCTTCCCTTCACTTTCAGTCTGTATATGCCTTTATGTCTGAAGTGATTCTCTTATAGGCAGAATATATATAGGTCTTTTTTGTTTGTTTGTTTAATCCATTCAGTCACTGTGTGTTTTTTGGAGTATTCAGTTCATTTACATGTAAAGTTATTATAGGTACACATTTCTTGCCATTTTGTTAATTGTTTTCTGGTTCTTATTTGTTCCTTTCTTCTTCTCTGGCTCTTCTCCCTTGACTTCCTTTATTGTTAATGCTTGAATTTTTTTTCTTTTTATTTTTGTGTGTATATATTATACATTTTTGATTTGTGATTACCCTTGGTTCATATATAACATTTTATTTGCACAACAGTCCATTTTAAGTTTATGATTACTTAAGTTCAAAAACATTCTAAAGCACTACATATTTACTCAAGCCCTCCATGTTTTATGTATATGATATATTTTGCATCTTTTTATTGTGTATATCCCTTGAATAATTTTTGTAACTATAACTGATTTTATTACTTTTGTGTTGTAATCTCCATACTGGCTTTATAAGTAATTAATCTACTATTACTACTTTTACTATATGTTTGCTTTTGCTGTGAAATTTTTCTGTTCCTGGTAGTCTTACTTCTAATTATGATCTTTTATTTTCACTTAAAAAATTCTCTACATTTCTTATAAGGCTGGTATAGCAGGGATGAGCTCTTTTAACTTCTGTCTGGGAAACTTTATCTCTTTTTCTGTTCTGAATGATAATCTTGCCAGGTAGAGCATTCCTGGTTCTAGGTTTTTTCCCTTTTAGCACATTGGCCTGTAAAATTTCTTTTTTTGACCTGCAAAATTTCTGCTGAAAAATCAGCTGATGTCTTTATGGGGTTTCCTTTGTATGTAGCTTTAATTTTCTCTTGCTGTTTTTAAAATTCTCCCTTTATCACTATATTTTGCTATTTTAATTATTATGTGTCTTCTTGGGTTCATCTTGTTAGGGACTTTCTGTGCTTCCTGCATCTGGATATCTGTTTCTTTCCTCAGATTAAAATTTTTTCAGTTATTATTTCTTCAAATAAGTTTTCTGCCCACTTTTCTCTCTCTTCCTTCTTTGATCTCTATAATGTTGTTATGCTGAATGATGTATCAGAGTTTCTGTATCCAATTCTTGTTATTATTCTTTATTTTTGCTGTTCAGCATGGTTGCTTTCCATTATTTTGTCTTCCAGCTCATTGACCTGTTCTGAATCTTCTAATCTAGTGTTGATTCCCTCTAGTGTATTTTTCATTTCAATTATTGAATTATTCAGCTCTGACTGGTTCTTTTTCTTAATGTATTCTGTCTCCTTGTTTAGGTTCTCACTGAGTTCACAAACTCTTTTCTCAAGTCCAGTGAATATCTGTGATCATTACCTTGAACTCTTTATTAAGCATATTGTTTATTTCCATTTCATTTATTTCTTTTACTGTGATTTTAGTTTCTTTTTCCATTTGAGACACATTTCTTCTCATTTTGTCTAACTTTTTGTGTTTGTTTCTATGTATTAGGTAGGTCAGATACATCTTCTGGTCTTGAAAGAAGTAGCCTTGTGTAGTAGAAGTCCTATGGTATGCTATAGCATAATCTCTCCTTGTCACCAAAACCAGGGGCTCCAGGGGTGTTTATTGTGTGGGCTGCATATACTCTACTATTGTGGCTGAGCTGCAGTTGCCTTCAGCCCAGACAGCTGCAATGATCCACTTTGCTGCTGTGAACACACTACTTAGCATTTGCCTTCTATGCTGTTGAGATGCCTAAATGCAGCTGCTTTGAGATTTTGGTAGGTGGGGCCAGTATTCAGCCTGACTGTTTGCAATTAGCCTCTCTGCTATACTACAAGTACACTGTAGGGCAAGTCTTACTCCCTGTGGCGAGGTAAGAGTCCCAGCTACAGAAACTGCAGACATACTGGTGTCTAGGGTTATCCATTCCCTTTCCCAGGGAGTGTTGGAGTGTTGCCAGTCCCATTTGGGTCTGCCTGTCACGTGTGGTGTGGCAAGAGCTGCTTTGGAGGGATCCCTGCTGAAGCGATGGGTGGGTCTACAGAAGAATGCCAGGGCAGGGCACATGTTACTAGCAAGGTAGACAGAGGGTATTAGGCTCCAGAAAGCATCTGGATATCTCAGCTAGGGGAGAGAAAGAAATGGTGCCCTCCAGCCCTTTAATTCCCCAGAAAAATCTATGCCTCTTTGGCAAATGTTCTAAAGTTAATCAACATATCTCCTTCATGTATTCACCAGACATTTTTGAAACTGCTGATTTGCTGGTGTGTCTTGGGCTGAGTTATTTAGTACACTGGCTCTTTAATGTCAGGGAGTGTTTTCTTTTGCCCTCTGGCTTTCCCAGAGATAAACCTGTTAATTTTTAAAGCACCAAAGTTAAGCCCTGCTGTTTTTTTTGAAGTTCCCAGAGTTAAGCCCTGCTGGTTTTCAAAGTCAGATATTATGGGGACTTGTTTTCCTAGTGCAGGTCCCCACTGCCAGGGATGTCTGGTTTGAGGTCTGATTCTCTTTCTTCTCTGTGCTTATGATCTGTGTCTCACTTGTGGTAAGTTGTGCTGGGGGTTTGATTTCCAACCACATCTCCATCCCTACTCTCCTTTTCAATATGGACTTCTTTCTACAACTAGACATGGAAGTTCGTCTCCCCCTCCTATTTCCTCCAACTCCCTTCTCCTCTCCATCTCCCCATGTCCTCCATGTTATTCCTTATGCTCCACAAATAAGCAAAACCATATGATACTTGACTCTCTCTGCTTGACTTATTTCACTCAGCATAATCTGCTCCAGTCCCATCCATGTTGATACAAAAGTTGGGTATTCATCCTTTCTGATGGAGGCATAATATTCCATAGTGTATATATGGACCACATCTTCCTTATCCATTCGTCCATTGAAGGGCACCTTGGTTCTTTCCACAGTTTGGCAACTGTGGCCATTGCTGCTATGAAATCAGGGTACAGGTGGCCCTTCTTTTCACTACATCTGTATCTTTGGGGGTAAATACCCAGTAGTGCAATTGCAGGGTCATAGGGAAGCTCTATTTTTAATATCAGTAGGTTGCTTTTTAGTTTTGTTGATTCTTTCCTTCACTGCAGAATCTTTTGATGCAGTCTCAGCAGTTTATTTTTGCTTTTATTTCCTTTGCCTCTGGAGAGGTATCAGAAAGCTGTTGTTAAAGCCAACATTAGATAAATTAATGCCTGTATTCTCCTCTAGGATTTTTATGGTTTCAGGTCTCACATTTAGGTCTTTAGTCCATTTTGAGTTTATTTTTCTGTATAGTGTAAGAAAATGGTCCAGTTTCATTCTTTTGCAGGTAGCTGTCTGGTTTCTCCAACACCATTGGTTGAAGAGACAGACTCTCTTTTTCCCATGAAATAGTCTTACCTCCTTTGTTGAAGGTTAATTGACTATATAATTATGGATTTATTTCTGGATGTTCTATTCTGTCCTATTGATCACGTGTCTATGTATATGCTATACGCTACTCTTTTGATTACTATAGCTTGTAGTACAACTTGAAGTCTGAAATTGTGATAGTTCCAGTTTTGTTTCTCAAGATTGCTTTGGCAATTCTGGATCTTTTTCTTTTTTTTATGTTATGTTAGTCACCATACAGTATATCATTGGTTTTTGATGTAGCATTCAATGATTCAATATTTGTGTATAACTCCCATGCTCATTATAACACATGCCCTCCTTAATACCCATCATGGGGATACCCCATCCCCCCACCCACTATTTGGGGTCTTTTCTGTTTCCTTTCAAATTTTAGGATTGTTTGTTCTGTTTCTGTGAAAAATGTTGTTGGTATTTTGATAGGGATGGCATAAAATGTGTACATTGCTTTGGGTAATATAGACAGTTTAAAAATTTAAGTGCAATTAACCAACATGTAGTACCTCAATAGTTTTTGTTGCAGTGTTCAATAAGTCATCGGTTGCTTATAACACCCAGTGCTGATCATATTACATGCCCTCCTTAATGCCCATCCCTCACTTACACCATCCCCCCACCTACCTTCCTTTCCACAACCCTCAGTTTGTTTCCTGGAGTCCATAGTCTCTCATGGTTTGTCTCCCTGTCTGATTTATTCCCATTCACTTTTCCCTCCCTTTCCTTGTGGTTCTTCATGCCATTTCTTATGTTGCAATTGTGAGGGGAACCATATGATAATTATTTTTCTCTGCTTGACTTATTTCACTTAGCATAATCCCCTCCAATTCCATCCATGTCAATGCAAATGGTGGGTATTCATCTTTTCTGATTGCTAGGTCATACTCCATTGTATATATGAACTGCATGTTCTTTACCCATTCATCTGTTGAAGGGCATCTCAGCTCCTTCCACAGTTTGGCTATTGTGGACATTATTGTTATGGATATTGGGGTGCATGTGCCCTTTCTTTTCACTACATCTATATCTTGTGACAAATACCAAGTAGTGCAATTGCTAGATCATAGGGTAGCTTTTTTTTTAAGTGCTGTTTATTTATTTATTCATTATTTTAAATTAAATTTTATTTTTTTCACTGTTCCAAAATTCATTGTTTATGCACCACACCCAGTGCTCCATGCAATATGTGCCCTCCATAATACCCACCACCAGGCTCACCCAACCCCCCCATCCCTCTCCCCTCCAAAACCCTCAGTTTGTTTCTCAGAGTCCTCAGTCTCTCATGGTTTGTCTCCCCCTTTGATTTCCCCCAACACACTTCTCTCCATTTCCCAATGTCCATTTTTAATATCTCTAGGAACCTCCATACTGTTTTCCAGACTGGCTGTACCAGCATGCATTCCCATCAACAGTATAAGAGGGTTCCCCTTTCTCCACATCCTCACCAACACTTGTTTCCTGTCTTGTTAATTCTTCTATCTTAACTGGTATAAGGTGGTATCTCATTGTGGTTTTGATTTGTATTTCCCTAATGGCTAGTTATGTTGAACATTTTTTCATGTGTCTGTTAGCTATTTGTATGTCTTACTTGGATAAGCGTATGTTCATATCTTCTGCCCATTTCTTGACTGGATTATTTGTCTTTTGGGTGTTCAGTTTGAGAAGTTCTTTATAGGTCTTGGATACCAGCCCTTTATCCATAATATCATAGTAAATATCTTCTCCCATTCCAAGGGTTGCCTTTTAGTTGACTGCCTCTTAGTTGACCGTTCCCTTTGCTGTGCAGAATCTTTTTACTCGATGAAGTCCCAATAATTCAATTTTTTTGGTTTCCCTTGCCTTTAGGGACATGTCTTGAAAGAAGTTGCTGTGGCCAATGTCGAAGAGGCTACTGCCTATGTTTTCCCTAAGATATTGATGGATTCCTGTATCACATTTAGGTCTTTCATCCATTTTGAGTTTATCTTTGTGTATGATGTAAGAGAATGGTCCAGTTTTATTCTTCTGCATGTGGTTGTCCAATTTTCCTAGACCCATTTGTTGAAGGGACTGTCTTTTTTTCCATTGGATATATTTTCCAGCTTTGTCAAAGATTAGTTGGCCATAGAGCTGAGGGTTTTTTCTGTACTTTGTATTCTGTTACATTGATCTATATGTCTGTTTCTGTGCCAATACTATGCTGTTTTGATGATCACAGCTTTGTAATAAAGCTTAAAATCAGGCATTGTGATGACCCCAGCTTTGGTTTTCTTTTTCAACTTTCCCCTGGCAATTCAGGGTCTTTTCTGGTTCCATACAAATTTTAGGATTGTTTGTTCCAGCTCTGTGAAAAATGTTGATGATATTTTAATAGGGATTGCATTGAATGTGTAGATTGCTCTGTGCAGCATATAAATTTTCACAATGTTTTTCTTCCAATCCATGAGCATGTAATATTTTTCCATCTCTATTCCTTTTCTCAATTTCTTTTGTTAAGTGTTCTGTAGTTTCTAGTGTACAAATCTTTTACCTCTTTGATTAGGTTTATTCCGCGGTATCTTAGGGTTTTTGGTGCAATTGTAAATGGGATTGATTCCTTAATTTCCCTTTCTTCAGTCACATTGTTAGTGTATAGAAATGTAACCGATATCTGTGCATTGATTTTGTATGCTGCCATGTTGTTGAATTACTGTATGAGTTCTACCAATTTTGGGGTGGAGTCCTTTGGGTTTTCCACATATAGTATCATGTTATCTGCAAAGAGAGAGAGAGTTTGACTTATTCTTTGCCAACTTGAGTGCATTTTATTCCTTTTTGTTGTCTGATTGCTGAGGCTAGGAGTTCTAGTATTATGCTCAAAAAAAGTGGTGAGAGTGGGCATCCTGTGGTGTTCCTGACCTTAGTTGAAAAGCTCACAGTTTTTCCCTTTGAGAATGATACTCACTACAGACTTTTCATAGATGGCTTTTATGATGTTGAGGTATGTTCCCTCTATCGCTCTATTTTGAAGAGTTTTAATAAGGAAGAGATGCTGTATTTTGTCGGATGCTTTTTCTGCATCAATTAAGGGGATCATATGGTTCTTGTTTCTTCTTTAGTTAATGTGATCTATCATGTTGATTGATTTGTGAGTGTTGAACCACCCTTGCATCCCAGGAATAAATCCCACCTGGTGAGTAACCCTTTAATATATTGCTGGATCCTATTGGCTATTAACTTGTTGACTATTTTAGCATTCATGTTCATTCAGGGATATTGGTCTGTATTTCTCCTTTTTGTTGGGGTCTTTATCTGGTTTTGGGATCAGGATAATGCTTGCCTTATAGAACAAGTTTGGAAGATTTCCTTCTGTTTCTATTTTTTGAAACAGCTTCAGTAGAATATGAACAATTTCTTCTTAAATGTTTGGTAGAATTCCCTTGGAAAGCCATCTGGCCCTTGATGCTTGTTTTTTTTTTTTTTTTTTTTTAAATTTCTGTTTCAATTTCCTTGTTTTGTGTTGGTCTGTTCAGATCGTCCATTTCCTCATGTTTTAGTCTGGGTAGTTTATAAGTATCCAGGAATGCAACAATTTCTTCCAGCTTGCCTAGTTTGTTGACATATGGCTACTGAAAGTAAGTTCTAATAATTGTCTGTATTTCCCTATTATTGGTCGTGATTTCTCCAGTTTTGTTCATGATATTATTAATTTGTGTCCTTTCTTTTTTCTTTTGGATAATCTGGTCAGAAGTTTATCAATCTTATTAATTCTTTCAAAGATCCAGCTTCTAGTTTCATTGATCTGTTCTACCTTTCCTCTAGTTTCTATTCATTGATTTCTGCTCTAATTTTTCTTCTTCTTGGTTTAGGTTTTATTTGCTATTCTTTCTCTAGATCCTTTAGGTGTAAGGTTACCTTGTGCATTTGTTATTTTTCTAATTTTTGAATGAGGTTTGGATGGCTATATACTTTTCCTTGCAATATCCCATAGGTTCTGAACCAATGTTTTCATTTTCATTGATTTGCAGGCATTGTTTAAATCCCTAGTTGACCCATTCATTCTTTAATAGGATGTTTTTTAATCTCGAAGTGTTTATGTTTCTTCCAAATTTTTTCTTGCAGTTGAGCTGCAGTTTAAAATCACTGTGGTCTGAAAATATGCAGGGAATAATCTCAATATTTTGGTATCAATTGAGACCTGATTTGTGACCCAGTATGTGATCTATTCTGGAGTAAGTTCTGTGTATTCTTGAGAAGAATAAGTATTCTGTTGTTTTAGGATGGGATGTTCTGTATCTATCTACAAAGTCCATCTGGTCCAATATGTCCTTCAATGGTCTTGTTTCTTTATTGATCTTCTGCTTAGGTGATCTGTCTACTGTTGAGAGTAGAGTGCTGAATTTTCCTACTATTAATGTATTATTACTCATAAGGTTCTTTATTTTGGTTATTAGTTGGTTTATGTAGTTGGCCACTCCCATGTCGAGAGTACAGATATTTACAATTATTAGATTTCCTTGTTCTATAGATGCTTTAAGTATGATATAGTGTCCCTCTACATCTCTTACTATAGACTTTGGTTTAAAATCTAATTTGTTTGATATGACAGTTGCTACTCCATCTTTCTTTTGAGGTCCTTTGGAATGGTAAATTGTTCTTCATTCCCTCATTTTCAATCTGGAGGTGCCTTTAGATTCAAAATGTAGACAGTAGGGTCCTGCTTTTTTTCCAATTTGAAACCATGTGTCTTTTGATGGGAGCATTCACCTGTTTACATTGAGAGTAACTATTGAAAGATGAATTTAGTTTCACTGTATTGCCTGTAAAGTCTCTGTTTCTATAGGTTGTGTCTGTTAATTTCTGGTCTATATAATTTTTGGGGTCTTATTTCTTTTACAGAATCCCCCTTAATATTTCTTGAAAGGCTGGGTTGATGGTAACATATTCTTTCAGTTTCTCTCAGTCCTGGGAGCTCTTTATCTCTCTATCCATTCTGAATGACAACCTTGCTGGATAAAGTATTCTTGGCGGCCTGTTCTTTTCATTTAGTATGCTGAATATGTTTTGCCAGCCATTTGCGGCTTGCCAGTTGTCTGTGGGTAGGTCTGATGTTATTCTGATGTTCTTCCCTCTCTACATAAGAGACCTCTTCCCTGTGCTGCTGTCAGAATAGTTTCCTTGGCTCAAAGCTTTGCAGACTTCACTATTATATGCCCAGGTGTTGATTTATTTTTATTGATCTTGGGAGGGGGTCCTCTCTGCCTCTTGGACACGAATGCCTGTTTCTTTCCCCAGATTAGGGAAGTCTTCAGGTTTGATTTGCTCAAATATACCTTCTAGTCTTCTCTCTCTCTCTCCACCCACCCCCACCATGGATCACAATAATTCTGACATTGTAACATTTCATGACATCACTGATCTAAGTCTATTCTCTTCGGCTCCTAGCTGCCTCTCCCTATCTTCCTCAGCTTCCTCCATTCTATCAGCTTATCTTCTAGATCACAAATTTGTTCTTCTACCTCATTTACCCTGGTTGTTAGAGTATCAAGTTTGGACTGCATCTCATAGCATTTTTCATTTTGGCCTGATTAGATCACATATCTGCACTTAGAGATTCTATATTGTCACTAATTCTACTTTCAAGACTAGCTATTGATTTCATGATTGCTGACATGAAGTCTATCTCTGACATCTTGTTTATATCCATATCCATTAGACCTGTGGCAGAGGAGATTGTCTCTGGTTCTTTTCTTTCATGGGAGTTTCTTCTCCTAGTCATTCTGTTGAGGGATGGTTGAGGGAATAGGCAGAGTCCAAAATATCAACTATGACCCGAGCAAAATGCACCTACAAAAAAATCCAAAGTTGTTGAAAACTACCACAGATATGCCATCAAAGCCAAGATGCTTCTCTAAAATATTAAAAAAAAAGATAAAAGAGGAAAAAAGAAGAGAAAAAAGGGGTCAGAGAGAGAGATTATAATCTCTCAGGGTAGACACAGCAAAATGATCTGCCTGTTTCTGCTTGATTTCTGGTTTGCACATTAGAAGGCATTATATCCCAAAATTTCAAAGAAATCAAATACAAATAAAATACAAATACAATGGATTTCAGTATGTTGATTTATATCCCGAGACTTTACTGAATCATTTATCAGTTCTAGCAGGTTTTGGTGGAATCTTTCAGGTTT
Organism: Mustela erminea; assembly: GCF_009829155.1. NCBI lineage: Eukaryota > Metazoa > Chordata > Mammalia > Carnivora > Mustelidae > Mustela > Mustela erminea. Next base: position 127,256,958 of record NC_045635.1, on the reverse strand, counting down.
TCTATGTATAGTTTCATCTCTTCTGCAAATAGTGAAGGTTTTATTTCTTCCTTACCAACTTGACTGCCCTTTATTGCTTTTTGTTTTCTGATTGCTGTGGTTAGGATTATGTTGAGTAAAAGTGGTTAGAATAGATATTCTCGTCTTGCTCATGAATTTAGGGGAAAATCTCTGTTTTTCCCCATTGAGTATGACATTCACCATGGATTTTTCATTTAGGACATTTATTATACTGAGATATATTCCCTCTAAACCTACTTTTTTGAGGGTTTTTATTACGAATGAACATTTTACTTTGTTAAGTGCTTTTTCTGTATCTATCAAAACAATCATTTTTTATCCTTTCTATTATTGGTATGATGTACTACATTCATTGATTTGCAAATATTGAACCATCCTTGTATCCCTTGATCCCTTGATCCTGGTGAGTGAGTTCTTAAAATGTATTGTTGGATTCAGTTTGTTAAGATTTTGTTGAGGATTTTTACATCTATATTCATCAGATTTATTTGGCCTATAGCTCTCTTTCCCTGTGGTGTCTTTATCTGGTTTTGGAATCAAGGTCATGCTGGCCTCATAGAATGAATTTGGAAATTTTCATTCCTCTCTATTTCTAGGAATAGTTTGAGAAGAATAGGTAGTAACTTTCCCTTAAATGTTTGGTAGAAAGCCCATGGGAGGTCATTTGGTCCTGGATTTTTATTTGTTGGAATTTTTTTGATGACTGATTCAATTTCCTTGCTAGTAATCTGTTCAGATTTTCTATTTCTTCCTGCTTAAGTTTTGCTAGGATATATTTTTCTAGGAATTTATTCATTTCTTTAAGGTTATCCAGTTTTTTTAGCATATAATTTTTCATAATATTCTCTCACAATTGTATTTCTGCAGTTTTATTGGTTGGTTATTTCTTCTCTCTCAAATGACAAATGTCATTTTGTTTATTTCAGTCCCTTATCTTTTTATTTTTATTTTTTTTCTTTTCAGCATAACAGTATTCATTGTTTTTGCACCACATCCAGTGCTCCATGCAATCTGTGCCCTCTATAATACCCACCACCTGGTTCCCCCAACCTCCCACCCCCCTGCTGCTTCAAACCCCTCAGATTGTTTTTCAGAGTCCATAGTCTCATGGTTCACCTCCCCTTCCAATTTCCCACAACTCCCTTCTCCTCTATAACTCCCCTTGTCCTCCATGGTATTTGTTATGCTCCACAAATAAGTAAAACCATATGATAATTGACACTCTCTGCTTGACTTATTTCACTCAGCATAATCTCTTCCAGTCCCGTCCATGTTGCTACAAAAGTTGGGTATTCATCCTTTCTGATACATAATACTCCATAGTATATATGGACCACATCTTCCTTATCCATTCATCCATTGAAGGACATCTTGGTTCTTTCCACAGTTTGGCGACCGTGGCCATTGCTGCTATAAACATTGGGGTACAGATGGCCTTTCTTTTCACTACATCTGTATCTTTGGGGTCAATACCCAGTAGTAATATCCAGGATCTATAAAGAACTCCTCAAACTCAACACACACAAAGCAGACAATCATATAAAAAAATGGGCAGAAGATATGAACAGACACTTCTCCAGTGAAGACATACAAATGGCTATCAGACACATGAAAAAAATGTTCATCATCACTAGCCATCAGGGAGATTCAAATTAAAACCACATTGAGATACCATCTTACACGAGTTAGAATGGCCAAAATTAGCAAGACAGGATACAACGTGTGTTGGAGAGGATGTGGAGAAAGGGGAACTCTCTTATACTGTTGGTGGGAATGTAAGTTGGTGCTGCCACTTTGGAAAACAGTGTGGAGATTCCTCAAGAAATTAAAAATAGAGCTTCCCTATAGTCCTTTATCTTTTTAAATTCTTGATCCAATACCTTTCTTTCCTTCTTTAGCTTCATTATTTTCCATAATTTTATCTTCTCTATCACTGATTCATTACTCTAGTTTGTCCAGCCTTGTTGTCATTACTTCCATTTGGGTTTGCATTTTTACTTTTGGCCTGACTAGATTTTAGTTTTTTTATCTCTGCAATAAGGGATTCTCTAGTGTCTTGTATAATTTTTTCAAGTCCAGATAGTATCCTTATAATTGTTATTTTAAATTTTAGTTCCAGCATACTACTTATATCTGTATTGATTAAATCCCTGGTATTGAGTTCTACTTCCTGTTTTATTTATTTATTTTTTTATTCTTTTGGGGTAAGTTTCTCTGTCTTGTCATTTTGTGCAGAAAAGAAAGGAAGAAGGAAAAAAACAAACAAAAAACAAAACAAAAAAGAAAAAGAAAAAAAACTCCAAAAGCCAACCACACCCCCCCACCATATCCTGGGTTGTTTTGGTCTGCTTGTTAAAACAACCTAGATCCCATTATAAAAAATTGAAAATTAAAAAATAATAAATACATAATATATATAAAAATAAAAGTAAAATTAATAAATTTAAAAAAGAATTAAAAAAATAAGAAAATAAATGAACAAATAGTAATAATAAATAATTAAACTATGAAAAGGAAGCTAGATTCTATTTCCCCTAGAGCTGAATCTTTGTAGCACTCTGTGATCAGTAGACTTGGTTCGAGCAAATTGTTTGTGCTTGTTCTGGTGGAGGGGCCTGGTGGGCTGATTCTCAGACTGTTTCAGTGGAAATGTTTCTCCAGGGCACAGGGGGGCAGGGCTTGATGTAAGTGGGTTAGGCCTCCACTAGGAAACACTATTTTGTTCCCTGAAGTCATTTAGTGCTAATGGGTAGGATGAATATGGTAACACCCAGCTCTTTAGTACCAGAGCTGAAAGTTTGAGCCCCCCAGTCTTCAGTGAGCCCTCAGAGAAGTGCAATCAGTCACCTCTCTTTGTGTCCCTGGTTTCTATCTGAATCCTGCATTCACCCTCCTTGCGTCTTAGGGTTTTTTGTTTTGTTTTGTTTTGTTTTTTGTTTGTTTTTTTAATCTCAAGTGCAGGACTGAGTTTCAAAACTCCAAATTTTAGGGACTTGCATGGTGTGGATCCATGCTGTTCCTCTGGGCAATGGTCTTGCCATGCTTTTGCTTTTTGTAGCCAGTCCTAGGAAAGCAGTAGCATGACTGTGCAGTGGTTCATGGTTTATAGCAAAACAGAGCAGAAAGCCAGCACCAAGGCCCTCTTCTCCCAGCTGGCTTCCCTGCTCCTCTGCCTGGTAATAGTGCGGCATGTTGGCACAACCCATATTTCTTGTGACCCAGGGGATCCTCAAACCATGCTATCACTACTGGGATCCTGCCCCACTTTGCTATCTGAGCACCTTTAAGCTGTGCACATCCCCCAGTATTAGACTTCTAAAAGTCATATTTTGTGCTCTGCTGCTTATAACACTTTACAATAGCCTTCATATGCAGGAACCCTCCCTGCTGCCATACCCACAGCTATATCTCCCCCAAGTCAATGGTCTGCACCTCCTACCTTCTAAAAAATGGTCACTTTTTTACTTGTAGACTGGCAGTTCTCTTTTTTTCTCAGACTTCAGATTGATTCCCAGGTATTCAGAATGATTTAATAACGATCTGTGTTTGAGGGACAAGACAAGCTTAAGGTCCCCCTATTGCTCCACTATTCTTAACTCTTTGCCTCTTGTCTTTAATTTCTGATTTTATTTATTTGAATTCTCTCTCTTGTTTTCTTAGTTAATCTGGCTTAAACTTTGTCAATTTTATCTATTTTTTCAAAGAATGAGCTCTTAGTTTCATTGATCTTTTCTGTTGTTTTTATGGTCTCTAGTCTGTTTTTGCTCTGATCTTTGTTATTTACTTTCTTCTGCTAACATTGGTCATAATTTGTTCTTCTATTTCTAATTCCTTGAAGTATAGGTTGTGTATTTGAGATATTTCTCATTTCTTCATCTAGGTGTTTATCACTATAAATTCTCCTCCTAGAACTGCTTTTGAAGCATCTCATACATTTTGATATGTAGTGTTTCTGTTTTTATTTGGTCCAATATTTATTTTTTATTTCCCTTTTGATTTCTTCTTTGACTCACTGATTGTTCAAAAAAATGTTGTTTATTCTCCACTTGAATTTTCCAGCTTTCTTCCTGTTATTGATTTCTAGTTTCATGCTGTTATGGTTGGAAAAGATAGTTGGTGTAATTTCAATATTCTTAAATTTGGAGACATTATAACTCACATTTATAGATGTAATCTATCCTGGAGAATACTCCATGTGAGCTTGACAAGAATGTATTTTCTACCATTGCTAGATAGAATATTCTATATGTATTTTAGGTACATTTGTTCTAAAGTGTCATTCAAATTTATTATTTCTTTATTGATTTTCTTTCTGAATGATATATCCGTTGCTGAAAGTGGAGTATAATAGTTCCCTACTATTATCGCTTTGATTCTTTTCTTTTTATCACTTTTGTATATATTATAGGTTTTTTCTCTGTGGTTACCATGAGGTTTTCAAAATATAACTTATAATTATCTAAACACATAACAGCTTAACTTCAGTGACATAATCAACTTTTATGTATTTACTTGCCTCCCACAGTTTATATTGATGTTTCAATATTAATGCTTTTATATTTTGTATCCTAACATACTACTGTAGCTCTAGCTATTTTGAAAACTTTTATCTTTTAACCTATATGCTAGATTTCAAAGTGATTTATACCCCACCATTGTATTATGAGTATTTTAAATTTAACTATATATGTAACTTTACCAGTGAATTTTATACTTTTGTATGTTCTCATTTTACTTATTAGCACCTTTTTATTAGCACTTCTTATCACTTTTATTAGCACTTTTTTTTCATCTTGAAGAACTTCCTTTAGCATTTCTTGTAGAGTAGGTCTAGTGGTTATGAATTCCTTCAACTTTTGTATGGGACATTTTTCATCTTTCCTTCATTTCCAAATGACAGCTTTGCTAGAGAAAGTATTCTTGGTTGGCAGTTTTTTTTTCCCCTTTGGGTATTTTGTATATATCATTCCACTTTCTCATGACTATGAGGTTTCTGCTGGGAAATCTGTTTATAGTATCAGAGTTCACTTGTATATGATGATTCATTTTTCTTTTGTAGCTCTCAATATTTTCACTTTGCACTGATTTTTGAGAGCCTGATTGTAATGTGTTTCAGTAAAGATCTCTTTATGTTGAACACTGTTTGAGGATCTTTGAGCTTCCTATACCTGGATGGCCATAACTTGCCCCAGATTTGAGAAGTTTTCAGCCATTTTTCCTTAAATGAAATTTCTGTCCCTTCCCCCCTCCCATAATGCAAATACTGTTTCTTTTTTTTCTGTTTCACAGTTTATGTAGTTTTTTTTTTCACTCTTTTTAATTCTAATTTCTTTATTCTCTTCTGACTGGATAATATGAAGAGACCTGTTCTCAAGCTCAAAGATTTTTTCTTCTGCCTGATTGATCCTATTGTTGAAGATATCTATTGCATTTTTTACTTCATTCATTATATTTTTCATCTCCAGAATTTCTGTTTGGTTCTTTTGATGATTTCTAGTTCTTTGTTGAATTTCTCATTTTGTTCACACATTACTTTCCTGAGTTTGTTGACTTGTCTATCTGTGTTCCAAATCCACTGAGCTTCCTTAAAATCACTATTTTGAATTCTTTTTCAGATAACTCACAGATCTCCATTTCTTTGGGCTCATTATTAAAGTGTTATTTTGTTCCTTTGGTGGTATCATATTTTCTTGCTTTTTCATGTTTTTGATAGGTTTGCATTGATGTCTGTGGACTTGAGTGTGCAGTTACCTCTTCTAGTCTTTTCAAACTGGCTTTATTAGTAAAAGCCTTTCACCTAGAGGTGGCTGTAATGGTGCCAGTTGGGTGGGATTCAGGATCTTTGGTTCCTGAGGAGGCACAGTAGTATAGCCTCTATGGTATTCCATTGGCTGAGGTCACCATTGGCTAGATTATAGGGGTCTTCTGTGGCTAAGGCTACAGGGGCCCTGTAGGTAGTAGTAGTAGCAGGTATGGCTATTTATATCTTCAGAGGCTGAGGCTGCTGGGGTCTTCCTGTTCTCCCACCTCTCCTTTTATGCCTCTTGAAGGAGGTTCTAGCCAAGAAGATACTTCCCAATGCCTGGTTGTGTGTACTGACACTCAGAGGCCTCAGAACACTATCTAATGTTTGTTGAATCAGGTTATGTGGAACTACCATAGAACCTGGGTCCTGGGGCATAAGCACAATTGCTGCAGCTAAGGGCCTATGTAGATATCTCATGGAATGAGTACCCGTGTCTCATGGGTTGTGGGGTCAGGGTGTTGAACTAGCATAACCTAGAGATGGCAGGACAAAGTTTCAATTGTGGCCTCCATGGGCAGCCACAGCATAGCAGCAGCACAACTTGTGGTCTGTTAAAGCCATATATAGGAATTAATTGAGCTGGGCACAACGGTGGCAGCACAGTCCTAACAATGCTAGTTGGGAGCCCAATGGCCCAGGATCTGAGGTTTGAAGCTCAGGACAATGGTAGACAATGGCATAGTTCAGGTTCTAGCTATAATGGGTCAGACCCCCAACCTGAAACCTTAGGGTAGGGCTTAGGTCAGCACTAGCACCCTTGTAGTGATGGTTCAGAGTCTTGACCAGGACCTGCAAGTGGAGCTCAGTATAGAAGCACTTGGGTCCCAACAATTGGTCAGAGCCACAACCTGCCATGGAATGGGGAGAATGGGGTTCAGGGCAATAGTAGCACCCATGGCAATGATGGTTCAGAGGTATGACCAGGAACCCAGGTAGTACAGTTCAGGGAAGTGAAGTGAGAGCCTGTCTCAGCAATGAGTTTAGAGTCTTGACCTGAGATGGGGGTTGACCAAGGCAACAGTAGCACACTTTGTAATCACAACCCAGAGCCAAGATGTGGAAACTGGTTGGAAGGGATCAGGGAGGCAGCAGCAGGGCCCTAATAATTACTGTCAAAGCACAACTTGTGACTCAGGGGGCAGACATAGGGCAGTGGAGGCTGCCCTGATAATGGTGAGACAAAGGCCTGACCTGGGTCCAGGGGTGAGCTAAGTGCAGTGGTAGCTCCACTTTCACATATGATGAAATATTGTTATAGCAGATCTCTGGGAGTAGGACATAGTAACATTTGGGGCCCCTGAGGGTAAGTCTCATTTTGACAACAACTCCAGCCTGGGGAGTAGACGCAGAGAGGGACACTCCATACTACTCCATCAGCTGGGATCAGTATCAGTGAAGACTATGGGAGACATCTATAACAAAAGTTGTAAATATCTACATTGGTGAGGCTTTCTATGTTTCTCCTGTTCTCCTCCCTGTGTGGTGAACTTCCTCTGAGGGCATTCTTCCAGATGTGGAGCAGCTCCTGGCTAGGGGACTGGATGACACAGGTAACATGCTTCCTCTACTTTTCTATGTAGCCATTTTTGATTTCTGAGCTCCTTGGATATTTGCTGGTTGTTTGTTGTCTAGACTTTTCCCTGAGTTGTTTTCTTTAATTTGTAGTTGTTTATGGCTCTTGTTAGTTTTCTTCTGTTTCTTTGGGGGGTGGAGGGATGAGTTTTGGGACCTCCTAGCCCTCTATCTTGCTGATGTCATCTTCTGCACAGTACTTTTGAGTTTACTTTGTTTGTTTTAATTTAAATTCAACTTAGTTAACATATAATGTATTATTAGTTTCAGAGGTAGAATTTAGTTATTTATCAGTTGCATACAACACCCAGTACTCATTACTTCAAGTACCCTCCTTAATATTCATCCCCCAGTTACTCCATTACCATACCCACCTCCCCTCCAGCAATGCTCAGTTTTCCTCTAGAGTTAAGAGTCTCTTATGATTTGCCTTCCTCTCTGTTTTCATCTTTTACTTTTCCTTTCCTTCCCCTATGTTCATTTGTTTTATTGATTAAATTCCACATATGAGTAAAAAGATATGGCATTTGCTTTCTCTGACTGACTTACTTTGCTTACTGTAATACCCTCTAGTTCTAGCCATGTTCTTGCAAGTGGCAAGATTTCATTCTTTTTGATTGCTGAGTAATATTCCACTGTATGTATATGTATATGTGTGTATGTATACATACACCACTTATTCTTTATCCATTCATCTGTTAATGGACGTCTGAGCTCTTTCCATAGTTTGACTATTGTGTATATTGCTGCTATAAACATTGGGGTGCATGTACCCTTTCAAATCACTGTGTGTCCTTTGGATAAATACCTAGTAGGGCAATTGCTGGGTCATATGGTAGTCCTATTTTTAACTTCTTTTTTAAATTTTATTTTATTTATTTATTTGACAGAGGGTGACACAGTGAGAGAGGGAGCATAAGCAGGGGGAGTGGGAGAGAGAGAAGTAGACTTTCTGCTGAGCAGGGAGTCTGATGCAGGGCTCGACCCTGGGATCCTGTCCTGAGCTAAAGGCAGACACTTAACAACTGAGCCACCCAGGCACCCCTATTTTTAACTTCTTGAGGAACTTCCAAACTGTTTTCCAGAGTGGTTACAATAGTTTGCATTCCCGCCAACAGTGTAAGAGGGTTCCCCTTTCTCTGTATCCTCACCAAAATCTGTTGTTTCCTAAGTTGTTAAATTTAGCCATTCTGACTGGTGTGAGATGGAATCTCATTATGGTTTTGATTTGTATTTCCCTGATGCTGAGTGATATTGAGCATTTTTTCATGTGTCTTTTGGCCATTTATATATCTTTTTTGGAAAAGTGTATATTCATGTTTTCTTCCCCTTTCTTGATTGGATTTTTTTTTTGGGGGGTGTTGTTTGATATGTCATTTGTGAATTTCTTCTCCCATTTTGTAGGTTGCCTTTCAATTTTGTTGACTATTTCCTTTGATGTGTGAATGCTTTTTATATTCATGAAGTCCCAATAGTTCATTTTTCTTTTGTTTCCATTGTATTTGGAGACATGTCTAGCAAGAAGTTACTGTGCCTGAGGTTGAATAAGTTGCTGCCTGTGTTCTACTCTAGGATATTGATGGATTCCTATCTCATGTTGAAGTCTTTCATTCATTTTCAGAAATGTGGTCCAGTTTCATTCTTCTGCATATGGCTGTGCAATTTTCCCAACACCATTTGTTGAAGAGACTGTCTTTTCCATTGGATATTATTTCCTACTTTGTTGAAGATTAGTTGGCCATAGAGATGAAGGTTCATTTCTGGGTTTTCTATTCTCTTCCACTGGTCTATATGTCTGCTTTTGAGCCCATACCATACTGTCTTGATGACCATAGCTTTGTAATACAGCTCAAAGTCTGGAATTGTGATGCCCTGAGCTTTGATTATCTTTTTCAACATTCCTTTGGATATTTGTGGACTTTTCTGTTCTGCACAAAATTTTGGGATTGTTCCAGCTCTGTGAAAAATATTGATGGTATTTTGACAGGGATTGCATTGAATGTGTAGATTGCTTTGGGTAGCATAGACATTTCATCAACATTTGTTGTTGCAGTCCATGAGTTTGAAAAGTTTTTCCATTTCTTTGTGTCTTCCTCAATTTCTTTCATAAGTGTTCTATAGTATTCAGAGTACAGATTTTTTACCTCTTTGGGTAAGTTTATTCCTAGGCATCTTATGGTTTTTGGTGCCATTGTAAATGAGATTGATTTCTTGATTTCTCATTCTTCTGTTTCATTAATTGTCTATAGAAATGCAACTGACTTCTGTGCATAGACTATATCCTGCAACTTTGCTGAATTCCTGTATCAGTATTAGCAACTTTTTTTCCTGGAAGCTCTTGGGTTTTCTACACAGAGTATCATGTCATTTTCAAAGAGTAGAGGTTTCACTTCTTCTTTTCTGATTTGGATGTCTTTTATTTCTTTTTGTGGTCTGACTACTGAGACTAAGACTTCAATAATATGTTGAACCATAGTGGTTAGAGTGGACATCCCTCTCATGTTCCAAACCTCAGGGGAATAGCTCTCAGTTTTTCCCCATTATGATGATATTTTTTGTGGGTCTTACATATATGACCTTTATGATGTTGAGATATGGGCTCTCTATCCCTACATGGTGGAGGGGTTTTATCAAGAAAGGATATTGTATTTTGTTAAATACTTTTCCTGAATTTACTGAGAGGATCATATGGATTCTTTATTATCCTTTATTTTATTAATGTCTTTTATTTTATTTTTATTTTTTTATTTTCAGCATAACAGTATTCCTTGTTTTTTTGTACCACACCCAGTGCTCCATGCAATGTGTGCCCTCTCTAATACCCACCACCTAGTTCCCCCAACCTCCCACCCCCCGCCTCTTCAAACCCCTCAGATTGTTTTTCAGAGTCCATAGTCTCTCATGGTTCACCTCCCCTTCCAATTTTCCCCAACTCCTTTCTCCTAACTCCCCTTGTCCTCCATGCTATTTGTTATGCACCACAAATAAGTGAAACCATATAATTGACTCTCTCTGCTTGACTTATTTCACACAGCATAATCTCTTCCAGTCCTGTCCATATTGCTACAAAAGTTGGGTATTCATCCTTTCTGATGGAGGCATAATATTCCATAGGGTATATGGACCACATCTTCCTTATCCATTCGTCTGTTGAAGGGCATCTTGGTTCTTTCCACAGTTTGGCGAATGTGGCCCTTGCTGCTATAAACATTGGGGTACAAATGGCCCTTCTTTTCATGACATTTGTATTTTGGGTGTCAATACCCAGTAGTGCAATTGCAGGGTCATAGGGAAGCTCTATTTTTAATTTCTTGAGGAATCTCCACAATGTTCTCCAAAGTGGCTGCACCAACTTGCATTCCCACCAATAGTGTAAGAAAATTCCCCTTTCTCCACATCCTCTCCAACACATGTTGTTTCCTGTCTTGCTAATTTGGGCCATTCTAACTGGTGTAAGGTGGTATCTCAATGTGGTTTTAATTTGAATCTCCCTGATGGCTAGTGATAATGAACATTTTTTCATGTGTCTGATAGCCATTTGTATGTCTTCACTGGAGAAGTGTCTGTTCATATCTTCTGCCCATTTTTTGATATGATTGTCTGTTTTGTGTGTGTTGAGTTTGAGGAGCTCTTTTTTTTCATTTATTTATTTTCAGCATAACAGTATCATTTTTTCACTACACCCAGTGCTCCATGCAATCTGTGCCCTCTATAATACCCACCACCTGGTACCCTGACCTCCAACCTCCCGCCACTTCAACCCCCTCAGATTGTTTTTCAGAGTCCATATTCTCTCATGGTTCACCTCCCCTTCCAATTTACCCCAACCCCCTTCTCTCTAACTCCCCATGTCCTCCATGCTTTTTGTTATGCTCCACAAATAAGTGAAACCATATGATAATTGACTCTCTCTGCTTGACTTATTTCACTGAGCATAATCTCTTCCAGTCCCGTCCATGTTGCTACAAAAGTTGGGTATTCATCCTTTCTGATGGAGGCGTAATATTCCATAATGTATATGGACCACATCTTCCTTATCCATTCGTCCATTGAAGGGCATCTTGGTTCTTCCCATAGTTTGGTGACTGTGGCCATTGGTGCTATAAACATTGGGGTACAGATGGCCCTTCTTTTCACTACATCTGTATCTTTGGGGTCAATACCCAGTAGTGCAATTGCAGGGTCATAGGGAAGTTCTATTTCTTTTTTAAAGATTTTATTTATTTATTTGACAGAGAGAAATCACAAGTAGATGGAGAGGCAGGCAGAGAGAGAGAGAGGGAAGCAGGCCCCCTGCCGAGCAGAGAGCCCGATGCGGGACTCGATCCCAGGACCCTGAGATCATGACCTGAGCCGAAGGCAGCGGCCTAACCCACTGAGCCACCCAGGTGCCCGGGAAGTTCTATTTTTAATTTTTTGAGGAATCTCCACACTGTTCTCCAAAGAGGCTGCACCAACTTGCAGTCCCACCAACAGTGGGGGAGGGTTCCCCTTTCTCCACATCCTCTCCAACACATGTTGTTTCCTGTCTTGCTAATTTTGGCCATTCTAACTGGTGTAAGGTGGTATCTCAATGTAGTTTTAAATTTGAATCTCCCTGATGGCTAGTGATGATGAACATTTTTTCATGTGTCTGATAGCCATTTGTATGTCTTCATTGGAGAAGTGTCTGTCCATATCTTCTGCCCATTTTTTGATATGATTGTCTGTTTTGTGTGTGTTGAGTTTGAGGAGTTCATTATAGATCCTGGATATCAACCTTTTGTCTGTACTGTCATTTGCAAATATCTTCTCCCATTCTGTGGGTTGTCTCTTTCTTTTCTTGACTGTTTCCTTTGCTGTGCAGAAGCTTTTGATTTTGATGAAGTCCCAAAAGTTCATCTTCGCTTTTGTTTCCTTTGCCTTTGGAGACATATTTTGAAAGAAATTGCTGTGGCTGATATCGAAGAGATTACTGCCTGTGTTCTCCTCTAGGATTCTGATGGATTCCTGTCTCACATTGAGGTCTTTTATCCATTTTGAGTTTATCTTTGTGTACGGTGTAAGAGAATGGTCGAGTTTCATTCTTCTACATATAGCTGCCCAGTTTTCCCAGCAACATTTATTGAAGAGACTGTCTTTTTTCCACTGTATCTTTTTTCCTGTTTTGTTGAAGATTAATTGACCATAGAGTTGAGGGTCCATATCTGGGCTCTCTACTCTGTTCCACTGGTCTATGTGTCTGTTTTTATGCCAGTACCATGCTGTCTTGGTGATCACAGCTTTGTAGTAAAGCTTGAAATCAGGTAACATGATGCCCCCCGTTTTATTTTTGTTTTTCAACATTTCCTTAGCGATTTGGGGTCTTTTCTGATTCCATACAAATTTTAGGATTATTTGCTCCAGCTCTTTGAAGAATACCAGTGGAATTTTGATCGGAATAGCATTAAAAGTATAGATTGCTCTAGGCAGTATAGACATTTTAACAATGTTTATTCTTCCAATCCAAGAGCATGGAATGGTCTTCCATCTTTTTGTGTCTTCTTCAGTTTCTTTCATGAGTGTTCTGTAGTTCCTCAGGTACAGATCCTTTACCTCTTTGGTTAGGTTTATTCCCAGGTATCTTATGGTTCTTGGTGCTATAGTAAATGGAATCGATTCTCTAATTTCCCCTTCTGTATTTTCATTGTTAGTATATAAGAAAGCCACTGATTTCTGTACATTGACTTTGTATCCTGCCACGTTGCTGAATTGCTGTATGAGTTCTAGTAGTTTGGGGGTGGAGTCTTTTGGGTTTTCTATATAAAAAATCATGTCATCTGCAAAGAGAGAGAGTTTGACTTGTTCATTGCTAATTTGGATACCTTTTATTTCCCTTTGTTGTCTAATTGCTGTTGCTAGGACTTCTAATACTATGTTGAACAAGAGTGGTGAAAGTGGACATCCTTGTCGTGTTCCTGATCTCAACGGGAAGGCTGCAAGTTTTTTCCCATTGAGGATGATATTTGCTGTGGGTCTTTCATAGACAGATTTGATGAAGTTCAGGAATGTTCCCTCTATCCCTATACTTTGAAGCGTTTTAATCAGGAACGGATGCTGGATTTTGTCAAATGCTTTTTCTGCATCAATTGAGAGGACCATGTGGCTCTTTTCTCATATTAATTTGTTCTATCACATTGATTGATTTGCTAATGTTGAACCATCCTTGTAGCCCAGGAATGAATCCCACCTGGTCATGGTGGATAATATTTTTAATGTGCTGTTGGATCCTGTTTGTTGGGATCTTGTTGAGAATCTTAGCATCCATATTCATCAGTGATATTGTTCTGAAATTCTCCTTTTTGGGCGGGTCTATGCCTGGTTTGGGGATCAGGGTAATGCTGGCTTCATAGAAAGTCTGGAAGTTTTCCTTCTGCTTCAATTTTTTGGAACAGCTTCAGGAGAAATAGGTGTTATTTCTTCTTTGAACGTTTGGTAGAATTCCCCAGGGAATCCGTCAGGTTCTGGGCTCTTGTTTTTTGAGAGGTTTTTGATCACTGCTTCAGTCTTGTTCCTAAATATCAGTATATTCAGGTTTTCAATTGCTTCCTGGTTCAATTTTGGGAGTTTATAGTTTTCCAGGAATGCATCCATTTCATCTAGGTTGCTTAGCTTATTGGCATATAACTGTTGATAATAACTTCTGATGATTGTTTCTACTTCCTTGGTGTTAGTTGTGATCTCTCCCTTTTCATTCATAGTTTTATGAATTTGGGCTTTCTCTCTTTTCTTTTGGATTAGTGTGGCCAGTGGTTTATCGATCTTATTGATTCTTTCAAAAAACCAGCTTCTAGTTTCATTGATACTTTTTACTCTATCTCTGGTTTCTACCTCATTGATCTCAGCTCTAATCTTGATGATTTCCCTTCTTATGTGTGGAGTTGGTTTGATTTGTTGTTGATTCTCCAGTTCTTTAAGGTGTAGAGACAGCTGGTGTGTTCTGGATTTTTCAATTTTTTTGAGGGAGACTTGGATGGCTATTTCCCCTTTAAGACTGCCTTTGCTATATCCCATAGGTTTTCGACCAAAGTGTCTTCATTATCCTTGGTGTCCATGAATTGTTTTAGTTCTTCTTTGATCTCCTGGTTGATCCAAGCATTCTTAAGCAAGGTGGTCTTTAGCTTCCAGGTGTTTGAGTTCCTTCTGAACTTTTCCTTGTCATTGAGCTCCAGTTTCAAAGCATTGTGATCTGAGGATATGCAGGGAATAATCTCAGTCTTTTGGTATCGGTTGAGTCCTGATTTGTGACCCAGTATGTGGTCTATTCTGGAAAAGGTTCCATGTGCACTTGAGAAGAATGAGTATTCTGTTGTTTTAGGGTGGGATGTTCTGTATATATCTATGAGGTCCATTTGGTCCAATGTGTCATTCAACGCTCTTGTTTCTTTATTGATTTTCTGCTTCGATGATCTGTCTATTTTTGAGAGAGGTCTGTTAAGATCTCCTACTATTAATGTATTCATATCAATATGACTCTTTATCTTGATTAACAGTTTACTTATGTAATTGGCTGCTCCCATATTGGGGGCATAGATATTTATAATTGTTAAATCATCTTGGTGGATAGTCCCTTTAAGAATGATGTAGTGTCCTTCTGTATCTCTGACTACAGTCTTTAGTTTAAAATCTAATTTATCTGATATGAGAATTGCTACCCCGGTTTTCTTTTGAGGCCCATTGGCATGAAAGAGGCTTCTTCACTTTCAGTCTGGGTGTATCTTTAGGTTAAAAATGGGTCTCTTGTAGAACACATATGGATGGGTCCTGTCGTTTTTATCCAGTCTGTAACCCTGTGCCGTTTTATGGGTGCATTTACGCCATGCACATTGAGGGTGATTATTGATAGATACAGTTTTATTGACATCATGTTACCTTTGAAGTCTTTCTTTCTGTAGATTATCTCTATATTTCTGTTCAATGCTATTCTTAGGATTTTTCCTCTTTTATAGAACCCTCCCCTTAATATTTCCTGTAGTGTCGGCTTGGTGGTTACATAGTCTTTTAAGCCTTGCCAGTCTTGAAAACTCTTTATCTCTCCATCTGTTTTGGATGTCAGTCTTGCTGGATAAAGTATTCTTGGCTGCATATTCTTCTCATTTAGTGCCCTGAATATATCTTGCCAGTCCTTTCTGGCTTGCCAGGTCTCTGTGGACAGGTCTGACATGATTCTGATGGGCTTTTCTCTGTAAGTAAGGAGCCTCTTTGTCCTAGTGGCTTTCAAGAGATTATATCTACAATTATGATTCCTCAATTTGACTATCAGGTGTCTTGATATTTTTTTGAATCTGTAATCTTGGGTGGAGACCGTTCAGCCTCTAGTACATAAACGCTGGTTCCATTTGCAAGATTGGGAAAATTTTCATGAAGAACTTGTTCTACTATATCTTCTAGACTTCTTTCTTTCTCCTCCCCTTCAGGGATTCCAATAATTCTGACACTGGAACGTTTCATGGCATCATTTATTTCCCTGATTCTGTTTTTGTGGCTCCTAAGTTGTTTGTTCCAGGCTTCCTCCTGATCCTTTCTTTCTATCTGTTTGTCCTCCAGATCACTAATTCTATCTTCTGTCTCAGTTCCCCTGGCTTTTAGAGAATTTAGATTAGATTGGGACTCATTGAGAGCATTTTGAACCTCATCCCTGGTAGATTTTAGCTCTGCCCTCACATTGTGAACATCATCTCTGGTTGCTTTCAGTTTGGCCCTAATCAATTCCGTTTGGTCATCCATGGCTTTCTCCAACCTAGCTATTGCCTGGATAATTTTTAGCCTGAATTCTCTTTCCGACATATTGTCTATGTTGATTGCCATTAGCTCTATTGCAGAAGGTCCATCCTCTGTATTTTTCTTCTGTTGGGTATTCCTCCTCCTAGTCATTTTGGTGAGAGATGACTGAACAGATGTAGCTGGATGTATCGACTGTGGTGCAGTCAAGGTGCACCCTGCAACACTTCTGAGCAATCAAGATTCCCCACCTAAATGAGAGAAAAAAGAAAAGAAAAAGAAAAGGAGAGAGAGAGAGAGAGAGAGAGAGAGAGACAGGAAAGAAAGGGAAGATAAAAGAGAAGGTTCAGCCCAAATGGGCCCCAAGGTAAGATTTATGAAGTATACAAACAAAAACAGATAAACAGAAAGACTGATAAAAGTATATGACAAGAGGAAAAAAAATATATATGCAAAGAAAGGAAGAACCTCATCAAAAAGAACCCCAAGTGTAAGATTTATATAGTATCAGGAAAAACACAAAAACACAGAAACACTGGTGGAAGAAAAAGATGGGAGAGTGGATAAATTCTCAGTGTGGGCGACTAAGGTTGTTTTGATTCTTCCTGGATGTATCTTGATATCTTTGTTAAAGGACTCAACTTTCCTAAGATTAAGGGGGATTAAAAATTGGTTTACCTATAGGGGTAGTATTGATTGGGGAAAGGGGATTACTTTGAAGATTAACTCTATATGAATATTAGTAAATAAAAATAAAAAAGGAATAAACTAGACTAAACTAAACTAAAATTAAAAAAAAAAGAAATTTAAAAAATAGAAATGCAAAAGAAAAACACAGGTGTATGTATCAAAAAGTTCAGGTTAGAAGGTTATTATGGAATTTGATGTACTGGACAGCTCACTATGATGGTAAATAGGTTAAAAAATTATCTATATAAAAATGAGCCAGAATAGTGGGAAAAAATTAAAAATAAAAGTTGTCCTATGAAGTAGTGGTGGTTGTTCTCTTGTAGACTTTTTTTTTCTTTCCTGGTTGGTTTTCTGGGGGAGGGGCCTGCCACGTGGATTTTCAGTCAATGATGTTCCCTGAGTTAAGTCCTACCACCCCCCTCAAGGGGGTGGGCTCTGAGGAAACCGTTTTTTTTCAGGCTTTTGTTCTCTGGAGGTTTTCATGTTCGTTCAGTTTTTTTTGTTCTCTCTCACCTTGACCGCTTTTGATGTTTTTTGTAGGTTTAGAGGAAAGCAAACTGCCCCCTGACCTCCCTCGCAGAGAGAAGCCTCAGTATGTTCTTCTGTGGGAGTTGCAGAGTCCATATAAATTCCCCCTTGGCCACTGGCAGAGCAGGTTCTGAGTCACGGTCCCTGGGGACACAGGATCTTCTGCTTGTACCCAAAACCATGGCAGTGGCGGCTGTCTGGGCAGCTCCAGACCGCCAGAGAGGTTCCAAGCAGTGATCGCGCACAGATTTGAGAGTGCCTGGTCTTTCTGGGTCTGCGAGCACCCAATTTGCGTGCACCTCTCTCAGGGGAGGCTGTGGGTCACGTGCACGTGTCTCAGGCTCTGAGAGTGGGGTGCAGGTCCCAAAGCACCAGGCTGGGCCTTCCCGCACTTCTCTCAGGGGAGAGTTTGGGGTGCGCGTCTCAGGCTCTGAAACAATGGCATGGGTCTAAGAGCGCCGGGTGGGCCTTTGTACACCTCTCTCATGGGAGGGTGAGGGGCCCGCCTGTCTCAGGCTCTGTAGCAGGGCTCGGTGTTCTGCCATCTGGTGTGGCTCCCATCCCCTCATGGGAGCCAGACCCCACGCAATCTCAGGCGCACTGGTGGCTCAGGGACCAAGACCTGGTTTCTCTGCCGCAGTCTCTCTGGCTCAGCACCAGGGGAGGTTGTCCTGGGTCCGGGGACTTAAGCCCCTGTCCCTAGCTGCCCTGATTCCCACAATTTCCCCCCACCATGATCCTTTGCTCTTTTTGGAGTGCTTTCAACCAGTCTCCAAGTTAATGCTGGTCCCCAGATGCAGGGTACTCTCACTTGTATTAGGGGTATTACTTTCCAACCGGTCACCTCTGGTGGCTCCCTCCCCCTTTTGTTTATCTTCTGATATCAGTCTGACCTTCCCACTCTGCTTTACCTGCCCACTGGCATCTTCTGCCCCTGTAGAGATCCAGATATGTATAATTCTGATCTCAGGCTTATTTCCTGGGTGATTGGAGTTCTTTGGTAGGTAATCAGCTCACATTAGGGTACAGGTTGAAAAGGCGCCTCCTCCTACTTCCCTGACATCTTGTCTCCCTGTCTTTTATTTTATTAATGTAGTATATCACATTGATTGATTTGTCGATGTTGAACCACCCCCGCAGCTCAGGAATAAATCCCACTTGGTTGTGGTGAATAATTTCTAATGTACTATTGCACTGATTAGCTAGTATCTTGTTGAGAATTTTTGTATTCTTGGTCATCAGGGATACTGGATTGCAATTCTCCTTTTTATTGAAGTCTTTCGTTTTTGGATCAAGGTAATGCTAGCCTCATAGAGTGAGTTTGGAAGTTTTCCTTCTATTTTTATTTTTTGTAACAGTTTCATAAGAATGGATGTTAATTCTTCTTTAAATGTTTGGTAGAATTCTGCTGGGAAGCCATCTGGCCCTGCATTCTTGTTTGTTGGGAGATTTTTGATTACTGATTCAATTTGTTTGCTCATTATGGATCTGTTTGGCTTTTCTATTTCATTCTGTTTCAGTTTTGGTAGTTTATATGTTTCTAGGAATGCATCCATTTCTTCTAGATTGCCTAATTTGTTGGCATATAATTTTTTCTTAATGCTCTCTTATATTAAGAGAATATTATATATGAAGGGTTTGTATTTCTTTGGTGTTGATTGTGATCTTTCCTCTTTCATTCATGATTTTATTTATTTTTCTTTTCTTTTTGAATTATCTGGCTAGGGGTTTATCTATCCTATTAATTCTTTCAAAGAAGCAGCTCCTAGGGTTTTTAATCTGTTCTACTGATTTTTTTTATTTCCATATCCTTGTTTTCTGCTCTATTTTTCATTATTTCTCTTATACTGCTAGTTCTAGGCTTCATTTGCTGTTCTTTTTCCATCTCCTTTAGGTGTAAGTTTAGGTTGTGTATTTGGGATTTTTCTTGTTTCTTGAAGAAGACCTGTATCACTATATACTTGCCTCTTAGGACTGCCTTTGCTTCATTCCAAAGGTTCTGAATTGTCATGTTTTTATTTTCTTTTGTTTCCATCTACTTTTTAAAATTCATCTTTAATTTCCTGTTTGAACCACTCTTTTTTTTTTTTTAGTAGGATGCTCTTTATCCTCCATGTATTTGTGGTATTTCCAAATTTTTTCTTGTACTTGACTTCAAGTGTTAAAGTATTGTGGTCTGAAAATATGCATGGACTAGCTCAATCATTTTGTAGCATTTGAGGCCTGATTTAGGACCTTGTATGTGATTTAATCTGGAGAGTGTTCCATGTGCATTTGAAAAGAATTTGTATTCTGCTGCTTTAGAATGAAATGCTCTAAATAGATCTGTAAGTTAATCTGATCCAGTGTGTCATTCAAAGCCCTTGTTTCATTGTCAGTATTCTGGTTAGATGATCCATGTATTTTTGTGAATGGGGTCTTAATGTCCCCTAATATTGTATTATTATCAATGCATTTCTTTAATTTTGTTATTAATTGGTTTATGTATTTAGCTTCTCCCAAGTTAGGTGAAGAAATATTTGCATTTGTTAGATCTTCTTGTTTGATGGACTCTTTTGGTTATGATATGGTATCCTTCTTCATCTCTTATTATAGTCTTTAATTTAAAATCTAGTTTGTCTGATATAAGGATTGCTACTCCAGCTTTCTTTTGATGTCCATTAGAATGAAAAATGGTTTTCTACTGCCTCACTTTCAATCTGCAGATATCTTTGAGTCTAAAATGAGTCTCTTGTAAGCAGCATATTGATCAATCTTTTTTAAAATCTATTCTGATACCCTATGTATTTTGATTGTAGAATTTAGTCCATTTACATCCAGAGTAGTTATTGAAAGATATGAAATTAGTGCCATTGCATTACCTATAAAGTCACATTCTTATACATTATCTCTGTTCCTTTCTGGTCTTTGTTACTTTTGAGCTCTCTTTTCCCTCAAAGCATCCCCTTTAATATTTCTTGAAGGGCTGATGTGGTATTCACAAATTCCTTTAGTTTTTCCTTGTTCTAGAAACTCTTTATCTGTCCTGTTCTGAATGACAGCTTTTCTGTATTTCTAAAGTATTCTTGGCTGCACATTTTTTTTCCGTTTAGCACATTGATTATATCATGCTTGTCCTTTTTGGGTATCAGGTCCCTGTGGACTGGTCTGCTGCCAGCCTTGTTTGTACTCTTGGAGGTTAAGGACCTCTTGCTCTGAACCACTTTCTGTATTTTCTCTCTTTCTGTAATATGCAAGCTTCAGTATAATATGTGGAGGTGTTGACTTATTTTTGTTGATTTTGAGGGGGCTTCTTCTCTGTACCTCCTGGACTTGAATGACTGTTTCCTTCCCCAGATTAGGCATGTTCTCAGCTATAATTTATTCAAATAAAACTTATGCCCCTATCTCCCACTTTTCATGTTCTGGAACCCATATTTTTCAGATATTATTTCACTTTTCAGATTTGAATTCTTGAAGTCTCTGTTTGTGATTCAGTAGTTGTCTTACTCTCTTCTTTTCAGCTTCCTTATTTTCCATCATTTCATCTTCTATATCACTGACTCATTTGCTTCTTTCCTTTCTGAACCTCCACTTGGGACTGAATCATAGTAGTAGCATTTCTAATTTTGGCTTGATTAGATTTTAGTTCTTTTATTTCCATAGTAAGGGATTTTCCAGTATCTTCTATGCACTTTGCAAGCCTAGATAATATCTATATAATGTTGTCTTAAATTCTAGTTCAGATTTACCTATATCTGTTTCGATTAAATCCTGGCAGTGACTACCTCCTGTTCTTTCTTTTGGGGTGAATTTCTCCATCTCATCATTTTTTCCCAGAAAAGAATAGAAAAGAAAGAAAATACAACAATAACAACAACAGAAAAACAAAAACAAAACAAACCAGAAGAAAATAAAAAAATTATAAAGTAAGAAAAAAAATCAAGAAATGAAACAGGACAAAAGATAAAACTAGATACTGGGTGTATTTCAGTCTGTTGAAACTAGAACTAGATCCAAAAATAGGAAAGAAATACTTCTACATATATTACAAAATAAAATACAATGTAAGGAAACCAAAAATACCATATATATATATATATATATGTATGTATATAGTATATGTAAAATAAAAAAAATTAAAAAGGAATTGAAAAGTAAGAAAATAGCTGGAGAAAAAAAGTGAAAGACTAAAGAATATATATATAATATATAATACATAATATGTATATATGTATAATATATAATACATATATACATAATATATAATCTGTATATTTATATTATATATAATATATATAATATATATATAAAAAAGTGAAAGAGAAAAAAGTGAAAGACTAAAGAATATATATATAATATATATATTATGTGTATACATATACATATATTACATATATATTCATATAATATATATGTATATTATATATACATATTATGTATATGTATATTATGTATATACATATTATGTATATATATTATGTATGTAATATGTATGCATATTATGTATATATTATGTGTATACGTATGCACATAATATATGTATACGTATACACATATATTATGTGTATATGTATACACATAATATATATACATAATAAGTTTGTTTTGTTTTTGTTTTGTATGTAATATGTATACATATTATGTACATATATATTATGTGTATTCGTATACACATAATATATATATACATAATATGTATACATATTACATACATAATATATATACATAATATGTATAATATATACATAATATGTATATATGTATAATATGTAATACATATATACATAATATATAATATGTATATTTATATATAATATATATAAAAAAGTGAAAGAGAAAAAAGTGAAAGACTAAAGAATATATATATTATATATATATTATCTGTATACACATAATATATATATAGCAATTATATATATATTGCAGTTATAAAATGAGTAAGTCTCAGGGATAATAAGTACAGCATAGGGAATATAATCAATAAGCTGCTCAGGTGGTGAAGTAAGGTAGAACTCCACATATAACTGTGTAGTCTCAGGATCCCTGAGGGGGATATTGCAAAAAAAAAAAATATATATATATATATTATGTGTATATATAATATACATATATATGTGTATATACATGTATATATAATATACATATATTATATATATTATGTGTATATTATATATAATATAATATATTATAATATGTGTATATTATTATGTGTATATTAATATTATGTGTATATTAATATGTATATATAATGTGTATATTATTATGTGTATATTAATATTATGTGTATATTAATATGTATATATAATATACACATATTATAATATATAATATATAATATACACATAATATATATAATATATGTATATTATATATACATGTATATATATGTATATTATATATACACATAATATATATTATATATATTCTTTAGTCTTTCACTTTTTTCTCTTTCACTTTTTTATATATATTATATATTATATATAATATAAATATACATAATATATATTTTATATTATTATATAGTATTACATATTATACATATTATATATTATATATTATATATATATTCTTTAGTCTTTCACTTTTATACATATATTACGTATAAAACATACATATAAAATATAGGTATATTATAAAAATATAAAATATACATATAAAATACACGTATATTACTTATATTATGTATATATATTATATTATATATGTATAGATATTATATATAATATATAAAATATATAACATATATACACATAATATATATACATATATACACATATATTATGTATATTATACATATACATATATTATATATACACATAATATATAGATATATACATATATTTTGTGTATATATTATATATAACATAATATACCTAATATATTATGTATATTATATAATATACATATATTATATAATATATATAATTTTATATATTTTATATATATAAAAATATATTTTATATATATGTGTATATTTTATATATATATATATTCTTTAGTCTTTCACTTTTTTCTCCAGCTATTTTCTTACTTTTCAGTTCCTTTTAAATTTATTTAATTTATATATTAAATAAATTATTATTTAATAATTAAAATATTTAATAGTAATTTATATATGTATGTGTGTGTGTGTGTATATATATATACATATATATGTTATATATATTATATATATGTATATATATATATGTATATATATATATATATATATATATACCACAATGCTGTATGTTTTCCTCCAGAGCTGAAGATTTGTAGTTCTCTGAGACCATTAAATGTGGTGCTAGCCAGTTGTTCCTGCTGGTCTTCTGGGGGAGGGGCCTGTTGTACTGATTCTCAGGTGCCCTTGCACTTGTGGAAATGTGCCTCCCTTGGCAGGGTGCTGGACAGGGTAAGCAGCTCTGGATAAAACTATGTGGTACTGTTTTGGTCCTTGAAGGTTTTCAGCATGGATGGGCAGAATGAAAATGACAGTGCCCTGCTGTCTAGCCCAGGAGTTGAAAAGATGTGCCCCCTACTCTTCAGTGAGCCCTCACAGAAATGTAGTCATTTGCTCTTATCTCCTTGGCTTCTGTCTGAACTGTATTTACACATCCTGTTACTGAGCATTTTTATTGAGTCACGCAACTGAGTTTCAAGTCTCCAAATTTTCTAGACCCCTCTGGTGTGGACATAAGCTGTTTTTTCCAGGGGAGAAGGGGAGTCTCACTATGCTTCTGACTTTTGCTGGGCCCCTGCCAGGAGCATGCTCACACAACTATGTAGTGGTTTACAGTTTATGGCAACACAGAGAACCTAGACTCACTGTTCTCAGTTGGCTTCCCCACTTCAGTGCCTGGGAGCTCTGCTGCACTCAGACTCCTCCATTCTTCTTGTGTCCCTGACCCTGACCTTCAGGGATCCTGAGATTACGCAGTTATATGTGGAATTCTACCCTACTTCACCACATGAGAAGCTTATTGATTATATTCTCTATGCGGTACTTATTGTCCCTGAGATTTACTCATTTTATAACTGCAAGTATTTACCTCTTAACTCCCTTCGCCTATTTTTTCCATCCCCACACCACTTTCCCCTTGGAAACCACCTGTTTTTTCTCTGTATTTGTAGTTCTTTTCTGTTTTTTGTTTGTTTACTTGTTTTTATTAGATTTCATATATAAGTGAAATCATGATATTTGTCTTTCTCTGTCTGACTTACTTCACTTAGGCTCATGCCCACTACAGCTCCAACCATCTTTCCATGGTGTCCCTTGTATGGAATGCCCTGAGACACCCTCTGCCCCTCAGCTTACTCCCACTTCAGCCATCTTGCCAAGGTGTCATTTATATGGAGAGTCACAGGACTCTCCTCTGGTTCATGTCCACTTCAGTTCCAGATGCCCTACCAAGGTGGCCCCAGCTGAGTGCCCTGGAATCCCCAGCCCACACCCTCTAAAGCACCAGCTAGCTGGCCAAAACCATCAGGCATATGTAGTCCATAAAGAGGACATCCCTATCCAAGGACATTCCTTCGAATTTAAGAGAAGTAGCCATTCCACTTAACTTATGGACACAAACACAGAAGTAAAGCAAAATGAGGAGACATAGGAATATGCTCCAACTGAAAGAACAAGACAAAACTTCAGAAAAATAACTAAATAAAAGTGCCTGTCCTGCGAAGATGTCTCATTACATTTGCAGAACTTGGTAGGGATGGCAGAGAAAGGAATGAATAACCCTCAGTGTATTTGGAGCGTTACCATTTATAAAGCAAATTTTATTTGTTACATATATTTTTTAAGATTTTTATTTATTTATTTGACAGAGATCACAGGTAGGCAGAGAGGCAGGCAGAGAGAGAGGAGGAAGCAGGCTCTCTGCTGAGCAGAGAGCCCGATGTGGGACTCGATTCCAGGACCCTGGGATCATGACCTGAGCCAAAGGCAGAGGCTTTAACCCACTGATCCACCCAGGTGCCCCTATTTGTTATATTATTTACTTATTTCTTCCCAAAACTTTCTAAGATAAGATATTATTATCTCCATTTTACATGTAAGGAAATAGGTTACACAATCAGTTAGTGGCAGAGCCAGCAATAAAACTCTGCTCATTCTCCATAGACTTACTACTATCCCATCTGTAGAGCTAAAAATGAATATACCTGCCTTACCTACACATAGCAAAATTAGTAACATTATTTTTGTGTTTATATGATGGATTATTAACATTAAATCTAATTGATAATAACATATATGAGACAAAACAGGTATGGCCACATTGATTTTATCAACTTAATAAGCATGTGGCTTTGAATAATTTCTTTCTCTCATTAATGTCTTAGGTGCTTCATCTGTAAGTAGAAAAAATTATTGCATGATCTCTAAGACTGTCCATAATCCTGACATACCATGAGTCTTTGTTGTTCCTCTAAACACTTTTGTCATGGAAGTTAGTATTTCAGTCAAAGAAGTGGCATATTATATTGGCCTCATAGTCAGGAAATCAAGTTCCAAATTCTTGCTTTCCCATTAACATTCAGGGCAGTTAAAAGTTATGTTTGGGGGTTTAGAATTCCCATGTCAATCTACCTGGAATGAATATAATATCTGAAGCCCTTTATAGTTCATCTGTAACTCTGTAAGGATTCTCCTATCTGCTTCTCCTATCTGCTTTAAATAATTGATTAAATTGTTTTTAACTCAATTTATAGACCCATTTCCCAGAAATTGAATTGGGCTAACCAGGGCTAAGTGTCCCTGCAGGAAAAGTTAAGGGATAGTGAGTAAGTGGTGTGAACAAAATTAATTGAGCCTCTCTCTCTATAGTGTATGTAAGGTGGATTCAGAATATTGGTGGATTGAACTAAGTGTGGGCTTCATCTGAAGTGTCTGTATTTATCTCTTAAATATATTAAAGGCAGTTTGTTAGCTCTGCACTATAGTTCCCTTCTTTCTTCCCCCTTCCTAGTAAGGTAAATGTATCACTTCTAGTGTTATGTCCACTAAACGAGACAATCATCTCTACTCTTCACTGGGTTGTAGTGCCTCTCTGGTCAAAGTTTTCTTTATGTCTTTTGGTGGATGGGGTGCCAATATTTTTTGTTATTATTTGCATTTGAATAATGAATTCAAGTGAATACAGTACTATTTCAAAAAAGAAAAAAACCAAGCTTTTAATACTTCAAGATATTAAACATTAAGCCTGGCAATTTTAACATTATTTGATGGTAATAGAACCTATCTGTGAAGTTATTTTGATTTTAAAGATGAGAAAGCTATTACTAGAGGTGTTACATGACTTGCCTAAGGTCACACTAATAAATTCAAATGTATGTCTCTAGACTCTTCAAGACAAGTTCCCTTTTTACTCCCGTATATATCTATGTTATCATTTGATTCTCTTTGCAACCCTATAAGCAAGGGAAAGATTACTTACCTTGTTTTACCTTTTTCATGCTCTATCACAATACCTAAACTGTTAGAGGTACATAGTTGATGCCCAATAAAGATGTATTGAATAATTAAGTGAATTGAATTAGACTTATGAGTTAAGGAAATTGAGATCTAAAATGACTTTTGCAAGGTTATCTGCTGGAGCAGCAGTTTAGAGTGAGATTTATTCACTTTTGGTGTTTCTATTCTGTAGACTCTTCTCAGGGTCTTTTTCATAAAGGAAATCTTTGTAGCCACTAAGAATATATATTTGTGGGAAGACATATTGACTCTCTCTTAGGACTCCTTCTCAACTGTTATCTTATGTTTTTTATAGACTTGACTAACTGGATGCTAGGAATAGTTATAATATATGTATTAATGGAAACCTTCTAGGTCCAAGGTAAGAATGGAGATAAAATAGTGTAACTTGCTTAATGGTCTACTCCAAATCATGAATACAGATGGCAGTAGAACCCAGGAGTCTTGAATCCCAGTTTATTGATTCTACACTGTGCACAACAGCCATCTGTTTCACTATAGCCCCCTTTCTCTTAAACTACCCTGAGAGCTTCATTTTTAGTCCTATCAAACCACAAGTCCCTCCTCACAAAGTGAAAGTATGTGTCAGCCCAGACCTGAGTGGGTGGGTATCAAAGTGCCTCATGCTTGGAAAGGTTTACAGGAGGCATCCAAACTGGAGGAGCAGGAGGTAGCTGATGGTCAGTAGAAAATCAGGAAACTTGGATTCTAGTCTTATTTCTGCCTCTCACTAGCAATATGATTGTGCGTAAATTTGGTGGTGTACCTTTGAGCTTATTTCCCCATGTATAAAATGAGAAAAATTATGGAATCCCTTAAGAGTCCTGGTAGCTTTAACATTTAGTGGAGTGCTATTGTTTTTTTGCCCTATCTCCATAGGGCAGTAGGTAAGTGAACTAAATGCACTTCAACAATCTGTCTGGTTCTGTTGTTCTGTGAACCTATACTTCTCTAGGTTTGAAGAGGGATAAGTTCTTTGTAACACAATTTTCTTTTTTTTAATTTTGTGGATTATTTATTCATGCAACAAAATTTAGGAAATAACTTCTTTTCATTTATTTATTTTTTTTCTTAGAGGATTTTTGTTTATTGTGTTCAGTTAGCCACTGTATAGTACATAATTAGTTTTTGATGTAGTGTTCAGTGATTCATTAGTTAAGTATAACACCCAGTGTTCATCACAACACGTGCCCTCCTTAATACCCATTACCCAGCTACCCCATCCTCTCACCTCCTCCCCTCTGAAACCCTCAGATTAGTTCCCAGAGTCTATAGTTTCTCATGCTCCATCTACCTCTCTGATTTCTCCCCTCTTTGGGCTTCCCTCCCTTCTCCTATGGTCCTCTGTGCTATTGCTTATGTTTCACATATGAGTGAAACCATATATAATTGTCTTTCTCTGCTTGACTTACTTCATTTAATGTAATCTTCTCCAGTTCCATCCATGTTGATACAAATGGTGGGCATTCATCATTTCTGATGGCTGAACAATATTCCGTTGTATATATGAACTACATTTTCTTTATCCATTCATCTATTGAAGGGCATCTCATCTCCTTCCACAGTTTGGTTATTGTGGACATCGCTGCTATGAACATTGGGGTACATGTGCTCCTTCTTTTCATTACATCTGTATCTTTGGGGTAAATATCTGATAGTACACTCAAAAAACTAATAACCCAGTCAACAAAATGGGCAGAAGACATGAACAGACACTTCCCCAAAGAAGATATACAAATGGCTAACAGACACATGAAAAAATGTTCCATGTCACTAGCCACCAGGGAAATACAAATGAAAACCACAATGAGATACTACTACCTTACACCAGTTAGAATGGCAAAAATTAACAAAAAAGGAAACAACAAATGTTGGTGAGGGTGTGGAGAAAGGGGGGACCCTCTTACACTGTTGGTGGGAATGCATGCTGGTATAGCTACTCTGGGAAAACAATATGGAGATTCCTCAAGATGTTAAGAATAGAGCTACCCTACAGCCCAGCAATTGTACTACTAAGTATTTATCCCAAAATACAGATGTGGTGAGAAAAATAACTTCTTTTTAATGATTTATTTATTTATTTGGGTGGGGACAAAAGAGAGAGTCTTAAGTAGACTCTGCCCTGAGCATGGAGCCCAACCTGGGACATCTCATGACCTTAAGATTGTGACCCTGATATCATGACCTGAGCCTAAACCAAGAGTTGACACTTAACTGACTGTGCCACTCAGGTTCACCTTGGTGAATAATTTTATGATGGGTACTGTTCACAGGCTCATTCTGTTAACAATTTATGCTTGTGTTTCTTCACTACTAGGTTGGGGATGGAGCACATTTTGTTAAACTCTTGACAATGCTGGACTGAAAGTTCAAATATAGTGATCACCATCTGCCTTTTACACAGATATTCATTGTGATTTGGTTAAGATACAAGGCTATTTAATTGACCCACTCTCTTGGTTGAAATCTTCTTAAAGTGTTAACACATGTCACTGTTTCCTGTTAAGAATATTATTTTTTATCTCTTCTTCTTTCACTGTCTCAGACTCTCTCCTAAGCATGCCCCAGATATTCCTGATGACAGCACTGACAACATCACTATATTCACCAGAATTTTAGATCGTCTTCTGGATGGCTATGACAACCGACTACGACCTGGGCTTGGAGGTAAGTTACTATTTTAAGATCCTTTTCTTGGCTCTTGTCATCTAAAAAGATTCTTAAGGTGCCTTCAGCGCTATATTGACCAATGAGTTTAGTGCAATATTGAGCTTCCTCCTTCTCAGCACTAGATATTAATTAAAACCCTTCATTTTATAGTAAATCTTTCTGCTGTGGTTTTGGAAAATTCTGAATTTCATTGAGCTAAATGTATATAGGGTATTTTGCCACCATATTTGGTCAACAGCATTTCTGATAACAGAAAACCAATCCCTGCTGGAATGGGAGGTGTGGCCCAGGGGTATCTGGGAAACATGCTTTTGTTTTCAAAACCTTAAGCATATATCAGCTTGAAATTCCTGTGAGGGGCAACCTGTTGCCTAGGTCAGATCTTAGTTGGCCATTGTTTAGTATGATTTGCAATATGATCACAATGAGATAAGTGCATTATAATATATGATGGGTTGTATTGAAATGGCAAGTATTCAGAGGTATGAATTTAATTTTTTTTCCTGAACCATTTGAGAACTAGTTGAAGATATCATACTCCTTTTCCCTAAATACTTCAATGTGCATTTCCTTAGGACAAATAAATTAATTTAGAAAACTAATTCTTCACTGGGCAAAAACTTTTATCTTGATGAAGTCCCAGTAGTTCATTTTTGCTTTTTTTTCCCTTGCCTCTGATGATGTGTCGAGTAAGAAGCTTCTACAGCCAAAGTCAAAAGGTTGCTGCCTGTGTTCTCCTGTAGGATTTTGATTAATTCTTGTATCACATCTAGGTCTTTCATCCATTTTGAATTTATTTTTGTGTATGGAGTAAGAAAGTGGTCCAGTTTTGTTCTTCTGCATGTTGCTGTCCCATTTTCCCATACCAGTTTTTGAAGAGACTGTCTTTTTTTTCTATTGGATGTTCTTTGCTGCTTTATCAAAGATTAGTTGACCATATGGTTGTAGGTCCATTTCTGGGTTGGTTTTTCTGTTCCATTGATCTATGTGTCTATTTCTGTGCAAGTAGCATACTATGTTGATGACTACATCGTTGTAATATAGCTTGAAATCTGGAATTGTGATACCTCCAGTTTTGTTTTTCTTTTTCATTATTGTTTTGGCTATTCCATGTCTTTCTTTGTTCCATACATATTTTGGGATGGTTTGTTCTAGCTCTGTGAAAAATGCTAGTGGTATTTTCATTGGGCTTGCATGAAATATAGATGCTTTGCGTAGTATAGACACTTTAACAATTTTTTTCTTCTATTCTATGAGCATGAAATATTTTTCTATTTCTTTGTGTCCTCTTCAGTTTCTTTCATAAGTATTCATTAGTTTTCAGCAACTTCTTGGTAGAGTCTTTCAGGTTTTCTACATAGAGTATATTGTCTGCAAAGACTGAAAACTTGACTTCATCCTTCATGATTTTGATGCCTTTTATTTCTTTTTATTGTCTGATTGCTGAGGCCACAACTTCCAGTGTTATGTGAATAGTAATGGTAAGAGTGGACATCCTTGTCTTGTTCCTGACCACAGGTAAAAGGCTCTCAGTTTTTCCCCATTAAGGATAATATTTTCTGTGGGTCTTTCATATATGGCCTTTATGATGTTGACATATGTTCCTTCTATCCTTACTTTGCCAAGGGTTTTTAATCAAGAATCGATGCTCTACTTTGTTAAATGTCTTTTCAGCATCTACTGGGAGGATCATGTGGTTCTTGTCCTTTATTTATTAATGTGGTTTATCACATTAATTGATTTGTGCAGAGTGAACCACACCTAAAGCCCAGGAATAAGTCCCACTTGATAATGGTGAATAATTCTTTTAATAATCTGTTGGATCAGATTAGCTAGTATCTTGGTGAGAATTTTTGGATCCACATTCATCAGGGATATTGGCTTGTAATTCTCCTTCCTAGTTAGGTATTTGTCTGGTTTGAGGATCAAAGTAATGTTGGCCTCATTAAAGGAGTTTGGAAGTTTTCTTTCCATTTCTAATTTTTGAAACACTTTCAGAAGAACAGGTATTAATTCTTCTTTAAATGTTTGGTAGAATTCCCCTGGGAAACAATCTGGCTCTGGACTCTTGTTTATTGGCAGATTTTTGATTACTGATTCAATTTCTTTGCTGATTATGGGTCTGTTCAAATTTTCTGTCCCCCCCCCATTTCATTTTTGGTAGTTCTTTTAAAATTTAAATTCAATTAGCCAACATATAGTGTTGTGTTCAATAATTCCTCAGTTGCTTAAAACACCCAGTGCTCATCTCATCATGCACTGTCTTTAATGCTCATCCCCTAGTTGCCTCATCTCCCACCCACCTCCCCTTCAGGAACCCTCAGTTTGTTTCCTAGAGCCAAGAGTCTCTCATGGTCTGTCTCCCTCTCTGATTTCTTTCCATTCTGTTTTTCCCTCCCTTCCCCTATGATCCTCTGAGCTGTTTCTTATAGTCCACATATGAGTGTAACCATATGGTAATTGTCTTTCTCTGATTGATTTATTTCACTTATCATAGTATACTCCAGTTCCATCCATGTTGATGTAAATGGTAGGTATTCATCCTTTCTGATGCTTGAATAATATTCCATTGTATATACAAAGCACATCTTCTTTATCCATTCATCTGTTGAAGGATGTCTTAGCTCCTTCCATAGTTTTGGTATTGTGAACATTGCTGCTATGGACATTGGGGGGCAGAGGACCCTTTGTTTTACTACATCTATATCTTTGGTGTAAATACTGAGTAGTGCAATTGCTCGGTCATAGGGTAGCTCTGTTTTTAAATTCTTTTTTTTTAAGACTTTATTTATTTATTTGACAGAGAGAGATCACAAGTAGGCAGAGAGGCAGGCAGAGAGAGAGGAGGAAGCAGGCTCCCCGCCGAGCAGAGAGCCCAATGCGGGACTCGATCCCAGGACCCCAAGATCATGACCTGAGCCGAAGGCAGCGGCTTAACCCACTGAGCCAAACCCACTGAGCCACTCAGGTGCCCCTCTGTTTTTAAATTCTTGAGGAACCTCCATACTGGTTTCCAGACTGGCTGTACCAGTTTGTATTCCCACCAATAGTGTAAGATGGTTCCTCTTTCTCCACATCTTTGCCAACACTTGTTTTCCATGTCTTCTTAATTTTGGCCAGTTTTGGTAGTTTATGTGTTTCTAGGAATTTATTCATTTCTTCCAGAATCCCAAATTTGTTAGCATATATTTTTTTCTTAATCTCTTATAATTGTATTTCTGTGGTGTTGGTTGTGATCACTCCTCTTTCATTCATGATTTTATTTATTTGAGTCATTTCTCTTTTTGATGAGTCTGGCTAGGTGTTTGTCAATGAAAATTAGCAATTTTGTTAATTCTTTTGAAGAAACAGCTCCTAGTTTTATTGATCTGTTCTACCTTTTTAAAAAATTTATATATCATTTACTTCAGCTCTAATATTTATTATTTCCTTTTGTTCTGCTGGTTTTAGGCTTTATTTATAGTTCTTTTTCAGCTCCTTTAAGTGTAAAGGGACTTTGTTTTTACTTGAGGAGGGCCAGAAACACTATATACTTAGCTCTTATGACCACCTTTGCTGTATCCCAAAGGTTTTGGATTGTCGTGTTTTCATTTTCTTTTGCTTCCATGTATTTTTAAAAAATTCCTCTTTAATTTCTTGGATGGCCCATTCATTCTATGGCAGGATGTTCTTCAACCTCCCTGTATTTTTTTTGTCTTCCCAAAATTTTTCTTGTGGTTGACTTCAAGTTTCATGGTGTTGTAATCTGAAAATATGCATGGTATGATCTTGATGTTTTTGTACTTGTTGAGGGCTGATTTATGACCCATTGTGTGATCTATTCTGGAGAATGTTCCATGTGCACTCAATAAGAGTACATATTCTGCTGCTTTAGGATGAAGTGCTCTGAATATATCTGTTAAGTTCATCTGATCCAGTGTATCATTCAAAGCCATTGTTTTCATGTTGTTCTTCTACGTAGATAATCTATTTCTATAAATGGTGTTTTAAAGTCCCATACTATTATTGTATTATTATCAATGAGGTTTCTTTTTATGTTTGTTATTAATTCACTTATGTATTTGGGTGCTCCCAACTTGGGAGCATAAATATTTATAAATGTTAGATCTTCTTGTTAGATAGACCCCTTTTATTATGATATAGTGTCCTTCTTCATTTCTTATTATATTCTTTGTTTTAAAATCTAGTTTGTCTGATATAAGGTTTGTTACTCCAGCTTTCTTTTGATGTCCATTAGCATTATATAGGCAGGTGCCTTTAGGTCTAAAATGAATCTCTTGTAAGCAGCATATAGATGGTCTTTTTTTAAAATCCATTCTAGTACCCTTTGTCTTTTGATTGGAGCATTTAATCTATTTATATTCAGAGTATTTATTAATAGATATGAATTTAGTACCATTTTATTACCTGTAAAGTCATTGTTCTTGAAGATTGTCTCTGTTCCTTTTTAATCTTTGGTGCTTTTGGTCTCTCTTTTCTGCTCAAAGGGTTCCCTTTAATATTTCTAGCAGTGCTGGTTAGTGTTCACAAACTCCTTTAGTTTTTGCTTTTCAGGTAATCTCTTTATCTGTCCTATTCTGAACGACAGTGTTGCTAGATAAAGTATGCTTGGCCACATATTTTTCCATTTAGAATGTTAAATATACCATTGCCACTTTCTTCTCACTTGTCATGTTTCTGTGGACAGGTTTGCTGCTAACCTTATGTGTTTACCCTTGTAAGTTAAGGACCTTTTGTCCCTAGCTGCTATCAGAATTTTCTCTTTATCTTTGTACTTTGCAAGTTCCCCGATGATATGTCTTGGTGTTGACCTATTTTTGTTGATTTTGAGGGGAGTTCTCTGTGCCTCCTGGATTTAAATGCTTATTCCTTTCCCCAGATTAGGGAAGTTTTAGCTATAATTTGTTCAAATAAACATTTTTCCTCCTTTACCTGCTCTTCTTCTTCTGGGACTCCTATGATATGGATATTATTGCATTTTATGGAATTGCTGTGTTCCTTCAGTCTATGTTTGTGATCTAATAGTTTTTTTTCTCTCTTCTTTTTAGCTTCAGTATTTTCCACAATTTTATCTTCTATACCACCAGTTCATTCCTTTGCTTCTTCCAACCTTTTTGTGATTACATGCAATTTATTTTGTATCTCAATTATAACATTTTTTTAGTTCACCCTGACTAGTTTAATGTCTTTTATCTCTGTAGTGAAAATTTCTCTGGTGTCTTCTATGTTGTTTTTTCCCCCACCCAGCTAGTGTTTTTATGATGATTTTTCTAAGTTCTTGTTCAGATATATTCCTTCTATCTGTTTTGAGTAAATCCCTGGCTGTGGTTTCTTCTTGATCTTTCTTTTGGAGAGAATTCATTTGTCTTGTCATTTTGTCTAGGTTTTTGTTTCTTGCATGTTATGAAAGCTTGATATGTTTCCTACTCCTGAGACTAATGCTACATTAATACGGGGTAATATACTGTTAGGAACTTGATACTTCTGTTTCTGGTATATGGTGTGTCATTCTGTTATTGGTTTTTGGTTGTTCTTTCCCACAGGGAAGTCCTCTGCAGAGTTCTTCCTTGTCTGCAGTGGGGACTGTTTGGACCTTTAACTAGATATGCTTTGATTTGTTTGTTAAAATAAGCCTGGCAAAAAAACAAATAAACAAAAAACCTGATCCAAAAATTAGAAAAGGAAAAAGAATGAGAAACACAAAGAAACAGACAAACAAAAAACTATAAACCTGATTCTAAAGAAAAAGAAAAAAAAGAAGACTGATTCAGAAAAAGAAAAAAAACAAAGAAGCCAAAAACTAAAAACTTGATTCCAAAGGGGAAAAATATGCTTGGTCCTATTTCCACAAGAACTGAAGCTGATGCTTTGAAGCACTTTATGATCAGTAGACTTGGTAAATGTGGGGGAGCTTGTGCTGGTCCTCTGGCATAGGAGACTGCTATACTGGCTCACAGTCATACCTATCTTATTAGAGATTCCCCTGCAGGGTGTAGGGGGTGGTGGTTGGTATAAGTGGTTCCACCCCTAACTGAAGATACTGTGTTGTTTCATGAAGTCCCACTGTTCTAGTGTGTAGGGGGAAGGTGGCATCACCCCATTTTCTCATGCCCAGGGAGGGAAGCTCATGCCCACCATTGTTCAGAAAGCCCTCACAGAGAAGTCAATCATCTCCCCTCATATGTCCCAGGCTTCCATCAGATCCCTACCCTCAGTCTGCCTATGCTCAGGCCATCAGCACACCTCACTCCATGATTCTCCTGGTGTTTGTTTATTTGTGTTTTAATCTCTGGCATGTGGCTAGGATTCAAAACTTCAAATCTTAAAAGACCCAACAAAATGCAGACCTGCTTCTGTCCTCTAGAGGAGGGCCTCACAGCACTGTGTCTGGTGCTATTTGGTCCCAGATGAACAGTTACATGGACACATGGGTGCTTGTAGTTTATGGTGAAGTACCATAAAAAGCTATGACTAGGTTATCTGCCCTCTGCAAGTGCTTCTGTCCCTTGCTGATGAGCAGCTACTCAATGGTGCCTGGCAGGTCTTTTCTCCTTGGAGAGGTAATATATCCTCTTCCAAATGTACTCTAGGAAGGGGAACGTTCTTTCCCAGTGTGACCCAGGGGATCCCTGTACCATGCTGTCCACTGTCTGTTCTTGGGCTTCTGCCCTCCTTTTCCCCAGGAGTACTGCTACCCACCCATCTTGACTCTGGTGAATGGCGTGGACTTAAAAACCTCAGAAGTTAAACTCCACTGTTTGTAAAAACTTGTGATAGTCAATTCCTCTCTATTACCCAGTGGATTTGGGGGGAGTGTTTTACTTGTGTGACCTGATGTACTGCTTTCTCTCCCCTTCTCTCTTTCTCTGTGCCCTCTCCTCCATAGCACTGTGGATTTTCTCTCTGTGAATTCACATTTCTGCACCTCTTACCTGCCATGTTCTCTCCCTCTTATTGTGTAAGTTGTTCTCTTAATCCTCAGATTGATTTCCTAGGTATGCAAAATGATTTGATATTGATCTGTCTGTTTGATGGAATCAGTCAAACCTGGGGTCCCTCATCTTAACTCCTTCCCTGGTGCTATTTTCTAAAACAGAAAACATTAGAAGAGGAGCAGGTTATTTGGTTTTATTCTATTTCTTTTGGAGTTGTGGCTGGAACATATAAGGTAGGGGAAGAGGTGGAAATTAACTTGTAGACATGTAGAGTTTGACTGTCCATGAAAAATCTGGGTAGAGCTTTTTGCTATTGGTTAACATAGAGTAACAGAGACCATATTTACCTTTATCGCTAGTTGTAAGCAATTTGATCATATCCCTTTGTGTAATTTTATTAATGTTTCTTATCTTTTGAGATTCTTGGTGAGAATTATAATTTTCATCAAATTTAGAACGTTTTTTTCATTTTTTATTCAAATACATTTTCTGCTTTCCTTCAGATAAAGAGAAAATCTTAAAAGCAAACATAAACAATGAATTATGGAACACTGAAAAGAAATTAAAAAAAAAAGCAAACAGTAAAACAAAACATTATGTTCAGAGGGAAAATTTTAGAAGGACAGCAGACTTCTTGTCAGAAATAACCAAACAAGAATGTAGTTAGCAATAGCTTTGACGTACTGGATAAAACCTGTCAATCTAGAAATATGTAACCAGAGATAATACATTTAAAAAATATAGCACAATAAATACTTTTTCAGACTCATAGAAGCTGAAAAATTCACCAACAGATGTATACTGCAAGACATGTAAATGGAAGTGTGTCAGACAGAAGAAAAATAATACCAGATAGAAATATGAATTTATACAAAGGAGGGAAGAGCAACACAAATAAAAACTATGTAAGTAAATATAAGATAGATTTTTTCCAAATCTCTGTAAATGATAAATGACTATGTAAAGCAGAAATAAAATAAATATATCTCCCAACATGGCGGCCTCAGCAAAAAAGAAGAATAAGAAGGGGAAAACTATCTCCCTAACAGACTTTCTGGCTGAGGATGGAGGGACTGGGGGAGGAAGCACCTATGTCCCCAAACCAGTCAGCTGGGCTGATGAAACAGATGACCTGGAAGGACATGTTTCAACCACTTGGCACAGTAATGATGACGAAGTGTATAGGGCACCTCCAATTGACCGTTCTATCCTGCCCACTGCTCCACGGGCTGCTCGGGAACCCAATATCGACCGGAGCCGTCTTCCGAAATTGCCACCCTATACTGCTTTTCTAGGGAACCTGCCCTATGATGTGACAGAAGAATCCATTAAGGAATTCTTTAGAGGATTAAATATCAGTGCAGTGCGTTTACCTCGTGAACCCAGCAATCCAGAGAGGTTGAAAGGTTTTGGTTATGCTGAGTTTGAGGACCTGGATTCTTTGCTCAGTGCCCTGAGCCTCAACGAAGAGTCTCTAGGTAATAGGAGAATTCGAGTGGACGTTGCTGATCAAGCACAGGATAAAGACAGGGATGATCGTTCTTTTGGCCGAGATAGAAATCGGGATTCTGACAAAACAGATACAGACTGGAGGGCGTGTCCTGCCACAGACAGCTTCGATGACTACCCGCCGAGGAGAGGTGATGATAGTTTTGGAGACAAGTATCGAGATCGTTATGATTCAGATCGATACCGCGATGGGTATCGGGATGGGTATCGTGATGGCCCACGCCGAGATATGGATCGATATGGGGGCCGGGATCGCTATGATGACCGAGGCAGCAGAGACTACGACAGAGGCTACGATTCCAGGATAGGCAGTGGCAGAAGAGCATTTGGTAGTGGGTACCGTAGGGATGACGACTACAGAGGAGGCAGGGACCGCTATGAAGACAGATACGACAGACAAGACGATCGGTCATGGAGCTCCAGAGATGATTACTCTCGGGGTGACTATAGGCGTGATGATAGAGGTCCCCCTCAAAGACCCAAACTGAATCTAAAGCCTCGGAGTACACCTAAGGAAGATGATTCCTCTGCTAGCACCTCCCAGTCCACTCGAGCGGCCTCTATCTTTGGAGGGGCAAAGTCTGTTGACACAGCTGCTAGAGAGCGAGAAGTAGAAGAGCGGCTGCAGAAGGAGCAGGAGAAGCTGCAGCGCCAACTGGATGAGCCAAAACTAGACCGTCGGCCCTGGGAGAGACACCCAAGCTGGCAAAGTGAAGAGACTCAGGAACGAGAACGGTCCAGGACAGGAAGTGAGTCATCGCAGACTGGGACCTCGGCCACATCTGGCAGAAATGCACGAAGGAGAGAGAGTGAAAAGTCTCTAGAAAATGAAGCACCCAGTAAAGAGGAAGACTGTCACTCTCCAACTTCCAAGCCTCCCAAATCTGAACAGCCTCTGAAGGTAATGCCAGCCCCTCCGCCAAAGGAGAATGCTTGGGTGAAGCGAAGTTCCAACCCTCCTGCTCGATCGCAGAGCTCAGACACAGAGCAGCCATCCCTTACCAGTGGTGGGGGGAAAGTAGTTCCAGCTCAACCACCTGAGGAAGGACCAGCAAGGAGAGATGAAAACAAAGTAGATGGGGTGAGTGTCCCAAAAGGCCAAAGTGGGAACTCCAGCCGTGGCCCAGGAGACGGAGGGAACAAGGACCACTGGAAGGAGTCAGATAGGAAAGATGGGAAAAAGGATCAAGACTCCCGATCTGCACCTGAGCCAAAGAAACCTGAAGAAAATCCAGCTTCCAAGTTCAGTTCTGCAAGCAAGTACGCTGCTCTCTCTGTTGATGGCGAAGATGAGAACGAGGGAGACGATTACACCGAATAGACCTCTGCATCCTGTGCTTTCTCCTAGTCTCTCCACCCTGGAACATTCGAGAGCAAATCAAACCTCTCTCCAGACAAGACAATAAAACTCACCATCTCCTGGAGACCTTTCTTAACTTTTTTTTAAAAAAACAAAAAACAAAAAACAAAATGAAATGAAATTCTTTTGCATGCTGCTGCAGCCTTTAAAGTATTGAACTAACTGGAGAATCGCCAATGTAGCCAGAGAGAAAGAGACGTACAGCTTTTCATGGGAAGGTTGTGCGTTTTTGCGACACATGCAGTTGCCTGTATGATTAGTACCTGGGGGCCTCCATTTAGCAGAATGGCAGTGACAGCGATGCAGTGTCTGGAACCTGGTTGAACAGTAGGGCAGGCTTAAGGAAGAGTGTGAGATTTCTACCTTTTAATTCTTATGATCCTGTTGTGGCATATATGAATTCTCAAACATTATCTGAATAAATTTTCCATCCTTGGAAAGGTAGGTTTAGTCTCTGAAGTTCTAGTCTCTAGGAGGCTGCCTGCCCCTCCTCTTTCTTAATTCGGAGTTCCTGGGGCTTCCTGGGGGGATTCCTTCATTTTTACCCCCCAGGGGGGTAGTTGGGAGTGAGTCTCTGGACCACTAAAGAACAGGACTGCTTGGTGACCAAAATACGCAGGGAAGTCGTAGTTTGAAAAGAGGCTATGGGAAAGGGACTAATTATTTTGCACCAATGATTGGGGGGAAATGGCATGACCTCCAGTGAACACTGGAGCAGGAAGCATTTCAGGATCATGGGAATTCCCAAGTCTTTACTGTGTCCTGGTTTTGCCCTTTCTTAAACACTATCCTTTCTGGAAGTTCACATATATCCACAGTCTGTTGAAATCTTGAAGCTTTGAAAATGTAGGCTCTCCTCCTGGTCTCCTATCCTCATGCTACTGTTCGCTGTTAGCTCCCCCAAAGCAGCTTCTGCTTAAACCACACACCTGACCTGGGCTTTCTCTGTCCACCCCAGGGAGCAGAAGCAAATAAGGAATCACAGGCTCTTCTCCAGCAAATCTTGGCTCTTTCGTGTCTTTTGGACTCTCACTCCTTTTCCTCCATTCCTGCTTCGATTTCTTTGACCCCTGTTACACCTCAGAAAACTGGAATTAATGGTCTTGGGTGGTGAGTGAGGATGGAAAATAGGGACACTGTGAGCTGTTCTTACAACCTTGATGGGGGCTTTTTGGTTTTGTTCTTAAGTTTTCCTTCTCCACTGAAATTCCATACCAGTGTTTGGATTTATAATGTGGCCTCAACCAATGTGTGGTTTTTGGTGGTTTTGAGGGTTTTTTTTTGTTTTCTTTTCTTAAGCTTCCCTCAAAAGAACAAATAATAATGGAGAGAACTGTTTAACAAGGTCCTGGTTTCTGTTGTACCACAAGAGCTTAACTTCCCTCCTTTTATGTGCACCTTTGTACTGTCAGCCCAGGGGACGGTGTCCTTATGGGTAATACTGAGACCGGCAGAGAAATGACACCTTGGTCTCCTGTTCGCGAGCCCTTCTCCCATCAGTCCTAGGTTAGACCCTGCCCTTCCAGCAGACGTGTCAGTGGAGTGCTGCAGCAATGAGCTAATGAGTCCTTTACCCCGTGGACATAAAAAGACTGACCAAGTGAAGTAACTTTAAATAATTGGCTTGGATTGGCCAGTAGCCAGGAAGTGGATTTTAGAGAAATACCCAAGGCTGAAAGGGGTTGGTGTTTTGTTGTTGTTGTTGGGTTTTTTGTTTCAATACCATTGAAAAGGTAGGTTTTGCCCTCTTTGGGTCTACTCCTTCCAAATGGTTGTATCCAAAACTGTTTTTTCCCACTCCCCTCCTGCCCCTGTTTCCATAGAAACGGGTTCTGTCCCGCTCCTTAATACATGTAAAATTTGTACAAAATATCTTCTATGAAAATGATTTGTAATCTGTAGACTTAACACCTGGGAGATCTCTT
Source organism: Mustela erminea (assembly GCF_009829155.1). Taxonomy (NCBI): domain Eukaryota; kingdom Metazoa; phylum Chordata; class Mammalia; order Carnivora; family Mustelidae; genus Mustela; species Mustela erminea. Next base: position 127,215,767 of record NC_045635.1, on the reverse strand, counting down.
GAGATGTAAAATCCCATCCTTTGGGTTGTGGGCTTTTTTGTTTTGTTTTGTTTTCTCCAAATAAATCTGATCTTTAAAGTTCAAAAAAAAAGAAAAAAAAAATATATATATATATATAGTATGACAACAATAGCACACAGGCCAGGAGAAGACAAAATAGAAATATACTGTTGAAAGTTTTTTATACTGCACGTGATGTAATATAATAACTTGTAGGCAGATTGTGATAAATATGTATGTTGTTGAACTTAAAGATAAATTATTGCTAATAAAGCAAGAAATGTTCTAAAAATAGAATAATAAAGATAATTGGTAGGGAGGCAGAAAGAGAAGAAAATGTAACAAAAATAGATAAAACAAATAGAAAAGCAATAAAATGATATCATCATCATGTTAAATATAAATAATTCAAACATCTACTTTAAAAGGCAGAGATAGTGAAATTGGCTTTTTTTTTTAAAGCAAGATACAAAATTACCTACTGAGAGAAATCCACCTTAAATATAAAGCTGTAAATAAATTAAAAATAAAAGGATAATGTCCATCAACCGATGAATAGATAAAGATGTGGTATATATATCTATAATAGAATACTGTGCAGCAATCAAAAGAAACGAAATCTTGCCATTTGCAATGACGTGAATGGAATTAGAGGGCATTATGCTGAGTGAAATAAGTCAATCAGAGAAAGATAATTATCATATCATCTCCCTGGTAATAAGTCAATAAGTCAATCAGAGAAAGATAATTATCATATCATCCCTGATATAAGGAATTTGAGAGGCAAAGTGGGGGGTTTGGAAGGTAGGGAAGAAAAACAATGAAACAAGATTGGATCAGGAGGGAGACAAACCATATGAGGCTCTTATGCTTTATGTTACAAAACAAACTGAGGGTTGCCAGAGGTCAGGTATGGAGAGGGTAGTTGGGTTATGGACATGGGGGAGGGTATGAGAGCTGTGAAGTGTATAAACCTGATGATTCACAGACCTGTACTGCTGGGGCAAATAATACATTATATGTTAATAAAAAAGTGTTTATTTCTAAATAAATAAATAAATTAAATAAAAGGATGGAAAATGGTGCACCATGCCAACACTAATCAAAAGAAGGTTGGAATGGCTATTTTAATATCAGAAAAAAGATATATTAGAGCAAAAAATATTGCTAGAAATAAAGAGGGCCATTTCATAATGAAGGGGTCAATTCATTAAGAGTACATAACAATCCTAAATATTTCTGCACCTAATCACATTACATCTAAACACATGAAGCAAAGATTGAGAACTGAAATGAGAAACAGGTTATCTCTAATTATCGTGATTCCAACAGTTCTCAATAAGCAATATAAGCAATATAACAGTAGGTAGAAAATAGGTAAAGGCAACAGAAAAAAGAACTACACTATCAACTGACTTGACTTGATTGGCATTTATAGAACAGTCCAACCAAAAAAAAGGAGAATACACATACTTTTCAAGTATATGTACTTTCTCTCTGTCAAATAAATAAAAATCTTAAAAAAAGAATGTTCAAATTTCAAGTATTCATACCACATTTACCAAAACAGACCATATTCTTTGTCATAAAAAGATAAAAAAAACTTATAACATATAAAGTATGTTCTCTGGCCACAATGGAATAAAATTAGAAATTAAAAATAGAAATATACCTTGAAAATCTCAATGTACGTGAAACCTAAGAAATAAAGTCCTAAATAAATCATAAGTCAAAGAAGAACACAAAAGAAAATGCAAAACTTTTTCAATTGAACAAAATAAAAATATGATATAAAGCAGTGCTAAAAGGAAAACTTGTTACACTAGATGGCTATGTCAGGAAAGATTAACCTTAATGTCCCAAGCCTTCACTTAAAAAACTGGAAAAGAAAAGAGCTAACAATAGTGATGTAAATAATAAGTATAAGAGCAAGAATCAATAGGGCAAAATCTCTGAGTCATGGCTCTGATTCTGAGGCTGAGAACAACAGCATAATTTTCTCTGAGGTACAACACCACTTCAGTTACCAAGTGTTTGGTGGAGGGGTATTGGTAGCAGCCCCAAGTTTCCTCAGCTCACACTTTCTGGCATGGACCACTGCCCCACAAGCCAGATCAAGGACACTTGAGGCCACAGTACTCTCAGCAGGACCTTATCCAAATTAGAGTCACTGGCATGATTTATTCAAAGTGCTGGAAAAAAAAACTATAACCAAGAATATTCTATCTGGCAAGGTTATTATTCAGATTTGAAGAAGACAATTTTACAGACAAACAAAAGTTAAAGGAGTTTAGCACCACTAAACTAGCCTTATTAGAATTGTTAAAGGGATTTCTTTAAGTAAAAAAAAAAATGAGTATTTCCACTATTAAATGGATAAGAAATGGCCAATTGAACATAATAATTAAAAAAGAAATAGACACAATTAAGACATAATAAATTTATAAATAAAACCATGTAAAATATAACAGCGTATGCATAAAATGTGGAAGAGGGGGGAAGGAGTAAAAAATAAAAAAAGAAAAAAGTTTTTAAAGAATGTATTTGAACTTAAATGACCATCAACTTAGTATAGACTGCTATATACTTGGGATTTTATATATGAACTTTATGATAACCATAAACCCAAAACCTGTAATAGATACACAGAAAATAAAGAGGAAAAAAAAAACTGAACATAACTTTACAGTAACCATCAGTCACTGCAAAAGAGAGCAAGAGAAAAAGAAAAGAACAGAGAAGAACTACAAAAACAACCAGGAAACAAATAACAAAATTGCAGTAAGTACATACATTTCAATAATTACTTTAAATATAAATGACCTAAATTCTACAATGAAAAGACATAGTGTGGTAGAACAGATTAAAAAAAATTTAAAAAGCAAGACCAATTTATATGCTGCCTATAATAGACTCACCTCAGACCTAAAGACACATAGACACTGAAAAGTGAAGGGATGGAAAAATACCATGCAAATGGAAGTGAAAAAAAGAAGACTGAGTAGCAATACTTATGTCAGACAAAGCCTACTTTATATTTTTGTCCTTTTTTAAATATTTTATTTTACTTTTTATAAGGGGAAAGAGAAAAAGAGAGGGGGCAGGGGCAGAGAGGGCCAGAGAGGGAGTCTTTTTTTTTAATTTTTTATTTTTTATAAACATATATTTTTATCCCCAGGGGTACAGGTCTGTGAATCACCAGGTTTACACACTTCACAGCACTCACCAAAGCACATACCCTCCCCAATGTCCATAATCCCACCCCCTTATCCCAAACCCCCTCCCCCCAGCAACCCTCAGTTTGTTTTGTGAGATTAAGAGTCACTTATGGTTTGTCTCCCTCCCAATCCCATCTTGTTTCATTTATTATGCAGCCATCAAAAGAAATGAAATCTTGCCATTTGCGACAACATGGATGGAACTAGAGCGTATCATGCTTAGCGAAATAAGTCAAGCAGAGAAAGACAACTCTCATATGATCTCCCTGATATGAGGAAGTGGTGATGCAACATGGGGGCTTAAGTGGGTAGCAGAGAGGGAGTCTTAAGCAGACTCCACACTCAGCACAGAATTTGATGTGGGGTTTGATCTCAAAATCCTAAGATCCTGACCTGAACCAAAATCAAGATTCAGATGCTCAATCAACTGAACCACCCAGCCACCCCCAGACAAAACAGACTTGAAAACAAAGACTGTCACAAGAGACAAAGAAAGACATCACATCATGATAAAACAATCCAGCCAGAAGATATGAAAATTGTAGATATTTATGCACCCAAAAATGAAGTACCTAAATACATAAATAAAATATTAATAAACATAAAAAAGAAATTGATGACAACACAATGATAGTAGGAGACTTCAACCTCCCACTTTTATCAGTGGCTAGGTCATCTATGCTGAAAATCAATAAAGAAACAGTGTCTTTGAATGGCACATTAGATGAATGGACATAACAGATATATACAAAACATCCATCTAAAATAAAAGAACACACATTCTTTTCAAAGGCATATAGAACATGCTCAAGGGGGGCACCTGGGTGGCTCAGTGGGTTAAAGCCTCTGCTTTCGGCTCAGGTCATGATCCCAGGGTCATGGGATCGAGCCCTGCATCGGGCTCTCTGCTCAGCGGGGAGCCTGCTTCCTCCTCTCTCTGAATGCCTCTCTGCCTACTTGTGATCTCTGTCTGTCAAATAAATAAATAAAATCTTTAAAAAAAAAAAAGAACATGCTCAAGGATAGATCCCATGTTAGGCCACAAACAAGTTTCAATAAATTTAAGAATATTGAAATCATACTATGCATCTTTTCCAATCACAATGATATGAAACTAGAATCAATCATGAGAAAAAAAATTGGAAAAAACCCACAAATACGTGAAGGCTAAACAACATGATACTAAACAACCAATGAGTCAATGAAGTAATCAAATTAAAGATTTAAAAAAATACACAGAAACAAATGAAAATGAAAACATAATGTTCCAAAATCTTTGGAGCACAGTGCAATCCATTTCAAGAAGGAAATATATGGCAATATAGGCCCACCTTAAGATACAAGAGACAGCTCAACTTATAACTAAAGGAACTAGAGAAAGAACAAAGCCCAAGGTGATTAGAAGAAAGGAAGTAGTAAAGATCAGAGCAGAAATAAATCAAGACTAAAAAAAAAAAAGTAGAAAAAACAACAACAACAAGAGCTTGTTCTTTGAAAAGATAAACAAAATTGATAAAATCTTAGACTTATCAGGAAAAAAAAAAAGAAGGACCCAAACAAATAAAATAAAAAACAAAAAGTAACAACTGACCACACATAAATACAAAGGATGATAAGAGAATACTATGGAAAATTATATACCAATGAGCTAGACAAACTAGAAAGAATTGATAAATTCCTAGAAGCATACAATCTTCCAGCTGTGAATCAGGAAGGAAGAAATAGAAAATTGGAACAGATCAATCAATAGCAATAAAAGTTAATTGGTAAACAAAAACTACCAAAAAATAAAAGTCCAGGACCAGATGGATTCACAGGTGAATTGTACCAAACATTTAAAGAAGAGGTTAAACTCTCTTTAAACTACTCAAAAAAATGGAAGAGTAAGGAAAAATTTCAAATTCAAACTTATCCTGACACCAAAACCAGACAAAGGCACTACAAAAAAGGAAAACTGCAGGGCAGGCAGTATTTCTGATGAATAAATATGCAAAAATCTTCAACAAATATCAAACCACATTCAACAATACATTAAAAGGATCATTTACCACAAACAAACTGCTTTTATTTTGGGGATGCAAGTGGGTTTTGATATTCACAAATCAATCAATATGGTATGCCACATCAACACAATGAAGGATAAAATATACATGATTATCTCAACAGATATAGAAAAAGTATTGACAAAATTCAAACTCTGTTCATAACAAAAACTCCCAACAAAGTAGGTTTAAAGGAAACATACCTCAACATAATAAAGACCATTTATGAAAAACAGCTAGCATCATACTCAATACTCATCATATGTAGAGGGAAAATAGAGAGCTTTTTCTCTAAGATAAGAAATAAGAAAGGATACCCACTCTTACAATTTTATTTAACATAGTACTGGAAGTCCTTGTCTCAACAATTAAACAAAAAGAAAAATCAAATAAGAAGCATCCATATTGGTAAAGAAAAAGTTAAACTGTCACTATTTGCAAGTGAGTTGATACTATACGTTGAAAACCCTAACACTCCACCAAAAAAAAACTACTGGGAGTAATAAATGAATTCAGTAAAGTTGCAGGATACAAAATTAATACACAGAAATCAATAGTGTTTCTATACAGTAATAATGAAGTAGCAGAAAGAGAAATTAAGAAAGCAATTTCATTTACAATTACTCCAAAAAGAACAAAATATATAGGAAGAAGTTTAACCAAGGAGGTGAAAGAACTGTTCTTTAAAAACTGTAAGACATTGATGAATGAAATTAAAGACAACACAAATAGATAGTTCACATTCATGGATTGGAAGAGTTAAAGTTATTAAAATATCCATACTACCTGAAGCAATCTACAGATTTAATGCAATTCTCATTAGAACACCAACAGCATTTGTTGCAGAACTAAAGCAAAAAACACTAAATTTTGCATGAAATCACACACCAAAAAAAGCCCCAAATAACCAAAGCAATCTTGAGAGAGAAGAACAAAGCTGGAGATATCACAATTCTGGATTTCAAGATACAAAACAAAGTTATAGTAATCAAAACAGTGTGGTACTGACTCAAAAATAGATGCATCTATGAATGACTCTCTATTCATCTATGAATGAATAGAGAGCCCAGAAATAAACTCATATTTATATAGTCAATTAATCTATTACAAAGTTTGCAAGAATATACAATGGGGAAAAGACAGTCTCTTCAACATATGTTATTAGGAAAACTGGAGAGCTATGTGCAAAAGAATGAAACTGGACCGTTTCCTAACACTGTACACACAAAAACTCAAGTTGGATTAACAACCTAAATGTGAGAACTGAAACCATAAAAATGGTAGAAGAGACACAGGCAGCAATTTCTGTAACCATAGTAACATTTTTCCAGGTATGTCTCCTAAGGCAAGGGAAATAAAAGCAAAAATGAACTATTGGGACTACACCAACCAAAAAGCATTCATACAATGAAGTTAACCAACAAAAGTAGAAAGGTAATCTACTGACTGAGGGAAAATATTTGCAAATGATATATCCAATAAGGGGTTAATTCTCAAAATATGTAAAGAACTTACACAACTTAAAACCAAACCCAAATAATCTGATTACAAAATGGGCAAAAGACTTGAATAATCATTTTTCCAAAGAAGACATATGGATGAGAAGGGAGTTGGGGGAAATTGGAAGGGGAGGTGAACCAAGAGAGACTATGGACTCTGAAAAACAATCTGAGGGTTTTGAAGGGGCAGGGGGTGGGAGGTCAGGGTACCAGGTGGTGGGTATTGGAGAGGGCACGGATTGCATGGAGCACTGGGTGTGATGCAAAAACAATGAATACTGTTATGCTGAAAATAAATAAAAAATAAATAAAAAAAAAAGACATATGGGTGACCAACAGAGACATGAAAAGATGCTGAGCATCACTCATCATCAGAGAAATGTAAATCAAAACTATGACGAGGTGTTACCTTATGCCTATCAGAATGATCAAAATGAAAACACCAGAAATAATAAATGATGATGAGGATGTGGTGAACATGGAATCCTCATGCACTGTTGGTGAGAATGTAAATAGATGAAACTCTTACAGATAATAATATGGAAGTTCCTCAATATTTAAAAATAGAAATGCCTTATGAGTAAATAATTTTGCTACTAGGTATTTACCCAAAGAAAATGAAAACACTAATTTGAAAAGATATTTGCACCCTTATGTTTACTGTAGCATTATTTACAATATCCAAGATATGGAGCCAACCCCAGTGTTCATTAATAGATAAATGGATAAAGAAGATATGGTTTATCTATACACATGAGCACACACACACACTGGAATATTACTCAACCATAAAAAGACAAGGTTGTACCATTTGCAACAACATGGATGGACCTACAGGACATTAGCTAATAAAAATAAGTCATACAGAGAAAGACAAACACCATATGATTTGACTCCAATGTGGAAATTTAAAAAAAAATGAAGTTCCAAAAATTCATTTTTGCTTTTGTTTCCTTTGTCTTTGGAGACATTTCTTGAAAGAAGTTGCTGTGGCTGATATCGAAGAGATTACTGCCTATGTTCTCCTCTAGGATTCTGATGGATTCCTGTCTCACATTGAGGTCTTTTATCCATTTTGAGTTCATCTTTGTGTACGGTGTAAGAGAATGGTCGAGTTTCATTCTTCTACATATAGCTGTCCAGTTTTCCCAGCACCATTTATTGAAGAGACTGTCTTTTTTCCACCGTGTATTTTTTCCTGTTTTGTTGAAGATTATTTGACCATAGAGTTGAGGGTCCATATCTGGGCTCTCTACTCTGTTCCACTGGTCTATGTGTCTGTTTTTATGCCAGTACCATGCTGTATTGGTGATCACAGCTTTGTAGTAAAGCTTGAAATCAGGCAACATGATGCCACCAGTTTTGTTTTTCCTTTTCAACATTTCCTTAGCAATTCGGGGTCTCTTCTGGTACCATACAAATTTTAGGATTGTTTGCTCCAGTTCTTTGAAAAATTCCCATGTAATTTTGATTAGAATGGCATGGAAAGTATAGATTGCTCTAAGCAGTATAGACATTTTTTTTTTTTTAGCAGTATAGACATTTTAACAATGTTTATTCTAATGCTCCTTGAGCATGGAATGCTCTTCCATCTTTTTGTGTCTTCTTCAATTTCTTTCATGAGTGTTCTGTAATTCTTTGAGTACAGATCCTTTACCTCTTCGGGTAGGTTTATTCCCAGGTATCTTATAGTTCTTGGTGCTATAGTAAATGGGATCGATTCTCTAATTTCCCTTTCTGTATTTTCATTGTTAGTGTATAAGAAAGCAACTGATTTCTGTACATTGATTTTGTATCCTGCCACATTACTGAATTGCTGTATGGTGGTGGGTATTATGGAGGGCATATATTGCATAGAGCACTGGGTGTGGTGTATAAACAATGAATTATGGAACACTGAAAAGAAATTTTAAAAATTTAAAAAAATAAATTAATTAATAAACCAACAAAAAGTAGAAACAGATCTATAAACACAGGGCACAAATTGGTGTTTGCCAGAAGGGAGGCGGGGGATAGGCAAAATGGGTAAAGGAGAGTGGAAGATATATGCTTTCAGTTATGGAATGAATAATTTATGAGAACAAAAGGTACAGCATAGGGAAGATAGTCAACAACATTGTAATAGTGTTATTTGTGACAGATAGTAGCTATGTTCTTAGTGAGCATAACATCACATATAGAGAAGTTGATTTATTATGTTGTATACCTGATATTAATGTAACACTGTGTGCCAACTCTACTCAAATAAAAAATTAAAAAAATAAAACTATGAATGATAAACCACCCTTGCATTTCTAGAATAAACTGCCTGACCACAGTACATTATTATTTTATATATCACTATATTTAATTTGCTAATACTTTGTTTTGGAGTTTTGTATTTTTTAAGTAAACATTGGTCTATTGCTTTCCTTTATTTGTAATGTCCTCATTCAATTTTGGTAATGTTTATTATGCTGATCTCATACAAAGAGCTGGAAAGTTTTCCCTCCATATCTACTCTCTGAAAAGCTTTTGTGAGATTAACATTATATTTTCCCTGAAAATTTAGAAGAATTCACAGGTGGAACTATTTGAGCCAGTTGGTTTTTTTTTTTTTTTTTTTTTGTGAAAGAAGTTTTTTCCTTTATCAAGTATTAAACGCCATTATGAGACAGACTATTAGATGTTCTGTTTCTTCTCTCATTACTGTAAGAAGTGTTTTTTAAGGAATTTATCTATTTTATACAGGTTGTGAAATTTATTGCCAAGAAACTGTTAATATCCTCCCTCTCATTCCCCCCTTTCCCCTCCTCCTCTTTTTCTTCTTCATCTCCTTCTCCTCCTTCTCCTTTTCCTCCTCCCTCTTCTTCTTCACTGTAGCACCTGTAGTGATAATCAACTTTCCATTCTTAATATTGGTCATTTTTGTTTTCTATTTTTTTTAATCTCCCTTACAAGGGATTCATCAATTTTATTTTTTTCAAAGAACTACCTTCATCTTTATTGTTTTTTCTTCCTTTCTGTTTCTTTTATATTTTATTGATTTCCTCTCATTTTAGTTTTTTTTTCTAATATACAATATCAAGGCTGTATATTTCATCTAAACACAGACTTAACTGTACCCCATGAATTTTAAAATGTATCTTCATTACTATATATATTCAATGTAAAATATTTTTCAGTATCTTTTAATTTTGTTTCGATCTACAAACTACTTAGAAGTTTATTGTTTAATTTACATGGAGTTTGTGATTTTCTTATTATTTTGAGACTTATTTTTAGCTTAATTTCACTATGGTTAGAAAGTAAAGTATAAATGATTTTAATATTGTAAAACATAAGGTAAATACATAAACAAATATATATTAGAAAACATTATGCTAAGTAAAATAAGCCAGGGAAAGACAAATATTGTATATTCTCACCTGTAAGCGAAAACTTAGAAATCCAAACTCACAGAAATAGAGGGTAGAATGGTAATTTCCAGGGGCTGGATGGAAGAATGGAAAAATTGAGATGTTTGTCAAAGGGTACAAACTTCCAGTTCTTAAGATGAATAAGTTCTGGAAATCCAATGTACAGCATGGTTGACTGTAATTAATAGTACTGTATTATATACTTGAAAGTTGGTAAGAAAGTAGAACTTAGATGTTCTAACCCTCCTCACACACACAAAGGTAATTATATGAGGGGATGGAAGTGTTAAGTAATCTTATAGTGGTAATCATTTTATAATATATGCATTTATCAGATCATACCATTTAAAAAAAAATTAAGATTTTATTTATTTATTTGAGAGAGAATGAGTGAGAGAGAGCATGAGAGAGGAGAAGTTCAGAGGGAGAAGCAGACTCCCCAAGGAGCTGGGAGCCCGATGCAGGACTCAATCCTGGAAGTCCAGGATCATGACCTGAGCCAAAGGCAGTCACTCAACCAACTGAACCGCCCAAGCACCCCCATTTTATAGCTAAACTTAAATATATTTTATGTTAATAATATCTTAAGCTGGGAAAAAACCTCTTTATCTGATTGATATGCATATTTCACTTTTTACGTCCTTCAGTTTTTACTTTACAGATATAAATGCAAGATATAGACTACAAACAGAATAGAGTTGTGACATTTTCATGTTTGAATAACTCTTTTATCATTATGAAGACTCCCTCTTTTTTTTTTTAATAATGCTTCTTGCTCCAAAGTCTATGCACTTTGACTATAATCAGTATAGCTACACTGCTTTTGGGGGCAAAGTGGAGGAGTTAGTATTTGCATTGTATATCCTTGTCCATTCTTTTCAAAGTTTATGTATACTTATACTTAAATGTTTCACTTGTTAGCCGCTAATAGTTGAGTTTTATTGTTTTATCCAGTTTGAAAATCTAGTCTTTTACCTGGAGTAGTTAGCTTATTTACATTTAAAGTAATTTGCTAAAAGATCATTTATACTACTTTAATATTTTTTCTATTTACCCACCTTTGTTGGGTTTGGCTACCAAACCCCGAGACGTGAATGAAAAGATTACTCCAGACACCTTAGCAAGAGAAAAGAGAGGCCTGGAGACCAGATGCTGTAGTGGCAAAAGGCCTCAAGCCAAGCTTTGTCTCCACTTTTATTGGGATCATATCAATACACCAAGTGCAAGCACGAAACAAGGAGGCAAGTAGTTCATGAAGTACGTGACCACCAGAGGTGACTGCTTTTCTTTAAAGTTTCAATATTTACTCCCTGATGAGAACCTTAAGCCACAGTAAGAATCTGACCACTTTCAGCCAAGAAACTTGAAAGGAGGCCCAGCATTCCAGGCACTTCTCTTTTGCTTTTCAATTCGTCTCATCCAGTGAGGCATATACAGGTCAAGTTTTGTCTATTCGGGCACTGTGAGTTCCCATAACCTTCTTTTTTTTAATTAAAGTATAATTGATACACAATGTTGTATGAGTTTCAGGTATAAAACATAGTGATTCAACTTCTCTATATGTTATGCTATGCTCACCACAAAGCATAGCTATCGTCTGTCACCATACAACACTACTACAATACTATTCACTATATTACCTGTGTTGTACCTTTCACCCCTTCCATCAAAACAAGATAACATTTGTGGGTGAAAGCAAAACAGTCTAAGACCTATGTCATGCTCATAGTAGGATAGCTTCTGTGTACTCTGTACTCTGCCTTGACCTGAATCTCTTCCCCTTCAAACAGGAATTGCAGCAGAGAACATTGACTTTTTAGTCAGACAGAGGAAAAGGTTGATTGGTCCTACCTCTGTCAGTTGTTCTAGTTATGTGAATGTGGAGCATGTTCTTAATTTCCCAAATCTTTTTATCATCTGTAAAAATAAAGTTGAGATAAGTATTTTGTCAGGTTGTTCTAGAGATTAAGAAAATACATAAATCACTAGGCAAACTCAATGAATATGAGTTAGTTTTGTTCCTTTTCTTCCACCCAAGTACTGTGAAGGAATGTGCTTGACAGGTGTTTACCGAAATAATGAACAAAAGATGGACAGAAAGGGTAAAACCTCTCCCAAATGGCAATTTTAATATAACATTCTTTTTTTTTAGAAATAGCTCTCATTCTTCACAGGAAAAGTGACAAGAGGAATGAAAGAATGATTGCAAGAATTTTCTTCTCCAGGAATTTTGAAGAGAGAAGTCATATAGATAAAACATCTGACAGAGTAATGTTCATAGTATTAGATGGCAAGGAACAGTAAATAAATTATTTTTGAATTGAAAGATAGATATAATCTTATAAATAACCAAGGCAGCTTTTCAATTCAGGGGATAACTACAACATTTTGATTTTTAGCAAAAGGGAGAAATTGTGTAAGCAAGTTATTAGGCATAACTATGGAATTATAGAAGATTTGTGGCAGTGTGACACACAAAGTCTACACTTGGTCAATGGGCACTTAACTCCTTAGGGAAGATATTAATGACTAAACATAGATTTATTGAACATTAGTTGGATTTATATTAAAACCAAATGATAACTTCCTTCTTGAGAGGAATCCACATCATTATAAACCTCTGTCATAAGATCTCAGTGGTTTGGTATGGTGGCAATAGTCTTGGACTTAGAGAAGACTTCAATTATAACCATAGTTCTTCTACCAATGACTTATTAATTTTGAGCAAACCCATTCCTGTCCTTTACTTGATGACCTGTAAATGAATTTAGATTCCAGCTCTTTTATTCTTCTGTTTGATTATTTAAAGTGCTACATCTATTGTCTTACTACCATACAAGTTCTTGTCCACTGTGCATCCTTTCCTGGCCCTCTAAGTGTTCAGTGACTGGATAGTGTGAAATTAAGTGTGCCTCCTGATATTTACGCCAAAGAGCACACCTTGTGTATTCCTGGGTAAACACCATCACCTAGTTTCAATTCATCACTGAATCACTCCATATTTCAGAAACATAGTTGAAATGCCTGTAAAATCATGAAATGTCTGTAAGCTGAATAATGAGGCACAGAATGTTGTCTCTTGAAGGAAGTTGCATCTTTTTATGGACCAACCTCTCTTCCAGGTTAATAATCCCTTTTATAGCAACTCTAATAATTAGCTATCTAGATTCTACTTGAATATCTCTAGTAAGTGAGGTGTTAGTGCCACTTTAAACCTCTGTAGGAAGTTCTTTCCATTGTTGGGCAGTTTTAATCAGAGAATTATTCCTTATTTTGAGGGATTGTACTCCTTTTGCCCTCTAAATTCAGTCTATTCCCCTTTTCCCAGGATGAACCTCATGGTATTTGAGGGGAATTCTATCTTCAGTGTCTTCAAATATCTTTTATATTATATGGTTTCAAGGCCTTTCACAATCCTGGTCACTGTTCCTGTCAGGATCTTTCAAACCATGTTCCACTAAATATTAATATCCTATGAGAAATCAGTAAGTGATCCAGTCTTTTTAAAAATGATTTTATAATGCATAAACAATGAATCTTGGAACACTGAAAAAATAAAGTTAAAAAAATAAGAAAAAAATAAGCCACAATTATAACAAAAATGATTTTATTTTATCAAATGCTTGGGTAACTTAACAAAGTCAAATAGGTTTTTAATGTAGGACTATACAGATTCCTTAATGTTTTAATAATAATTATGAATATGTAGGAAGCAATTTTAGTATGTCATCTTTTGTGACCGTAGGACTTTCCCCTCACCTCCAAATATGTATTAACCTCTCATTTACATGCAAGTAATCCATAGATCAGCTTGGGAAATACTGCTCTGGAAACTATCCAGTGTATAAATATCCAATGTCAACTGTACTTTCTGGAACTGAGCATAATACTCTAAATGTTTTCTAGCTACTTCACAGTACAATGAGGACTATTAGTTCTCCCATTTTACATATCATACTTTTATTAATGTAGCCTAAAATATAATTAGTCTATCTGGTGATAACATTACACTCTTGGATTATTTTCAGCTTTTTAATCAAATAAAATCCATCAGATCTTACTGTCTTGGTTGTTGGCAAGCCAATTGCCTCAATCTTATATATTACAGTATTGATTTTTGAACATAGATGCATAGACATCTTAATAATGTCTATGCATGTGAGACAGAAATCCATCAAAATCCTAAAGGAGAACATAGGCAGTAACCACTTCGACAAAGGCCACTGAAATGTCTTTCAAGACACGTCTCCAAAGCCAAGGGAAACAAAAGTGCAAATGAAGTTTTGGGACTTCATCAAGATAAAACTTCTGCACAGCAATGGAAACAGTTGACAAAACAAAGAAGCAGCCCACAGAATGGCAGAATATATTTGCAAATGACACTATAGACAAAGGGCTGATATCCAAGATCTATAAAGAATTTCTCAAACTCAACACCCAAAAAACAGATAATTAAATAAAAAAATGAGCAGAAGACATGAGCAGACACTTCTCCAAAGAAGACATAAAAATGACTAAGAGACACATGAAAAAGCGTTCATCATCATTAGCCATCAGGGAAATTAAAATCAAAACCACATTGAGATACCACCTTACACCAGTTAGAATGGCAAAAATTGACAAGGCAAGAAACAACAAATGTTGGAGAAGTTGTGGAAAAAGAGAACCCTCTTACACTGTTGGTGGGAATGCAATTTGGTACAGCCACTTCAGCTAACAGTGTGGAGGTTCCTCAAAAAATTAAAAAACAGAGCACTGTATGACCCAGCAATTGCACTACTGGGTATTTACCCCAAAGATATAGATGTAGTGAAAAGAAGGGCCATATGCATCCCAAAGTTCATAACAGCAATGTCCACAATAGCCAAACTGTGGAAAGAGCCAAGATGCCCTTCAATAGACAAATGGATAAAGAAGATGTGGTCCACACACACAATGGAATATTACTCAGCCATCAGGATGAATACTCAACTTTTGCATCAACACAGATGGGACTGGAGGAGATTATCTTGAGTAAAATAAGTCAAACAGAGAAAGATAATTATCATATGGTTTCACTTATTTGTGGAATAGAAGGAATAGCATGAAGGACATAAGAAGGAAGGGGAAAATGAAAGGGGAGAAAGCAGAGTGCAAGACAAACCATGAGAGACTAGACTCTGAGAAACAAACTGAGGATTTTAGAAGTGGCGGCAGGGGTGGGGAGACAGGTGATTCAGGTGATGGGTATTAAGGAGGGGACTGATTGCATGGAACACTGGGTATTATATGCAAACAATGAATCATGGAACACTACATCAAATACTAATGATGTGCTGTGTGGTGACTAACGTAACATAATATAAATAAATAAATAATAAACAAGCAAATAAACAAATAACCAAAAACATAGATGCAGGAATTTCTATTTATCTGTATTAAATTTCATACTATACATTTCTCTCTAAACACTTCAACTCACATAAATCTTGAAGTTTTAGTTATACTATTCAGTTTATTGACTATCACTTTTAGTTTAATGCTATCTCTGTATTTGAGTCAGCATGTCTTCTACATCTTTTGAATTTTTGCCAGCTTTACTGAGATATAAGTGCCAAAATTATAAAATATTTAAAGTATACAATGTGATGATTTTATATACATTACACATTGTGAAAGGATTTTTCCCATCTAGTTAATAAACACATCCATTAACTCACATATATATTTTTTTCTGAGGGAGAATATGTGAAAATACCTAAATTCTACTCTCTTAGCAAATTTCAATTGTACAATACAGTGTTATCAACTATAGTCACCATGTTTTACATTAGATCATCAGAATTAATTTATATTATAGGTAAAAATTTGTACCCTTTTTACAAACCCTATTTCCTCCACCCCCAGACACTGGCAACTATTTTTTTACTCTCTTTTTCCATGAGATAGACTTTTTTTCCTTAAGATTGCATGTATAAGTGATACCAGGAAGTATTTTTCTTTCTCTGTCTGGCTTATTTCATTTACCATAATGCCCTCAAGATCCATCCATGTTGTTGAAAGGGCAGGATTTAATTTCTTTTAATGGCTGGATAATATTCTGTTGTATATGTTTTGTGTGTTTATTACATCTTTATCTATTCACCTCTCTTTTTAAATTAACATATAATGTATTATTTGCTTCAGGGGTATGGGTCTGTGACTCATCAGTCTTACACAATTCACAGCACTCACCATAACATGTACCCTCCCCAATGTGCATAACTCAGCCACCCTATCCCTAACTCCCACCCCCCAGCAACCCTCAGTTTGTTTTATGAGATTAAGAGTCTCTTATGGTCTGTCTCCCTTCCTGGTCCCATCTTGTTTCATTTTTCCCCCACCCTACCCACTATGACCCACCTCCCTGGTTCACAAATCCCTCATAATTGTCTTTCCCTGATTGGCTTATTTAACTTAGCATAATATCCTCTAATTCCATCCCCATTGTTGCAAATGGCAAGATTTCACGTTTTTGATGGCTGCATAGTATTTGTGTGTGTGTGTGTGTGTGTGTGTATGTGTGTGTGTGTGACAACTTCTTTATCCATTCATCTGTTGATGGACATCTAGGTTCTTTCCATGGTTTGGTTATTATGGACATTGCTGCTATAAACACTGGGTTCCATGTGCCCCTTTGGATCACTACATTTGCATCTTTAAGATAAATACCCAGTAGTGTGATTGCTGGGTCGTAGGGTAGCTCTATTTTCAACTTTTTGAGAACCTCCGTACTGTTTTCCAGAGTGGCTGCATCAGCTTGCATTCCCACAAACAGCGTAGGAGGGTTCCCCTTTCCCCACATCCTCACCAACATCTGTTGTTTCCTGACTTGTTAATTTTAGCCATTCTGACGGGTGTGAAGTAGCTCATTGTGGTTCTGATTTGTATTTTCCTGATACAAAAGATGTTGAGCACTTTTTCATGTGTATATTGGCCATTTGGATGTCTTCTTTGCAGGAATGTCTGTTCATGTCTTCTGTCTATTTCTTGATTGGATTTTTTTTGTTCTTTGGGTGTTGAGTTTGATAAGTTCTTTAGAGATTTTGGATACTAGCCTTTTATCTGATAAATAATTTGCAAATATCTTCTCCCATTCTGTCAGTTGTCTTTTGGTTTTGTTGACTGTTTCCTTTGTTGTGCAAAAGCTTTTGATATTTTTAAAAAAGATTTTACTTATTTGAGAGAGAGAGAGAGCACAAGAGGGGAGAAGATCAGAGGGAGAAGCAGACTCCCTATGGAGCTGGGAGCCCAATGTGGGGCTCAATCCTGGGACTCCAGGATCATGACCTGAGACAAAGACAGTCGCCCAACCAACTGAGCCACCCAGGCACCCAAGCTTTTGATTTGATGAAGTCCCAATAGTTCATTTTGCCTTCTTCCCTTGCCTTTGGTGATGTTTCCAGGAAGAATTTGCCACGGCTGAGGTTAGAGAGGTTGCTGCCTGTGTTCTCCTCAAGGATTTTGATGGCTTCCTATCTCACATCTTTCATCCATTTTGAGTCTATTTTTGCCTGTGGTGTAAGGAAATGGCCCATTTTCATTCTTCTGCATGTGCTGTCCACTTTTCCCAATACCATTTGTTGAAGAGACTGTCTTTTTTCCAATAGGTACTCCTTCCTGCTTTGTCGAAAATTAGTTGACCAAAGAATTGAGGGTCCATTTCTGGGCTCTCTATTCTGTTCCATTGATTAAATTCTTTTTGTGCCAGTAGCATACTGTCTTGATGATTACAGCTTTGTAATAGAGCTTAAAGTCTGGACTTGTGATGCCCCCAACTTTGGTTATCTTTTTTGACTTTCCTCTGGATATTTGGGGTCTTTTCTGGTTCCACACAAATTTTAGGATTATTTGTTCCATTTCTTTGAAGAAAATTGATGATATTTTGGTAGGGATTACATTAAAAGTGTAGACTGCTGTAGGTAACATAGACACTTTCACAATATTTGTTTTTCCCATCCATGAGAATGGAACATTTTGCCATTTCTTTGTGTCTTCCGCAATTTCTCTCATGAGTACTTTATAGTTTTCTGAGTACAGATTCTTTGCTTCTTTGGTTAGGTTTATTCCTAGGTATTTTATGGTTTTGGGTACAATTGTAATTGGGATTGACTGCGTTATTTCTCTTTCTTCTGTCTTGCTATTGATGTATAGTAATGCAATTGATTTCTGTGCATTGATTTTATATCCTGACACTTTCAAATTCCTATATGAGTTCTAGAAGTTTTGGAGTGGAGTCTTTTGGGTTTTCTACATAAAATATCATATCATCTACAAAGAGTCAGAGTTTGACTTCTTTTCTGCCAATTCGGATGTCTTTTATTTCTTTTTGTTGTCTGATTGCTGAAGCTAGGACTTCTAGTACTATGTTGAATAGCAGTGGTGATAATGGACATCCCTGCTGTGTTCCTGGTTTTAGGGGAAAAGTTCTCATTTTTTTCCCCATCGAGGCTGATATTCACTGTGGGTTTTTCATAGATGGCTTTTATGATCTTGAGGTATGTACCCTCTATCCCAACACTGTGAAGAGTTTTTATCAAGAAAGGTTGCTGTGCCTTGTCAAATGCTTTTTCAGCATCATTGTCACAATTTATTGACTATGTATTAATGAGTTTGTTTCTTGTCTCTCTGTTCTATTCCATTAAACTATGTGTTTATATTTGTGTCAATATGTAGTTTCTTTTTTAAAGATTTTTTATTTATTTTATTTGACAGAGAGAGATTACAAGTAGGCAGAGAGGCAGGCAGGGAGAGAGAGAGAGGAGGAAGCAGTCTCCTCACTGAGCAGAGAGCCCGATGCAGGGCTCAATCCCAGGACTCTGGGATCATGACCTGAGCCAAAGGCAGAGGCTTTAACCCACTGAGCCACCCAGGCACCCTAATATGTAGTTTTTTAAAAACAAATTTCTTAAATTATTTAAGGACAAAATCTTGTTTTAATCATCAGAGACTACATAAATGTTTGACATTGACCTGATACATGGAAACTTTGGAAATGTTTTTTCCAGATAAAGAAATGCATAAATATAGTCCAATCAATTTCTTTTTTGTATGGCCTTATAAGTGTACAATAGAGTTTGTTAGTGCCTTGATGAAATTCAGATACACCTTTTCAATAGATCCTCTCTCCGATGTGCTAATTCATTTTCCATAAAAGATAGCCTTGGCATAACTTATTTTTAGCAAAACTCATGGTAGCTCCTGCTAGTAATTATCTTTTCCCAATATTCATGGTGTTTTGTGTACTAATCTGATTTGAAATTTTACTATGGAGTGAATTAACTTTAATAAAGAAGTTATCTTATGTAACCATTTGAGCTATCTTTCCCAAAGCATTGATTATAACACAGCACAATGGAAGTGAGAATATTTTCTGTGATTTTGGGACAATTTCCTAGCCTCTCCATAGTTGCAATTTCTACCAATGAGAAAATGAGCATCATAACTTCCTCACTGCTCTGGGGGTATTGATAGATTGAATTATTGTTTTATTCATTTACAAAGTTACTGTTATAAGCCAGATGTACTGCTGGTGCTCTGAGGTATAAAAGAATGAATAAGATGTAGTATATTTCATAAAATATTATAGATTAAATATGGCAATTAAGTCAATGAGGCAAAGGGTAGTTTCCAAAGCTAAGATGTCTGGATTGTGTTAGGGGAAATAAACTTCATGAAAAAAAGGAGAGGAACTCCTTGATCTTTTGGGAGTTCCTTTGTTCTGCTTTTTTTTTCACCCCTAAATAGTAATTTAGTGTCCAAGTAAGCTATGTGTTTCAGCTTTCATAAAAGTTAATGGTGTTAACGTGCATATATTTGATTAGAGAGAAGGCTGTGTTGATTTTTTAAATAAAAAACAATTACAATCAATTTTTTCATTAGGAGAGTTGCTTCAAAGGATGTGGAGATAAAAATATACCCAAGAATATCTTACTCACTTATAAATTGTTACTAATAAAGAAATAATTCATTCTCTATTTAGAAGAGAAAATGAAGATTCTCAGTGTCCTTGTTAGTCTTTATAAACATGCAGTGGACACTTTCATGTCTATTTAGGCTTTACTTTCATGTATTTCTTTGTTCTCACAACATCATTGTGATGGTGTGAAGTCATAGATGGTGAAACCAAGGCTCATGGAAGAAAAGAAATATGTCCAAGTTGACCAGTTCCAGGAATAAAACATTGGCCTCTTGAATTCTGGTTCAGTGTGTTTGCTGTTCTACCACTGCTACCTATACCAAAGCTGAAATTCAAGATAAAGTGAAAACTGAAAGTAAAAAAGAATAAATAGTAATTATGCTGGAAGTAACTTTGGAAATAATAATAAGACATATCCCACTCTAAACTATTTGGTAGTGGTTAATGGAGGAAAAGCCATTGTGATGACTAATTAATACTTAAGCTTAAGTCTTATTTATTTTAAATAATTTAATGGGGTGAAATCCACATAGCATAATAGTAACCATTTTGAAGTGAATGATTCAGTGACATTTAGTTTTTTCAAAATGTTGTGCAAACACTACTTCTATCTACTTCCAAAAACTTTCATCACTCAAAGTAAAACCCCATACCCAATAAACAGCTACTTTTTATTCCTCCCACTCCCCAATGTTTTGTAACCATAAGTCTGTGTTTTGTCTCCATGTATTTGCTTATTCTGGATATTTCATATAGATAGAATTATATGATATGTGACCTTTTGTAGCTAGATGCTTTCACTTAGTATAATGTTTTGGAGGCACAACCATACTGTGGCATATATCAGCACATTATTACTTTTTCTGGCCGAATAATATTCCATTATGTGTATATACAATTTTTTCATTTGTTGATGAATATTTGGGCCGCTTCTGCCTTTTTATTGCAAATAGTACTCTATGAACATTCTTGTACAAGCTTTGTTTGAACAGTAATTTTCAATTCTCTTAGATTTGTGAAATTGTGGGCTAAAATGGTAATTTCATGCTTAAGTTTTTAAGGAATTGTTATACTGTTTAACTTAATTAATTTATGGTGGGTAAAGAGAGGGAAGTCAGTGCATTTGAAATGAAGATGTGTACTTTATATAAATCTCACTATTTGTCATTAGACATTGTGAGAGGGTTCTCTTGCATAATCACTGAACTAAGTACATGGGAAGATGCTTATGGACATTTCCTGGGTCACTGACTGATGTAGAGAGATGGTCTATTTGGCAACAGGAAGACTATAGTCGTAATTGATTTGATTTTCTGCCCGAGAGGTTGAATGAAATTAGTGCTTAATATAAATCTCCACAGAGTGGGTTTGGATCTGGAGTTAGACCAAGGAGATACCTAAGAGCTTATACAGGGAGTCATGTATCATATCAACAATGAGGCCAGGAAGTTTTCAAGTCAGTAGTATGCAAATTTTGATGCACACTATAATCCTCTGGGTATCTTTAAAAAACTCTGATTCTTGTATTTTACCATAATAGAAATACTTATTCCTGGCTCCTATCCCCAGATATTCTGATTTAACTGTCCTAGGGTATAACCAGGACACCAAGAGATTTAAAAGCTTTGTAGGTGAATCTAATATGCTGCTAAGTTTGAAAACCACTGCTTTAACTTTATGAGTTCCTGACTAGAGAGGCGATAGGAAAGTGATCTCCCTGTGATTTGTCCTTTCTTTTCATTCTCCACCTTGAAATGTCCAATTCCTTTCAACAACATCTTAACCTCCATGCTAGAAAAGACTACAGAACATGTAAAAACAAAATAATTTATGATCAGATATATGATCACCAGGTGCCTAGTAGATGAACAGACTTAGACACAAATAATCAAACAGCAAAGAAGAACTTTGTTTTGTTTTATTTTAGTCAAAGCCTTTATCAGGTTGGTCGGAGTAGGGGGTGAAGAATAACAAGCTATTGAAGATTAGAAAAACGTGAGAGGCTTGATACCTGCTCTACTTGATCAGTGTTAAGAATGACTAACTGTGAGGTCACTCAGGTGACTTAAAGGCAGATATGCCTGATATTTTTCCATTTGTATGCCTGCATATCCATTTTTTCATTCAATACTTCTTTTGATCACCAGCTATGTGCTAACCATTGTGCTTGGTGCCAAGGTTAGATTAGTGAATAAAATGGCAAAACATTCTGCTTCATATTTATAATCTGGTGCATGGGAGAGACCAACATTAAAAGCAGCCATAATTTCTAATTACAAACCATGATGTGAGAGAAAATAACCATACAACCCAATGCAGATTCAGGAGAAGAAATCAAGGAATACCTTTCTGATATAGTGTCATCTAAGGCAAGACATAAAGAATGAGTGAATATTCACCAGCATTGCTTAGATGGAGGGAGCAACATATGCAAAGAATCTGAGGTTGATAAAGGCCTTGATTACAGAGACAAACAATAAAACAGCTACTGAAGCTGGAGCATAGTGAAAAAGAGACCAAGGAGACCATGAAACTGTAGAGTTGGGTAGAAACCAGATCATGCAGACCTTATAAGTCATGATAAGGACTTGAGTTTTACTCAAAGTCTGAGCACATACTCAAAGTATGTTTTGAAGTCATCAGAATGTTTTGAAGCAAGGAAATGATAAGATTTTACTTTTAAAATAAATAATAACTCTGGAGAATAACCACTTTGACAGCTTCTTTCATTTATTTAATTCAACCAATATTTATATATCTCCTGGTTTGGGGGCACTGGATAGACACAAATGAGCAATATATGATTCTTGCCCTTAGGAAGCTAAATGTAGGTATTACGTGAAACAAAATAAGTCAGACAGAGAAAGAAAAGTATCATATGATATCACTTATTGTGGAATCAAAAATGAAAAAACAAAAACAAAGATAAGAAACAGAACCATAAATGCAGAGATTAAATTGATAGCTGCCAGAAGGGAAGGAGGAGGGAGGAGCAGAAAGGGTGAAAGAGGGTGGAACATACAGGCTTCCAGTTATGGAATGAATGTCATGAATAAGTTAGTTATGGAATGATAAAAGATTCAGAATAGGGAGTATAGTCAGTGGTATTATAATAGTGTTATATGGTGACAGATGGTAGCTATACTTGTGAACATAGTATAGCATACAGAATTGTTGAATCATTATGTTATACAGCAAATGTAACATTGTGTGTCAACTATACTTCAATTAAAAATAAGCTAAATGAATCACCAGGTTTACACACTTCACAGCACTCACCAAAGCACATACCCTCCCCAATGTCCATAATCCCACCCCCTTCTCCCAAACCCCCTCCCCCCAGCAACCCTCAGTTTGTTTTGTGAGATTAAAAGTCACTTATGGTTTGTCTCCCTCCCAATCCCATCTTGTTTCATTTATTCTTCTCCTACCCACTTAAGCCCCCATGTTGCATCACCACTTCCTCATATCAAGGAGATCATATGATAGTTGTCTTTCTCTGCTTGACTTATTTCGCTAAGCATGATACGCTCTAGTTCCATCCATGTTGTCGCAAATGGCAAGATTTCATTTCTTTTGATGGCTGCATAGTATTCCATTGTGTATATATACACATCTTCTTGATCCATTCATCTGTTGATGGACAAGTGTGTAAACCTGGTGATTCACAGACCTGTACCCCTGGGGATAGAGTATTATGCCTCCATCAGAAAGGATGAATACCCAACTTTTGTAGCAACATGGACGGGACTGGAAGAGATTATGCTGAGTGAAATAAGTCAAGCAGAGAGAGTCAATTATCATATGGTTTCACTTATTTGTGGAGCATAACAAATAGCATGGAGGACATGGGGACTTAGAGTGGAGAAGGGAGTTGGGGGAAATTGGAAGGGGAGGTGAACCATGAGAGACTATGGACTCTGAAAAACAATCTGAGGGTTTTGAAGGGACGGGGGGTGGGAGGTTGGGGTACCAGGTGGTGGGTATTATAGAGGGCACGGATTGCATGGAGCACGGGGTGTGGTGCAAAAATAATGAATACTGTTATGCTGGAAATAAAAAAAAAATAAGCTAAATGTAGTGGGCAAAGCTGATACTTGTAAACATAAAATTAAAACAGGGTGTGATAAAGACAATAGAAGTATATGTGTGGTACTGAGAAAGCAACAAGAGTTGTAGCCAGTGGAATAAAGAAGCAGAAAATGCTTTAAAAAGGAAAATATGTGTATGTCAGAGGAAAAGTAAGTATTTGATAGATAGAAAAGATGGCAGAGGGTATCCCACGAAAATAAGTACAGAAGACAGGATATATAAAATATTGCCGATGTGTCTAGTCATAGAAGAGATAGCTACCATGGACTCTTGTCACAAACTAACCTTGCTGACAACCATCCTGCCAATAAGCTGCCTTTGAGCTGATTCATCTTTTGAGTACATTCCATACCATACCCCAACTTCTACATTGTCACAAATTCATGGATTTTCACCTTCTCATCTATCACCAGTATTTCCACATTTTAGTCTCTCTCTCTAATTTGATACATGAATAGAAGATTCATTTTTTAAACTCACCCTTACAATAATAGATCTTACAATTGCTTGCCATTTCTATAAATAAGTTATCTGCAGTTCTCTTTTATAGTCTTCCTTTTATGGACCCGAGAATTACCTGTTACCACAAATTTTCTATTAATATAGCTCCTTCCTGCTATAACTCTTCTCTAAACCATTTCTTTCCAAGGATCCTATTAGTGTGGAGAAGGAGAGAGCTACCAAACACTGTTAGAGAAGGCATAGGTCTAGAAAGCAGGAATATACCTAAGGTTAGGATTGCAGAGATTAAATTATGTCTTTGGTTTTAGCACCAATTTATCACACAACATCAAATAAGTACCTTGTCTTATAGCACAAAAGTTGCCCCACTTATCACATGAGAATAAACTTTTTTCCTGATATCAATAATACATAAATAACTTAAAAATTCACTTTCAAATAAACAAAACAGTGTTTTCAAGTCATGATGGTTGTTTAAGACCACCAGATGGTAACCACTATCTGAAAACATGACAGAACGGAATAATAGTAAAGGTATTTAGGATGGACATTGGGAAGAACTTTCAGAATATCAAAACATAACCTTTTATGCCTTTCTAATAAGGCTATATGGACATAATTATCTTTAATGTTTTAGTCAAGCTCTGGTGGGATTTCCCAATGGGATTTGTGCCAGATCAGACTTCCTTTCTGTCACTGGAATTCTTCGGTTTTAGGTACAAATTGTCAACAATCTGGAAGCCTTCACACTGGAAAGAAAGGCCTGAGGCAAATCAGCAAGCAGAAAGTCTCTTCAGTCATCCAGTCCAAAGTACCACTTTTGCAGTTCAACTTAATGGATTTTTAAAATGATTTCTAAGGGAAGTAGTGCTAGCTGCAGAGAAGACAATAACATGGTTCTGCATTCTGTCTCCTTTGATCTCCCTCTTCATCAGCAAGTTATTTTAAGGTGGAAACTATGTCCTATCAATTGCTCTATACTTCTGAAGTGCTGAGCATAGAGCTTTACCCATAGAAGAGGGGTAGGAAAGTCATAAATGAAAAATAATTGATGGGTTCTCCTTGTAATCTCACAGGCCTTGATTTTTGTCTCTCTTTTCTTCTTATTTTTATTTTTTTGGTTGAGTACAAAGCTCTTAAGATCTCTTTCTTTCTTTCTTTCTTTTTTAAATTTTTTGACCTCTGTGATATTGCCTTCTCATTCTGGTTCACTAAAAGAGAGTTTCAAATGGATTTCTTGTGCCTGTCTCCTCACTACCTTCTGTTTTTGTCAATAAGCTTCCAAATCAGTAGGTGCCAGCTTTTTGACTAGTTCTCGTTCAGTATTACCTCTCACTGCTTTTGTCTGATAAGGTTGTGTTAGTGTTTCTCATCTGACTACCATCTTTTGGTTTCAGGCTTGATTTCTTTGTTTTCTGTCTCTTTCTCTCTCTCTTCTTTTAGTCATTAATCTTTCTCTTCCTATGCTTTCAGTGATTCAGCATTCATCATAGGAACCTCCATAATAGAAATGCCATCAATAGTTTAGAAGTCTAGAAATAGATTCACTTAGGCTATGTCCTTAGCCCAATATGCCCTCATAACTCTCTACCATTTAAATTGCTATAGTTTCTTCAAGACTTAATATAAAGGCTTTAGGCTAGAAAATCTAAATTTACAGCTTTCTTTCAGTTCATTCTAGCTGAGTGGCCTCAAGAAAATCAGTTAACTGACCTCTTTGAGCCTCCTTGTCCTTCCTTTGGCTACAAAGTGAGGATTACAAGTATACCTTCTAGCTGCTGAGGAAACTTGATGTCTCTTCCAAATCCAATTCAGTAATAAATTCTGCATCAAAACATCCAAATCTCTGACCAGTTTCTACCACTTCAATCACTACCAACTTGGTCAGAGCCACCATCATTTATGACCTATACAAGGATCCTCTTAATCAAATAACACCTTCTCAGTGAGGCTTTTTCTAGTGATCCTATTTAAAACTTCACATCCCATTCTGAGCTTTATTTTCTCTATAGTTCCTATTGCATTATAATAATTTACTTTTATATGATCTCCTTTTCCCCCACTTAAATATATGCTTTAGAAGTATGGATTTTTGGGGTGCCTGGGTGGCTCAGTGGGTTAAAGCCTCTGCCTTCAGCTCAGGTCATGATCCCAGAGTCCTGGGATCAAGCCCCACATTGGGTTCTCTGCTCTGTAGGGAGCCTGCTTCTCCCTCTCTCTCTGCCTGCCTCTCTGCCTACCTGTGACCTCTGTCTGTCAAATAAATAAATAAAATCTGAAAAAAAAAGTGTGGATTTTGACTCCTTGGTTCATTGGCAAATTGCCCAACACTGCCTAGTCCATAGTAGTTCCTCAATATTTAATGAGTGAATACTTACCTCACAGGTTTATTGTGAAAATCAAATGAAATAATATATAAGGAAAGGCTTCATAAGATAAAATACTATAAATATGAGTTATCATTTTTATTATTTCCCTCAGTTGGAGTTGGCCATTTCCTATCCCAAACTCATGTCTGTTGGTAAAAATCCCAGTAGCACTTCTTTGCTTAAGGCGGGGATATTTAGGTGTCTATATCAAAATTTTTTTCTCTCTGGAAAAAATGAAGGCCCATTATCTTAAATTTACATTGGAATTCTTTTTTTTTCTTTTTTTTTAAAGATTTTATTTATTTATTTGACAGAGAGATCACAAGTCGGCGGAGAGTCAGGCAGAGAGAGAGAGAGAGAGAAGCAGGCTCCCGCTGAGCAAAGAGCCCGATGCGGGGCTCGATCCCAGGACACTGAGATCATGACCTGAGCCGAAGGCAGCGGCTTAATCCACTGAGCCACCCAGGCGCCCCAACATTGGAATTCTTAATGTCAGAGCTGGATAGGTAGTAGCCAACTCATGGGCTACAAAATGTGGAAATAAAAAGACTTGAAAGGATATACTCAGGAGTAAAATTGAAAGAAAGAGCTCAAGCAGACAATCCAAATAGTACAAACAATGCAGAGAGTAATACACCAGTTACCAGGCAACAGTGTGAAGTATCACAAGAGAAGAGCAAGAAAAGTGGGTTTTCTGAGTGAGAAAATTAGAAGTAAAGGTAAAAGAATCTGGAGGGTTTTCTGAGAGATTATTGCAAAACCACCTCTACTATATACTACACTATACATCACCTTTCTATAGAAATATACTACACATCACTTTTGGCTTTGCTTATGGGAGGTATTGGTCATTTTGAGCTGGTTCAGGTACCACCTCTCTGTAACCTTTGGCATAGGTAGACTAAGACTATTGTTTCCCTGGAGACACTAAGTGGAAGGCTTGGATAATATCTAGAACATTTTGAAGGTGGGAGACAGCACTATTAAGGATTTTCTGGGCATATCCCCTTGGACCAGGTATCAGAGCTGGCCAAGGAATTGTATGTTTAACATCTCCTTTGAAATATACTCTACTTTTCTGGATAGCCTCAACTGATCCCTGAAAAAGAGATGGGGTCTAGATGAAAGCAATAAAGAGTAGAAATGCCTGCAAGTCAGCTCCAGAGTCAGAAGGTAACTAAATTGATGATTACTGTTATCTTCAAGGGCACAAGGGATTAATGGTCATCCAGCTTTAAGCACTAAGCTCAAATATGGGCTGTAATTTATATCTTTTGAGAGGAGTGCAAAGTGTAATCTTTTTTTTTTCTTTCTCAATGTCCAGTACTGGTCAGCATGTTCCTTATCCCAACCCTTGGTCTGCCAGAGATAGTGAAGGTCATTTTGGGAAACCTTATTTGTTCAGGGAATGATCAGCAACCAGAGTGTTACTTATGGTAGTCGTTTTGAGGAAATCATGGGGGTAGAAACTTCTGTGTTTATGAAGTGGAACTTTTATGTGGAGTATAGCAAGGTAAATTGATCAGTGACAGTATCCCTGGGAATACAGTAGGGCTGCAATTTTTCAAGGACCCAGCTGATAAGTTCAAAACCCAGAGGAGAGTATGGTATGACAGAAATATGGTAGCTTGGCTGCCCACTGAGTATAAGAACATTTTGAAAAACAGGGGCACCTGGGTGGCTCAGTGGGTTAAAGCCTCTGCCTTCGGCTCAGGTCATGGTCCCAGGGTCCTGGGGTCAAGCCCCGCATCGGGCTCCCTGCTCAGTGGGGAGCCTGCTTCCTCCTCTCTCTCTCTCTGCCTACCTCTCTGCCTACTTGTAATCTGTCTGTCAAACAAATAAATAAAATTAAAAAAAAAAAGAAAAGAAAACCAAGATAAGCGTAAGCAGCAATGAGTGATGCCTCATTCCGTTGGAATAGGAGATCAGATATCAAAGTTCAAGATAATGCTCAGGGGTTACTGAAGGTTGGGGAAGGTTGCAGCAAATTCTTGGACCACATAGTTGTCACAGATAATGATATAATGTAGGGTAGTATTTCTGATTTGAGGCCACCAAAGATACCTGAGAGCCATACTCACTGTTATAAGTGAGATTGATTCAGTAGAGTGGCTTTGTGGAATACCTAGATATAGGCTTCCTTTTTCAAGGTATATATTGAATGACAGCAGCATTCTATGTCTCTAAGTACTGGTGTTTATACAAATATAACTAATTAGGTGACTCCACTGAGCATTGGTATAACTCCTTTGCATGCTGGACTACTTTAAGCAGACATACATAAATGATTACATCAAATTCTCTATCTCATCGTCTTCAAAATTCCAGAAGACATCAGGGAAATCATAACTAGAGAAGACTGAAGAATAAACCATCCATCTGTGGTATTGGTCAAACCCAAGAACTGCTGAGTATTTAATTGACAGGGGATGAAAAGTCCTCACTTCAGAACTACTGACACCTTGTTAAACATCACACAGACCCTGTGACAGATAAGATGTGGCTCAGAAATTCCATCTTAGGAGTAATAGATATGTATTCCTTTTGTTTAGCCCAGAGAAGGTGCTGATATAAGTGGTACACAATAACCTGAGACAGGTATTCAAGAAATTTCGAGTTCAATGACAAACAGAAAGCTGATCAAATGAACTATTGTATTCAGAGGAATTTTTAAAATTATGGAGATCATCAAGGCTGGAAGATATCTTGGATGTTATACAAATTGTTATAAGCATACCCCTCTTGGTGAAGACCTATGGGGAAGACTGCCTTCCAATCATCACTTTTTTTCCTATGCATAAGATGGAATAGATTTATTGAATTGCTATGTTGTGTACCTGAAGCTAACATGACACTGTGTGTCAACTATACACAAATTTTTAAAAAGTTCCTCTTTTCAAACTCTTAATAATACTTTTTAAATAGTATATAGCGCTCACTGTGGTCAAGGAAAATTCAGTATGGATTTGCTCAAAGAGATATCAAATGTATCAGAATAAGAACCCTACTAGAAATAATAAATTAATTCAGGAAAGTTGCTGGATACTATATTGATACTGGTATCAGCTGTATTTCTCTGTTTCTGTACACTAATGAAATAGAAAAAAACCCCACAATGAAGAAAACAGTTCCATTTACAATTGTGTCAAAAAGAGTAAAATACCTAGGAATGACCTTAACCTAGGAGGTGAAATACCTGTACCCTGAAAACTATAAAACATTGATGAAAGAGGGGCACCTGGGTGGCTCAGTGGGCTAAAGCCTCTGCTTTCGGCTCAGGTAATAATCCCAGGGTCCTGGGATCGAGCCCCATATCGGGCTCTCTGCCTGCTGGGGAGCCTGCTTCCTCCTCTCTCTCTCTCTCACTCTCTCTCTCTCTCTCTGCCTGCCTTTCTGCCGACTTGTGATCTCTGTCAAATAAATGGATAAAATCTTTAAAAAAAAACACTAATGCAAGAAATTGAAGATGACACACAAAAAATGGAAAGATATTATATGCTAATCAATTGGAAGAATTAATATTTTTAAAATGTCTCTATGACCCAAAGCCATCTACAGATTCAATGCAACCCCTGCTAAAAAATACCAACAGCATTTTTCACAGAACTAGAACAATCTTAACATTTATATGAAAACACAAAAGACCCCAGATAGCCAAAGCAATCTTGAGAAAGAAGAACAAAACTGGACATAAAACATTCCCTGATTTCAAGATCTACTACAAAGGTGTAAAACAGTATGGTATGGACACAGAAGTGGACACATACATCAATAGAATAAAATAGGGATCCCAGAAATAAAACCATGCTTATATGGTCAATTAATCTATGACAAATGAGGCAAAAATATAAAATGAGGAAAAGGTAGTATCTTTGATAAATGATGCTGGGAAAACTGAATAGCAATATGCAAAAGAATGAAACTGGACCACTTTCTTAGATCACACACAGAAATAAACTCAAAACTGATTAAAGACCTAAATATGAGATATGAAACCATAAAAATCCTAGGAAAAAATATAGACAGTAATTTCTGTGATGTTGGCCATAGAAGCACTTTGCTAGATATGTCTCCTGAGGCAAGAGAAATAAGAGCAAAATTAAACTATTGGGGCTACACCAAAATAAAAAGCTTTTGCACAGTGAAGGAAACCATCAACAAAACAAAAAGGCACCATACTGAGTATAATAAAATATTCACAAATGATATGTCCAATAAGCATTTTAAATCCAAAATATATAAAGAACTCATAACAACACCAAAACTACCCCAAATAATTTGATTTAAAATGGGCAGAAGGAGAGAACTTAAGGTGGCAGAGGAGTAAGGGAACCCTAAGTTTGTCTCATCCCTTGACTACAACTAGATAGCAAATCATTCTGAATACTTGAGAAATCAATCAGAGGTTTGAGAAAACAAATACTGCAAGTCTACAGGTAGAAAAATAACTGCTCTTTGGAAGGTAGGAGGTGCAGAGATTTGAATCTGGTGTGATATAGCTGAGAATATGGTGGAGGGGAGGGAACCTGCTTAGGGAAGCTGCCACAGAGTATTATAAGTTGTATTATAAAATTAAAACTTTTAGAAGTATGCTACAGTGGGGGATATGCCTGCTTTAAAAGTCTTCAGGTGGTGAAGCAAGGCAGAATCCCAGGTGCCTCAGGATCCCCTGGAGTCCCAAGAAGAATGGGTAATCCCTGACTGTGGCAGAATTCCCAGGTATAGGAGTGGGGAAGCTGGCTGAGAAGGGAGTGCATGTGTCAGCTTTCTACTCTGTGTTGCAATAAACTGCAGTTATGCAAACACATTCCTGGGAGGGGCCCAGTAAAAGACAGAAGTGTGGTAAGGCCCTCCTCCTCCCCCTAGTCTATGACACAGGAGTCAATAAAATTTGGAGTTTTGAAACTCAGTCATGTGCCTAAGATTAAAAATGCTCAACCATAGGAAGAATGAACAAGAAGTTATGATGGAAACCAGAGAGACAAGGGTGATTGACTGCTTTTCTGTAAAGGCTCCCTGAAGAGTAAAAGGGGGATGCAGATTTTCAATGCTTGGGGGAGAGAGCCCAGCACCACAATATACATCCAGCCCATCAATGATGAAAGCCATCAGGGAGCAAAACACCATCACCTAGTGGAGTCCACTAGACCCAGCCCTGCCTCTTCACACTAGAAGCACATTTCCAATAGGGCAAGGCCACCTGAGAATCAGCACAACAGATCCCTCACTCAGAAGACAAGCACAAACAACTGGGTCACACCAAATTTACTGATCAGAGAGTGCTGGAGAATGTCAGTCCTTAGAGAAAAGAGTATATAGCATTCTTTGTATTTTTATTAGTCTTTTACTATTATTTTTTTGGTGATATTCTTACCTTCTCAATTCTTTTTCAATTTTTTAATTTTTATCTTTATGTATACTTTATATATATACCTTAGGTATGTACCTTTATTTTTAGTTTTCTTTCATTGTTATAGCTATATCTATATCTACACACATGATATACTGTATATGTGTAAAACTATATATAATATACGATGTATGTATAAAACTATGTGTGTGTGTGTGTGTGTGTGTGTGTGTGTGTGTAAGTTTTTCTCTATTTTTGAGGTGTCTAGTTTCTATTAACAAACAGACCAAAAAAAATACCTGAATCCTGTTCTTTTGTTGTTGTTATTGCTGTTGTTATTCCTCTTTTTCTTCTTATTTTTTTTCTCTTTCTTTCTTCTTTTCTTTTCTGGACAAAATGACAAGATGGAGAAATTCACTGCAAAACAGAACAGAAGGTAGTAATCACTGTATCACTGTGAAGGTTTTAATCAATATGGATATAAGTAAGATGTCTGAAGTAGAATTTAAAACTACAATTATACAGATAGTAGCTGGGGTTGAAAAACTCAGAGAAGGTACTAGATAATCCCTTACTGTAGAAATAAAAGAAATAAAATGTAGTAAAGCTGAAATTTAAAAAGCTATTACCAAGATGAAGTCCAAGTGGAGACCATCAAAACAAGGATGAACAAACAGAAGAGCGAATCAGTGATCTGGAAGATAAAACGATGTAGGTGCACCTAGGTGGCTTAGTCATTAGGTGTCTACCTTTGGCTCTGGTCATGAACCCGGGGTCCTGGGATTGAGCCCCTCATCGGGCTCCCTGCTCAGTGTGAAGTCTGCTTCTCCCTCTCCCACTCCCCCTTCTTGTGTTCCCCCTCTCACTGTATCTCTCTCTGTCAAATAAGTAAATCTTTTAAAAAAGATAAAATGATGGAAAAAAAAAGGAGTTTGACAAGAAAAGGGAAAAGATTTATTAGATCTCTCATGTAGACTTAGGGAACTCAGCAATTTCATAAAGCAGAATAATATCCATATAATAGGAGTCCCAGAAGATGAAGAACAGGACAAAGGAGCAGAAGTTTTATTTAAGCAAATTATAGCTGAGAACTCCCCTAATCTGGTGAAGGAAACAGGCATTCAAGTCTAAGAGGCAGAAGGAATTCCCCTCAAAATCAATGAAAATAGATCAACACCATGACATATAAGAATGAAGCCTGCAAATCTCAGAGACAAAGAGGAAATCTTGACAGCAGTTCCAGACAGGAGGTTTGTAACCTATAAGGATAGAAACATTAGACTGTCAGCAGACCTATCCACAGAGACCTAGCAGGCCAGAAAGGACTGGTATGATATATTCAAGGTAATATATAAGAAAAATATGCGGCCAAGAATACTTTATCCAGCAAAGTTATCATTCAAAAAAAGGAGAGAGAAAAAACTCCCAGGACAGACAGAAATTAGAGGAATTTGTGATCACTAAGCCACCTCTGTAAGAAATATTAAATGGGCTCCTTTAAAGAAGGAGAGATCCCAAAAGTAACATAGACCAAAAACAGAGACAATATACAGAAACAGTGACTTTACAAGTAATACAATGGCACTAAATTCATATTTTTCAATAATTACTCTAAATGTAAATGGGCTAAATGCCCATATCAAAGACACAGGGTATCACATTGGATAAAAAAGAAAGACCCATTGATATACTGTCTGCAAAAGACTCATTTTAGACCCCAAAACACCTCCACATTGAAAGTGGGAGTATGAGCCATTTATCATGCCAATGGATATCAAAAGAAAACAGGAGTAGCAATCCTTATATCACAAAAGTATATTTTAAACCAAAGACTGAAATAAGAGATAAGGAATGACTCTATATCATAATAAAGGAGTCTATCAAATAAGAACCTCTAACAAATGCAATTATTTCTTCTCCTAACTTGGGAGCAGCCAAATATATAAGCCAGTTAATAATAAAATTAAAGAAATGCACTGATAATAGTACAATAACAGTAGGGGAATTTAAGTCCTGACTCACAACAATGGACAGATCATTTAAGCAGAAAATCAGCAAGGAAACAAGGGCTTTGAATGACACACTGCACCCAATGGACTTAACATATATTCAAAGCACTTCATCTTAAAGCAGCAGAATACACATTCTTCTCGAGTCCACATGGAACATTCTCCAGAAGATCATATACTGGGTCACAAATCAGGTCTCAACTGGTAGAAAAAATTGAAATGATATCATGCATATTTCCAGACCACAATGCTAAAAAAATTGAAGTCATCACAAAAAAAAAAAAAAATTGGAAGGATGACAAGTATATAGAGGTTAAAGAATATCCTACTAAAGAATGAATAGATTGACCAGGAAATTAAGGAAGAATTTAAAAAATATATAGAAGCAAATGAAAATGAAACAATGACAGTTTCAAAACCTTTGGGATGCAACAAAGAAAGTCCTAAGAGAAAAGTATATAACAATATAAGCCTTTCTCAAGAAACAAGAAAAGTCTCAAATATACAACCTAAACTTACACCTAAAGAAGCTGGAAAAAGAATAGCAAATAATACCTAAACCCAGCTGGAGAGGAGAAATAAAGAGTAAAATAGAAATCAATGATATAGAAATACAAAAAATTAAATAGATCAACAAAGCTAGGAGCTGGTTCTTTGAAAGAATTAAGATTGATAAACACCTAAACAGATTATTCAAAAAGAAAAGAAAAAGGACCTGAATTAATAAAATCATGAGTGAAAGAGGAGAGATCACAACCAACACCAAAGAAATATAAACAATTATAAGAGAATAATGAAGAATTATATGCCAACAAATTAGGCAATCTGGAAGAAATGGATGCATTCCTAAAACATATAAACTACTAAAATTGAAACAGGAGGAAAAAGAAAAGCTGAACAGACCCATAATCAGCAAAGAAATTAAATCTGTAATCAAAAATCTCCCCCCAAAATAAGAATGCAAGGCCAGATGGATTCCCAGTAGAATTCTACCAAAAATTGAAAGAAGAATTAATATCTATTTTTCTGAAACTTCTCCAGAAGTTAGAAATTGAAGGAAAAATCCCAGACTCATTCTATGAGGCCAGCATTACCCTGATCCCCCAACCAGACAAATATCTTACCAAAATGGAGAATTACAGACAAATATCTCTGATGAACATGAGTGCCAAAATACTTAGCAAGATACTCAGCAATAGGATCCAACAGTACATTAAAAGGATTGTTCACCATGACCAAGTGGGATTTATTCCTGGGCTGCAGGCATGGTTCAGCATGCACAAATCAATGGGATACACCATATTATTGAAAGAACAAGAACAATATGATTCTCTCAGTAGATGCAGAAAGAACATTTGACAAAGTACAACATCTTTTCTTGGTTAAAACTCTTCAAAATATAGGGATAGAGGGAACGTACCTCAAGATCATAAAAGCCATCTATGAAAAGCCCATAGCAAGTTTCATTCTCAATGGAAAAAAAAAACAGAGAACTTTTTCTTAAGGTCAAGAACATGACAAGGATGTCCATTCTCACCACTTTTGTTCAATATAGTTCAATATAGTACTAGAAGTCCTAGCCTCAGTAATCAGAGAACAGAAAAAGATAAAAGGCATTGAAGTTGTCGAAGAAGAAGTCACTCTTGCTCTTTGCAGATGACATGATACTTTATGTGGAAAACCCAAAAGACTCCATTTCCAAATTACTAGAACTCAAATAACAATTCAGCAATGTGGCAAGATACAAAATAAATGCACAAAATCAGTTGCATTTCTATACACTAACAAAGTGAATGAAGAAAGAGAAACTAAAAATTGATTCCATTTTCAACAGCACCAAAAACCACAAAGAACCAAGGAATAAGCCTAACCAAAGAGGTAACAGATTTATACTCTAGAAACTACGGAACACTTATGAAAGAAATGGAGGAAGACAGAAAGGGAAGAAAAATATTTCATGCTCAGACTGGAAGAAGAAACACTGTGAAAATTTCTGTGTTACCTAGAGCAATCTACATTCAATACAATCTCTATCAAAGTATCATTGACATTTTTCACAGAGCTGGAACAAATAATGCTAAAACTTGTATGGAACCAGAGAAGACACTGAATTGCCAGGGAAATGTTGAAAAAGAAAACCAAAGCTGGGGACATCACAATGTCTGACTTCAAGCTCTGTTACAAAGCTGTGATCATCAAAACAGCATGGTATTGACATAGCTCAAAGGAACAGAATAGAGAGCCCAGATATGGACCCTCAACTCTATGGTCAACTTATCTTCAACAAAGCAGGAAAGACTATTCAATGGAAATAAGAGAGTATCTTCAATAAATCGTGCTGGGAAAACTAGACAGCCACATGCTGAAGAATGAAACTGGGCCATTCTCTTACACCAAACACAAAGATAAACTCAAAGTGGATGAAAGACCTAAATGTGAGACAGGAATCCACCACAATCCTAGAGGAGAACATAGGCAGTAACCTCTTGGACATTGACCACAGCAACTTCTTTCAAGACATGCCTCTAAAGGCAAGGGAAACAAAAGCAAAAATGAACTTCTGGACTTCATCAAGATAAAAAAGTTCTGCACAGCAAAGGGAAGAGGCAACCCACAGAATGGCAGAAGATATTTGCAAATGACATTACAGATAAAGGGCTGGTATCAAAAACCTATAAAGAACGTCTCGAACTCAACCTCCCCCCAAAAACAAATAATCCAGTCAAGAAATGGGCAGGGGGCACCTGGGTGGCTCAGTGGGTTAAGGCCTCTGCCTTCAGCTCGGGTCATGATCCCAGAGTCGTGGGATTGAGCCCTGCATCGGGCTTTCTGCTCAGCAGGGAGCCTGCTTCCTCCTCTCTCTCTCTCTGCCTGCCTCTCTGCCTACTAGTGATCTCTATCTGTCAAATAAAATAAATAAAATCTTTTTAAAGAAATGGGCAGAAGTCATTAAAAGACAGTTCTCCAAAGAAGATATACAAATCGCTAACAGACACATGATATAGTGCTCCACATCACAAGCCATCACGGAAATACAAATTAAGGCCACAATGAGATACCACCTTACACCAATTAGAATGGCAAAAATTAACAGGGCAGGAAACAAGTGTTGGTGAGGGCACAGGGAAAGGAACCCTCTTACACTCTTGGTGGGAATGCATGTTGGCACAGCCACTCTAGAAAATGGTATGGATGTTCCTCAAGATGTTAAAAATAGAGCTATCCTAGTGCTCAGCAATTGCACTACTAGGTATTTACCCCAAAGATACAGATGAAAAGAAGGGATATCTACAGCCTAATGTTCATAGCAGCAATGTCTACAATAGCCAAACTATGGAAGGAGCCGAGATGCCCTTCAACAGATGAATGGATAAAGAAGATGTGGTTCATATATACAATAGAATATTACTCAGCCATCAGAAAGGATGAATACCCATCATTTGCATCACCATGGATGCTAGGTGAAATAATTCAAGCAGAGAAAGACAATTATCATATGCTTTCACTCACATGTGGAACATAAGGAATGACATGGAGGATCATAGAGGATGGGAGGGAAGAGTGAATGGGAAGAAATCAGAGAGACAATCAAACCATGATAGACTCTTGACTCTAGGAACCAAACTGGGGGTTACAGAGGGGAAGGGTGTTGGGGGGATGGGGTAGCCATGTGATGGGTATTAAGGAGGACATGTGATATGATGAGCAATGGCTGTTACAAGTAACTAATGAATTGTTGAACACTACATCAAAAACTAGTGATGTACTGTATGTTGGCTAATTCAACATAAAAAAAAGACAACCTCTTCGCTCTGTAGGGATAGAGGGAATATACTTCAATATCATAAAAGTCATATAGGAAACAATCACAATGAATATCATTCTCAATGGGGTAAAACTGAGGGCTTTTCCCCTAAGGTCAGGAACATGATAGGGATGTCCATTCTCTCCACTGTTGTTCAACATATTACTGGAAGTCCTAGGCTCAGCAATAAGACAACAAAAGGAAGAAAAAGGCATTCAGATCAGCAAAGAAGAAGTGAAACTTTCACTCTTCATAGATGACAGGATACTTTGTGTGGAAAACAAAAAACAAACAAACAAAAAACAAACCCACCAAAAAATTGATACTACAGATAACAGGAATTCAGAAAAATTGCAGGATATAAAATCAATACCCCAAACCAGTTGCATTTCTATATACTAACAATGAGGCAGAAGAAAGAGAAATCAAGGAACCAAAAACCATAAGATGCCTGGAACAAACTTAACCAAAGAGGTAAAGGATCTGTACTCTAAAAACTATAGGACACTTATGAAAGAAATTGAAGAACACATAAAGAAATGGAAAAACATTCCTTGCTCATGGACTAGAACAGATATTGTTAAAATGTCTATGCTACCCAAAGCAATCTACACATTCAATGCAATCCCTATCAAAATACTATCAGCAGTTTTCACAGAGCTCTAACAAGCAATCCTAAAATTTGTATGGAACCAGAAAAGATTCTGAATAGCCAATGGAATGTTAAATTGTAAACCAAAGCTGGAGGCATCAAAATTCCACACTTCAAGCTGTATTATGAAGATGTAGTCACCAAGACAGTGTGATACTGGCACAAAAAGAAACACATAGATTACCAGAGGAGAGTAGACAACCTAGAAGTGGACCCTCAACTCTATTGTCAACTAATCTTTGACAAAGCAAGAAAGACTATCTAATGGAAAAGGACAGTCTCTTCAACAAATGGTGTTGGGAAATTGGACTGCCATATGTAGAAGAATGAAATTGGATCACTTTCTTACAACATACACAGAAACACTCAAAATGGATGAAAGACCTAAATGGGAGGAGGGAATCCATCAAAATCCAAGAAGAGAAGGCAGGTAGCAACTTTTTGACCTTGGCCACAGCAAATTATGGCTAGACACATCTCCAAAGGCAAGACAACAAAAGCAAAAATGAACTATTGGGACGTTGTGAGGATAAAAAGCTTTTGCACAGCAAAGGAAAGAGTTAACAAAACTAAAAGGCAACCTACAGGATGGAATAAGATATTAACAATGTGACATAACAGATAAAGAGCTAGTATTCATAATCTATAAAGTTATCAAACTCAGTACCCAAGAAACAAAAAATCCAGTCAATAAATGGACAGAAGACATGAACAGATGTTTCCCCAAGAAGACATACAAATGGCCAAGAGACACATGAAAAAATTCTCAGTATCACTCAGCATCAGGGTAACAGAAATCAAAAGCATGAGGTACCACCTCACACTGTTCAGAATGGCTAAAATTAACAACTCAGAAAACAACAGATGTTGGCTAGGATGTGGAGAAATTTCATGGGAATTCAAACTGGCACAGCCACTCTGGAAAACAGTATGGAGGTTAAAGATAGAACTGCCCTAAGACCCAGAAATTGCAGTACTAGGTATTTATTCAAAGGATACAAATACATTAATTTGAAGGGGCATGTGCATCCTCACGTTTATAGCATCAGTGTCCACAATAGCTAACCTATGGAAAGCCTAGATATATGTCCATCATTAGATGAATGGATAAAGAAGATGGGGTGTATATATATATATATATATATATATGGTATATGTACACACAGACACACACACGCACATGCACATGCATACACAGGAATATTACTCAGTCATCAAAAAGAATGAAATCTTGCCATTTGCAATGACATGGATGGAACTAGAGGGTATTATGCTGAACAAAGTAAATTAGCCAGAGAAAAACAAATACTATATGATTTCATTGTGAAATTTAAGTAACAAAACAGATGAACATAGAAATGAGAGAAAAATAAAATAAGATGCAAACATAGAGGGTAGCAAATCATAAGAGTCTCTTAACTATAGGAAACAAACTGAGGGTTGCTGAGGTGGGTGGAGCTATGGAGTAATTGAGTGATGAGCATTAAGGAGTGCCCTTGAATTAATGAGCACTAAGTGTTGTATGCAACTAATAAACCACTAAATTCTACCTCTGAATCTATTAATACAGTGTGTGTTAAGTAAATTGAATTTAAATTAAAAATTTTTTTAAAATGGGTGGAGGAACTGAATAAACATTTTTACAAAGAAGACATGCAGATAGTGAGGAGACACATTAAAAGATGCTCAGCATCACTAATCATCAGGGAAGCATAAACCACAACCACAGTGAGACATTATCTTACTCCTGTCAGAGTAACTAGCATCAAAAAGACAAGTAATAATTCAAAAAGATATATGTAGCCCTTATTTATTACAGCAATATTACAATAGCCAAGATATATAAGTAATTCCTGTTTACATCCATAGATAAAGGGATTCAAGAAAATGTGATACATTTTCATATACACATACTTATACATAATAGAATATTACTCAGCCAGTGAAATGATATATTTCCTTTTGCAACAACATGGATAGACTCAGATGGTACTATGCTAAATGAAATAAGTCAAACAGAGAAAAACAAATACCATATAACTTCACTTATATGTTGAATCTAAAAAGCAAAACATGATGCCCCCACCTTTGTTTTTATTTTTCAACATTTCCTTGGTGATTTGGGGTCTTTTCTGGTTCCATGCAAATTTTAGGATTATTTGTTCCAACTGTGGAAAATGTTGATAGTATTTTGATAGGGATTGCATTGAATGTGTAGATTGCTCTGGGCAGCTTAGACATTTTCACAATGTTTATTCTTCCGATCTACAAGTATGGAATGTTTTTGCATCTTTTTGTGTCTTCTTCAATTTCTTTCATAAGTGTTCTGTAGTTTCCAGAATATAGATCCGTTACCTGGTTAGGTTTTTTTCATGAGGTGTCTTATGTTTTTTAGTGCTATTGTCAATGGAATTGATTACCTAATTTCTTTTTCTACAGTTACATTTTTAGTGTATAGAAAAGCCACTTAAAAGAAGGAAAGAAAGAGTGTTAGAAGAAGTAGAGTTACCTGCCTATTAAGCATGGAGCCACCTATCAGGGGTGTGGAAGTGTACTTAACCCTGGGTCATAAATTGCAATGTAGATTAATGGACAACTCCAGTGCTACAGAAGTGAAAGTGTATATTTCATTGCAGGAATTTGAGCCTAATATGTTAAAACTACTGCTTAGTCACATTCATAATGAGAATGGGCAATTGAGAGGTAAGGAAAATCAGGAAGCAATTTCTGTTTTCAAATCTCTTAACCATCTTTTACTGGTATACTGTTTTAGAATCCTTAGCAATAGGATAATAGGCAGAGCTGGCCTGCCGGCCTATGGGAACAAAGTGATGGGAACAAAGCATGGGAACAAAATGATGTTGTCAACAGAAGCCCAAATTGAAATAGAGAGGTATAAGTCTTCCATAACCTGCAGCCAGAAGATCCAAGACCAAGAATAAATGTAGACATCAAATGACAAATAACAGCAGCCTTTCAACATTATTGTTTTCTTTGGTCATCCCCTTAACTCCTAATGAGGATAGCTATCAGTAATGTTTACTAGGGAGCTAGCATTAGATCACGTGGGGAGCAGAGACAAGGTTTAGTGTATCATTGATTTTATCTGACCCACTCTACTTAAGACCCTACACTATGAGTACCACTTTATAATTTTAAAGTACTTCTTTCACAACCAGCATTTTTTATCTAACTTTGTTTATCTAATTTATTATCTAACTTTTCACACTGGAACTGTGAGGGCAAGTTAAAGAAAATATTTGTTTATTG
Organism: Mustela erminea; assembly: GCF_009829155.1. NCBI lineage: Eukaryota > Metazoa > Chordata > Mammalia > Carnivora > Mustelidae > Mustela > Mustela erminea. The sequence goes on along the minus strand of NC_045635.1, from coordinate 127,173,664 downwards.
CTATTGAACCCTGTTGAACCCTTGTGCACTGTTGGTGAGAATGTAAACTGATATAGCTCCTGTGAAAAGCAATATAGAGTTTCCTCAGAATATTAGAAAATAGAAATACCATATAGACCAGTAATTTCACTACTGGGTATTTACCTCAAGAAAATGAAAACACTAACTCAGAAAGATATATACACCCCCTTTTTTATTAAGAGGGCAGGTATTGATATACTCATTTTACAATGGTGGAAACTAAGACTAAAAATTTATTAAGGTTACTTAATAAATAGGAAAGCCAGGACCCAATCTCAGGGCTATTGGTTCTGTGTTTTAGGAAAAGATTAAAGCAGAGTAAGAGTGAATAGAATACCCTCATAGTCCCAGTCTTACAATCTGTGAATGCCAAGGTTTTGTGGGATATGGTATGTTTTCTAACAAAGGGTTTATGTTTTGCGAATGTTGAACCATCCTTGTAACCCAGGTATGAATCCCACCTGGTCATGGTGTATAATATTTTTAATGTGTTGTTGGATCCTGTTTGCTAGGATCTTGTTGAGAATCTTAGCATCCATATTCATCAGTGATATTGGTCTAAAATTCTCCTTTTTGGTAGGGTCTTTGCCTGGTTTGGGGATCAGGGTAATGCTGGCTTCATAGAAAGAGTCTGGAAGTTTACCTTCTGCTTCAATTTTTTGAAACAGCTTCAGGAGAATAGGTATTATTTCTTCTTTGAGGGTTTTGTAGAATTCCCCAGGGAATCCGTCAGGTCCTGGGCTCTTGTTTTTTGGGAGGTTTTTGATCACTGCTTCAATCTCGTTATTAGATATTGGTCTATTCAGGTTGTCGACTTCTTCCTGGTTCAATTTTGGAGGCTTATTTTGAATGGAAGTCCTTGTGCTTCTTTTTACTTTTTTTGTTTATTTTAGTTAAGTTCTATATTTTTAAAAATTAATATGTAATTTATGTACAGTATAATTTACTCTTTGTAATAAACAGTCATATGACTACCAATACAACCCAGGTATAAGTAGAACAGTTCTATCAAATGGAAAAATTCGCTTATGCCTCTTTGTTGTTATTCGTTCCCCTCCCCACCAGCCCCTGGCTCCCACTGATCTGGTTTTTGCTTCTACAGTTTTGCCCTTTCCAGAATGTCATATTAATGAAAGCATACAGTAGTAGCCTTTTGTGTCTGGCTTCTTTCACTTAGATAATCCATTTGAAATTCATCCATGTTTGTTGCATCTATTAGTAATATTTCCTGTTTTTTCTGAGTAGTACCCTATTGAAGTTTATAGATTCAGCAGTGGAAAAATATTTGGGATATATTTGCAGTTTTCAATGATTATGAATAAAGATTCTATAAACATTCACATAAAAGTTTTAATGTGACATAGTTTATATTTATCTTGGGTTAATACCTAGGAGTAGGATTGCTGAGTTGTAAAATAAAGGTACACTTAACTTTATTAGGAATTGTTAACTTCTTTTTCAAAATGGGCATACCATTGTAAATGCCTATCAACAGTGCATCATAATTCTAGTTCTATATCCTTGCAAGCACTTCATATTGCCAGTTTTGAAACAACTTATAGCTCTTTGATTAGGCTGCTAATGGTACCATATTGTGGTTATAAATTGCATTTTCTTTTTTAAAAAAACTTTATTTATTTGTTAAAGAGCGAGAGCATGAGTGAGAGGGGAGGGGCAGAAGAAGAAGCAGGCTCTGCACTGAGCAAAGTGCACAATGTGAGACTTGATCCCAGGACCCTGGGATCATGACCTGAGCTAAAGTCCTATGTTTAACTGACTGACCCACCCAGGAGTCCCTAAACTGCATTTTCTGATTACAGTTTTTCATGTATTTTCTGTCTGCCTTTTTTCTTTGGTAAAATATCTGCTTAAACCATTTGTAAAAATTATTGGATGTTTTGATTTCTTATTACCAAATTTTAAAATTTCTTTATATATTCTGTATATAGGTCCTTTTTTAGAAATGGGATATAAAAATATTTCTTCTAGTGATTGAATTTTTAAAGCATTAAATAAGTGTCCCTAAATTTCTGATATTTCTCTCATATTTCCTTTGTTTATCTATTTATCTGTTTATTTTTTTGTCATGATAAGTGTACTCTTTAACCCCCATTACCTATTTCACCCATTCCCCCAATCCCTTCCATTCTGGGAATGATCATTTTACTCTCTATAGTTGAGAGTATGTTTCTTTTTTTGTCTCTCTTTCTCTTTTTTCTTTTCTCATTTGTTTTGTTTCTTAAATTCTACATATGAGTAAATCATATGATACTGATATTTCTCTGACTGACTTATTTCGCTTACCATTATGCTCCCTTGCTCTATTTATGTTGTTGCAAATGGCAAGATTTCATTCATTTTTTAAATAAACAATTTATTTTTAATTAACATATATTATTTGCTTCAGGGGTACAGGTCTGTGATTCATCAGTCTTACACAATTCACAGCACTCACCATAGCACATACCCTCCCCAGTGTCCATCATGCAGCCACCCCATCCTCACTGCCTCCTTCCCCTCCAGCAACCCTGTTTGTTTCCTGAGATTAAGAGTCTCTTATGGTTTGCCTCCCTCTCTGGTTTCATCTTGTTTCATTTTTCCCTCCCTTCCCCTATGATCCTGTCTTGTTTCTCAAATTTCTCATATCACTTGAGATCATATGATAATTGTCTTTCTCTGATTGACTTATTTTACTCAGCATAACACCCTCTAGTTCCATTCATGTCATTACAAAAGGCAAGATTTCAGGTTTTTTGATGTCTGCATATATATATATATATATATATATGCATATATATATGTATATATATGCATATATATATGTGTATATATATATCTCACATCTTCTTTATGAATCCATCTGTTGATGGACAGCAAGGCTCTTCCCATAGTTTGGCTATTGTGGACATTGCTGCTATAAACACTGGGGTGAATGTGCCCCTTCAGATCACTACATTTGTATCTTTAGGGTAAATACCCAGTAGTGCAAATGCTGGGTTGTAAAGTAGCTCTATTTTCTACTTTTTGAGGAATGTCCATACTGTCCATACTGTTTTCCAGAGTGGCTGCAGCAGCTTGCGTTCCCACCAACAGTGTAGGAGGGTTCCCCTTTTTCTGCATCCTTGCAGTGAAAGTCGTTTTCTGACTTGTTAATTTTAGCCCTTCTTACTAGTGTGAGGTGGTATCTCATTTGATTTGTATTTCCTTGATGCAAAGTGATGTTCAGCACTTTCTCATGTGTCTGTTGGCCGTTTGGATGTCTTCTTTACAGGAATGTCTGTTCATGTCCTCTGCCGATTTCTTGATGGGATTATTTGTTCTTTGGGTGTTGTTTGATAAGTTTTTTTTTATAGATTTTGAATACTAGCCCTTTATCTGATATGTGCAAATAAGATTTCATTCATTTTTATAGCTGAATAATATTGCATTGTGTATATATATACACCACATCTTCCTTATCCATTTGTCTACAGATGGACACTTGGACTGTTTCCATAGTTTGGCTGCTGTAAATAATGTTGCTATAAACATAGGAGTTCACATATACATTTGAATTACTTATTTTGTGTTCTTTGGGTAAATACCCACTAATGTGGTTACTGGATCATTGGGTACTTCTATTTTTAATGTTTTGAGAAACTCCATACTGTCTTCCACAGTGGCTGTACCAGTTTGCATTTACATTAACAATGTACAGAGAGTTCCTCTTTCTCTACATCTTGGCCAACACTTGTTTCTTGAGTTTTTTATTTTAACAATTCTGAGAGTTACAAAGTGATATCTCATTGTAGTTTTGATTTGCGTTTCCCTGATGATAAGTGATGCTGAGCATCTTTTCATGCATCTGTTGGCTATCTAGATGTCTTCTTGGGAGAAATGTCTGTTCGTGTTCAGCCCATCTTTAAATTGGATTATTTGTTTTATGGGTGTTGAGTTTTATAAGAATTTAATACATTTTGGATACTAACCATTTATTGGTTATATCATTTGCAAATGTCTTTTCTCATTCAGTAGTTGCCTTTTAGGTTTGTTGAGTCTTTCCTTCACTGTCCAGAAGCTTTTTGTCTTGATGCAATCCCAGGAATTTATTTATTTATTTATTTTACAATTTCTGAGTAATTTATTTTTCAAAGTATGATAAAGTAAAGCTCTATACTATATTACAGATTAATAGACAAGGTTTGCATAGATTTTCTGTATTTGGTTGATTTGTGAATATTATATATACACACACATATAAATATACATATAGTTTGTATTTTTTATTTTGTTTTCCTTACCTAGGGAAATGTATCTAGGAAGATGTTGTTATACCTGACATCAGAGAAATTACTGTCTGTGTTCTTTTCTAGGATTTTTATGGTTTCAGGTCTCACATTTAGACCCTTAATCTATTTTGAGTTCATTTTTGTGTATGGTGTAATAAAGTGGTCCAATTTCATTCCTTTGTATGTTGTTGTCCAGTTATCCCAACACCATTTGTGAAGAGACTTTTTCCCATTGGATATTCCTATCTCCTTTGTCAAAGATTAATTGGTTATATGTTGCTGGGTTCATTTCTGGGTTTCTTTCTTACCTTGACTTATGTCATTTAGCATCCATGTTGATGCAAATGGTGGGTATTCATCCTTTGTGATGGCTGAGTAATATTCCATTGTGTATATGAACCACATCTTCTTTATCCATTCACCTGTTGAAGGCTATCTTCACTCCTTCCACAGTTTGGCTATTGTGGACATTGTTGCTATGAACATTGGAGTGCAGGTGCCCCTTCTTTTCACTACATCTATGTCTTACGTACATTACACTATTACACCTAGTAGTGTAATTGCTGGGTGGTAGGGTAGTTCTATTTTTATTTATTTATTTATTTATTTATTTATTTATTTATTTATTTCCAGCATAACAGTATTCATTATTTTTGCACCACACCCTGTGCTCCATGCAATCCGTGCCCTCTATAATACCCACCACCTGGTACCCCAACCTCCCACCCCCGTAGCTCTATTTTTAACATCTTGAGGAATGTCCATACCATTTCCAGAGTGGCTATGCCAGTGAGCATTCCTACCAATAGTGTAAGAGGGTTCTCCTTTCTCCACAGACTCACCAACACTTGTTGTTTCCTGTCCTGTTAAATATTGCCATTCTAACTGGTGGTATCTCATTGTGTGTTTTTTAAAAATTAGCATATAATGTATTATTTGGCCCAGGGGTACAGGTCTGTGAATCATCAGGCTTACACATTTCAAAGCATTCACCATGGCCATAACCTAGCCACCTTATCCCTATCCTCCCACCCCCCCAGCAGCCCTCAGTTTGTTTTGTGAGATTAAGAGTCTCTTATGGTTTGTCTCACTCCCTATCCCATGTTGTTTCAATTTTTTCCTTCCTTAGCCCCCACAACCCCACACCCTACCTCTCAAATTCCTCATATCAGAGAGATCATGTGGTAACTGTCTTTCTCTACTTGACTTATTTTGCTCAGCATAATACTCTCTAGTTCTATCCATGTCATTGCAAATGACAAGATTTCATTTCTTTTGATGACGGCATAGTATTCCATTGTATGTGTGTGTATGTGTGTGTGTATATATATATATATATATATATATATATATATATATACACACTACATCTTCTTTATTCATTCATCTGTTAATAGAAATTTAGGTTCTTTCCATAGTTTGGTTATTGTGGACATTGCTGCTATAAACATTCATGTGCACATGCCCCTTTAGATCACTACATGTGTATCATTATGGTAAATACCCAAGAGTGTGATTGCTGGTTTGTAGGATACCTCAGTTTTCAACTTCTTGAGGAACTTCCATACTGTTTTCTAGACTGGCTGCACCAACTTGCATTCCCAGTATAGGAGGGTTCCCCTTTATCCATAACCTTGTCAACATCTGTTGTTTCCTGATGTGTTGATTTTAGCCCTTCTGACTGGTATGAGTTGGTATCTTACTGTGGTTTTGATTTGTATTTCCCTGATGGCTAGAGATGTGGAGCATTTTTTCATGTGTCTGTTAGTGATTTTTTAATGTCTTCTTTGGAGAAGTGTCTGTTCATGTCTCTAGAAACTACAGAACACTAATGAAAGAAATTGAGGAAGACACAGAGAGATGGAAAAACATTGTGTTCATGGTTTGGAAGGAGAAACATTGTGAAAATGTTTATGCTTTCCATAGCAATCTACACTTTCAACGTAATTCCTATCAAAATACCATTGACATTTTTCACAGAGCTGGAACAAATAATCCTAAAATTTGTATGGAACCAGAAAAGACCCTGAATTGCCAGGGGGAATGTTGAAAAAGAAAACCAAAGCTGGGTATATCACAATGCCTGACTTCAAGCTCTATTACAAAGCTGTGATCATCAAAACAGCATGTTATTGGCACAGAAACAGACATATAGATTAAAGGAACAGAACAGAGAGCCCAGATATGGACCCTTAACTCTGTGGTCAACTTATCTTCAACAAAGCAGGAAAGACTATCCAATGAAAATAAAAGTATCTTCAATAAATCGTGCTGGGAAAACTAGACAGCCACATACAGAAGAATGAAACTGGGCCATTCTCTTACACCATACACAAAGATAAACTCAAAATGGATGAAAGACCTAAATGTGAGACAGGAATCCACCACAATCCTAGAGGAGAATATAGGCAGTAACCTCTTGGACATTGGCCACAGCGACTTCTTTCAAGACATGCCTCTAAAGGCAAGGGAAACAAAAGCAAAAATGAACTTCTGGGACTTCATCAAGAAAAAAGTTCTGCACAGCAAAGGGAACAATTAACAAAACTAAGAGGCAACCCACAGAAAGGGAGAAGATATTTGCAAATGACATTACAGATAAAGGGCTGGTATCAAAAATCTATAAAGAACGTCTCGAACTCAAAACCCCCCCAAAACAAATAATCCAGTCAAGAAATGGATAGAAGACATGACTTTCTTTTGTTTTTGTTGTCAGATTGCTGTGTTTAGGACTTCCTGTACTATACTGAATAAATGTAGTGAGGGTGGATATCCCTGACCTTAGGGGAAAAGCTCTTAGTTTTCCCCATTGAGGATGATGTTGGCAGCAGGTTTTTTATATAAGGTCTTTCTTATGTTGAGGTATGTTCCCTCTAAACCTACTTTGCTGAGGGTTTTTATTATGAATGGATGTTGTACTTTATGAAATGCTTTTCCTGTATCTGTTGAATAGTCATATAATTTTTATCCTTTCTCTTAATGATGTGATATGTCACATTCATTGATCTGTAAATATTGAATCACCCTTTTGCTCCAGGAATAAATCCCACTCGATTGTGGTGAATGATTTTTTTTTCATCTTCATCATTTTTTTTTTATTTTTTATTTTTTATAAACATATGTTTTTATCCCCAGGGGTACAGGTCTGTGAATCACCAGGTTTACACACTTTCAGCACTCACCAAAGCACATACCCTCCCCAATGTCCATAATCCCACCCCCTTCTCCCAAAGCCCCTCCCCCCAGCAACCCTCAGTTTGTTTTGTGAGATTAAGTCACTTATGGTTTGTCTCCCTCCCAATCCCATCTTGTTTCATTTATTCTTCTCCTACCCACTTAAGCCCCCATGTTGCATCACCACTTCCTCATATCAGGGAGATCATATGATAGTTGTATTTCTCTGCTTGACTTATTTTTTTTTTTTTTTCCAAAGATTTTATTTATTTATTTGATAGAGAGAGACCACAAATAGGCAGAGAGGCAGGCAGAGAGAGAGGAGGAAGCAGGCTCCCCGCAGAGCAGAGAGCCCGATGTGGGGGCTCGATCCCAGGACCCTGAGATCATGACCTGAGCCGAAGGCAGAGGCCTTAACCCACTGAGCCACCCAGGCGCCCCTCTGCTTGACTTATTTCGCTAAGCATGATACGCTCTAGTTCCATCCATGTTGTCGCAAATGGCAAGATTTCATTTCTTTTGATGGCTGCATAGTATTCCATTGTGTATATATACCACATCTTCTTGATCCATTCATCTGTTGATGGACATCTAGAATCTTTCCATAGTTTGGCTATTGTGGACATTGCTGCTATAAACATTCGGGTGCACGTGCCCCTTTGGATCACTATGTTTGTATCTTTAGGGTAAATATCCGATAGTGCAATTGCTGGGTCATAGGGCAGTTCTATTTTCAACATTTTGAGGAACCTCCATGCTGTTTTCCAGAGTGGCTGCACCAGCTTGCATTCCCACCAACAGTGTAGGAGGGTTCCCCTTTCTCCGCATCCTCGCCAGCATCTGTCATTTCCTGACTTGTTGATTTTAGCCATTCTGACTGGTGTGAGGTGATATCTCATTGTGGTTTTGATTTGTATTTCCCTGATGCCGAGTGATATGGAGCACTTTTTCATGTGTCTGTTGGCCATCTGGATGTCTTCTTTGCAGAAATGTCTGTTCATGTCCTCTTCCCATTTCTTGATTGGATTATTTGTTCTTTGGGTGTTGAGTTTGCTAAGTTCTTTATAGATTCTGGACACTAGTCCTTTATCTGATATGTCGTTTGCAAATATCTTCTCCCATTCTGTCAGTTGTCTTTTGATTTTGTTAACTGTTTCCTTTGCTGTGCAAAAGCTTTTGATCTTGATGAAATCCCAATAGTTCATTTTTGCCCTTGCTTCCCTTGCCTTTGGCGTTGTTCCTAGGAAGATGTTGCTGCGGCTGAGGTCGAAGAGGTTGCTGCCTGTGTTCTCCTCCAGGATTTTGATGGATTCCTTTCGCACATTGAGGTCCTTCATCCATTTTGAGTCTATTTTTGTGTGTGGTGTAAGGAAATGGTCCAATTTCATTTTTCTGCATGTGGCTGTCCAATTTTCCCAGCACCATTTATTGAAGAGGCTGTCTTTTTTCCATTGGACATTCTTTCCTGCTTTGTCGAAGATTAGTTGACTGTAGAGTTGAGGGTCTATTTCTGGGCTCTCTATTCTGTTCCATTGATCTATGTGTCTGTTTTTGTGCCAGTACCATGCTGTCTTGATGATGACAGCTTTGTAATAGAGCTTGAAGTCCGGAATTGTGATGCCACCAACGTTGGCTTTCTTTTTCAGTATTCCTTTGGCTATTCGAGGTCTTTTCTGGTTCCATATAAATTTTAGCATTATTTGTTCCATTTCTTTGAAAAAGATGGATGGTACTTTGATAGGAATTGCATTAAATGTGTAGATTGCTTTAGGTAGCATAGACATTTTCACAATATTTATTCTTCCAATCCAGGAGCATGGAACATTTTTCCATTTCTTTGTGTCTTCCTCAATTTCTTTCATGAGTACTTTATAGTTTTCTGAGTATAGATTCTGTGCCTCTTTGGTTAGGTTTATTCCTAGGTATCTTATGGTTTTGGGTGCAATTGTAAATGGGATTGACTCCTTAATTTCTCTTTCTTCTGTCTTGCTGTTGGTGTAGAGAAATGCAACTGATTTCTGTGCATTGATTTTATATCCTGACACTTTACTGAATTCCTGTACAAGTTCTAGCAGTTTTGGAGTGGAGTCTTTTGGGTTTTCTACATATAGTATCATATCATCTGCGAAGAGTGATAATTTGACTTCTTCTTTGCCATTTTGGATGCCTTTAATTTCCTTTTGTTGTCTGATTGCTGAGGCTAGGACCTCTAGTACTATGTTGAATAGCAGTGGTGATAATGGACATCCCTGCCGTGTTCCTGACCTTAGCGGAAAAGCTTTCAGTTTTTCTCCATTGAGAATGATATTTGCGGTGGGTTTTTCATAGATGGCTTTGATGATATTGAGGTATGTGCCCTCTATCCCTACACTTTGAAGAGTTTTGATCAGGAAGGGATGTTGTACTTTGTCAAATGCTTTTTCAGCATCTATTGAGAGTATCATATGGTTCTTGTTCTTTCTTTTACTGATGTGTTGTATCACATTGACTGATTTGCGGATGTTGAACCAACCTTGCAGCCCTGGAATAAATCCCACTTGGTCGTGGTGAATAATCCTTTTAATGTACTGTTAATCCTATTGGCTAGTATTTTGTTGAGTATTTTCGCATCTGTGTTCATCAAGGATATTGGTCTATAGCTCTCTTTTTTGATGGGATCCTTGTCTGGTTTGGGGATCAAGGTGATGCTGGCCTCATACAATGAGTTTGGAAGTTTTCCTTCCATTTCTATTTTTTGGAACAGTTTCAGGAGAATAGGAATTAGTTCTTCTTTAAATGTTTGGTAGAATTCCCCTGGGAAGCCTTCTGGCCCTGGGCTTGGTGAATGATTTTTTTTAATGTATTATTGGATTTGGTTTACTAATACTTTTTTGAGGATTTTTGCATCCATTTTCATCAGATATATTGGTCTGTAATTCTCTTTTTTGTTATCTATTTATCTGCTTTTTTTTTTTTATCAGAGGCATGCTGGCCTCATAGAATGAGTTTGGAAGTTTTCTTTCCTCTTCTATTGTTGGAAAAGTTTGGGAAAAATAGGTATTAACTCTTATTTAAATGTTTGGTAAAATTTATCTATGAATCCAGTCAGTCCTGGGCTTTTATTTTTTGTAATTTTTAAATTATCAATTCAACTTTATTACTAGTAATCAGTCTATCCAGATTTTCAATTTCTTTATGATTCAGTGTCAGAAGATTGTGGTTCTAGAAATTTGTCCATTTCTTCTAGGTTGTGCAATTTGTTAGCATATAATTGTTTCATAATATTCACTTACAATTCTTTGTATTTCTGTGGTGTTTGTTCTTATTTCTCCTCTTTAATATCTGAATTTGTTCATTTGAGTTCTCTCATTTGCTTTGATGATTCTGGATAGAGGTTTATCAATTTTGTTGATCTTTTTAAAAAAACTAGCTCTGGTTTTCATTGATCTGTTCTATGGAATTTTAATTTCTATATCATTTATTTTTTCTCTAATTGTTATCATTTCATTCCTTCTGCTGATTTTGAGATTTTTCTGTTCTTATTCTAGCTCCTTTAGGTGTAAGCTTGAGTTGTTTATTTGTGATTTTTCTTACTTCTTCAGGTAGGCCTTTACTGCTATAAATTTCCCTCTTACAACTGTTTTTGCTCCATTGTGTTTTCATTTTAATTTGTCTCCAGGTATTTTTTAATTTCCTTTTTTTTTTTTTTTTAGCATACTTTTATTTTATTTTATTTTATTTTATTTTTTTTTATTTCCAGCATAACAGTATTCATTATTTTTGCACCACACCCCATGCTCCATGCAATCTGTGCCCTCTACAATACCCACCACCTGGTACCCCAACCTCCCACCCCCCCGTCCCTTCAAAACCCTCAGATTGTTTTTCAGAGTCCATAGTCTCTCATGGTTCACCTCCCCTTCCAATTTCCCCCAACTCCCTTCTCCACTCTAAGTCCCCATGTCCTCCATGCTATTTGTTATGCTCCACAAATAAGTGAAACCATATGATAGTTGACTCTCTCTGCTTGACTTATTTCACTCAGCATAATCTCTTCCAGTCCCGTCCATGTTGCTACAAAAGTTGGGTATTCATCCTTTCTGATGGAGGCATAATACTCTATCCCCAGGGGTACAGGTCTGTGAATCACCAGGTTTACACACTTCACAGCACTCACCAAAGCACATACCCTCCCCAATGTCCATAATCCCACCCCCTTCTCCCAAACCCCCTCCCCCCAGCAACCCTCAGTTTGTTTTGTGAGATTAAAAGTCACTTATGGTTTGTCTCCCTCCCAATCCCATCTTGTTTCATTGATTCTTCTCCTACCCACTTAAGCCCCCATGTTGCATCACCACTTCCTCATATCAGGGAAATCATATGATAGTTGTCTTTCTCTGCTTGACTTATTTCGCTAAGCATGATACGCTCTAGTTCCATCCATGTTGTCGCAAATGGCAAGATTTCATTTCTTTTGATGGCTGCATAGTATTCCATTGTGTATATATACCACATCTTCTTGATCCATTCATCTGTTGATGGACATCTAGGTTCTTTCCATAGTTTGGCTATTGTGGACATTGCTGCTATAAACATTCGGGTGCACGTGCCCCTTTGGATCACTACGTTTGTATCCTTAGGGTAAATACCCAATAGTGCAATTGCTGGGTCATAGGGCAGTTCTATTTTCAACATTTTGAGGAACCTCCATGCTGTTTTCCAGAGTGGCTGCACCAGCTTGCATTCCCACCAACAGTGTAGGAGGGTTCCCCTTTCTCCGCATCCTCGCCAGCATCTGTCATTTCCTGACTTGTTGATTTTAGCCATTCTGACTGGTGTGAGGTGATATCTCATTGTGGTTTTGATTTGTATTTCCCTGATGCCGAGTGATATGGAGCACTTTTTCATGTGTCTGTTGGCCATCTGGATGTCTTCTTTGCAGAAATGTCTGTTCATGTCCTCTGCCCATTTCTTGATTGGATTATTTGTTCTTTGGGTGTTGAGTTCGCTAAGTTCTTTATAGATTCTGGACACTAGTCCTTTATCTGATATGTCATTTGCAAATATCTTCTCCCATTCTGTCAGTTGTCTTTTGATTTTGTTAACTGTTTCCTTTGCTATGCAAAAGCTTTTGATCTTGATGAAATCCCAATAGTTCATTTTTGCCCTTGCTTCCCTTGCCTTTTGCGTTGTTCCTAGGAAGATGTTGCTGCGGTTGAGGTCAAAGAGGTTGCTGCCTGTGTTCTCCTCAAGGATTTTGATGGATTCCTTTCGCACATTGAGGTCCTTAATCCATTTTGAGTCTATTTTTGTGTGTGGTGTAAGGAAATGGTCCAATTTCATTTTTCTGCATGTGGCTGTCCAATTTTCCCAGCACCATTTATTGAAGAGGCTGTCTTTTTGCCATTGGACAGTCTTTCCTGCTTTGTCGAAGATTAGTTGACCGTAGAGTTGAGGGTCTATTTCTGGGCTCTCTATTCTGTTCCATTGATCTATGTGTCTGTTTTTGTGCCAGTACCATGCTGTCTTGATGACGACAGCTTTGTAATAGAGATTGAAGTCCGGAATTGTGATGCCACCAACGTTGGCTTTCTTTTTCAATATCCCTTTGGCTATTCGAGGTCTTTTCTGGTTCCATATAAATTTTAGCATTATTTGTTCCATTTCTTTGAAAAAGATGGATGGTACTTTGATAGGAATTGCATTAAATGTGTAGATTGCTTTAGGTAGCATAGACATTTTCACAATATTTATTCTTCCAATCCAGGAGCATGGAACATTTTTCCATTTCTTTGTGTCTTCCTCAATTTCTTTCATGAGTATTTTATAGTTTTCTGAGTATAGATTCTGTGTCTCTTGGTTAGGTTTATTCCTAGGTATCTTATGGTTTTGGGTGCAATTGTAAATGGGATTGACTCCTTAATTTCTCTTTCTTCTGTCTTGCTGTTGGTGTAGAGAAATGCAACTGATTTCTGTGCATTGATTTTATATCCTGACACTTTACTGAATTCCTGTATAAGTTCTAGCAGTTTTGGAGTGGAGTCTTTTGGGTTTTCCACATATAGTATCATATCATCTGCGAAGAGTGATAATTTGACTTCTTCTTTGCCGATTTGGATGCTTTTAATTTCCTTTTGTTGTCTGATTGCTGAGGCTAGGACCTCTAGTACTATGTTGAATAGCAGTGGTGATAATGGACATCCCTGCCGTGTTCCTGACCTTAGCGGAAAAGCTTTCAGTTTTTCTCCATTGAGAATGATATTTGCGGTGGGTTTTTCATAGATGGCTTTGATGATATTGAGGTATGTGCCCTCTATCCCTACACTTTGAAGAGTTTTGATCAGGAAGGGATGTTGTACTTTGTCAAATGCTTTTTCAGCATCTATTGAGAGTATCATATGGTTCTTGTTCTTTCTTTTACTGATGTGTTGTATCACATTGACTGATTTGCGGATGTTGAACCAACCTTGCAGCCCTGGAATAAATCCCACTTGGTCGTGGTGAATAATCCTTTTAATGTACTGTTAATCCTATTGGCTAGTATTTTGTTGAGTATTTTCGCATCTGTGTTCATCAAGGATATTGGTCTATAGCTCTCTTTTTTGATGGGATCCTTGTCTGGTTTGGGGATCAAGGTGATGCTGGCCTCATACAATGAGTTTGGAAGTTTTCCTTCCATTTCTATTTTTTGGAACAGTTTCAGGAGAATAGGAATTAGTTCTTCTTTAAATGTTTGGTAGAATTCCCCTGGGAAGCCTTCTGGCCCTGGGCTTGGTGAATGATTTTTTTAATGTATTATTGGATTTGGTTTACTAATACTTTTTTGAGGATTTTTGCATCCATTTTCATCAGATATATTGGTCTGTAATTCTCTTTTTTGTTATCTATTTATCTGCTTTTTTTTTTTTTATCAGAGGCATGCTGGCCTCATAGAATGAGTTTGGAAGTTTTCTTTCCTCTTCTATTGTTGGAAAAGTTTGGGAAAAATAGGTATTAACTCTTATTTAAATGTTTGGTAAAATTTATCTATGAATCCAGTCAGTCCTGGGCTTTTATTTTTTGTAATTTTTAAATTATCAATTCAACTTTATTACTAGTAATCAGTCTATCCAGATTTTCAATTTCTTTATGATTCAGTGTCAGAAGATTGTGGTTCTAGAAATTTGTCCATTTCTTCTAGGTTGTGCAATTTGTTAGCATATAATTGTTTCATAATATTCACTTACAATTCTTTGTATTTCTGTGGTGTTTGTTCTTATTTCTCCTCTTTAATATCTGAATTTGTTCATTTGAGTTCTCTCATTTGCTTTGATGATTCTGGATAGAGGTTTATCAATTTTGTTGATCTTTTTAAAAAAACTAGCTCTGGTTTTCATTGATCTGTTCTATGGAATTTTAATTTCTATATCATTTATTTTTTCTCTAATTGTTATCATTTCATTCCTTCTGCTGATTTTGAGATTTTTCTGTTCTTATTCTAGCTCCTTTAGGTGTAAGCTTGAGTTGTTTATTTGTGATTTTTCTTACTTCTTCAGGTAGGCCTTTACTGCTATAAATTTCCCTCTTACAACAGTTTTTGCTCCATTGTGTTTTCATTTTAATTTGTCTCCAGGTATTTTTTAATTTCCTTTTTGATTTCTTGGTTGACCCATTCATTGTTTAGTAGCATGTTTCTTTTTAACTTCTATGTATTTGTGCTCTTTCCAATTTTTTTCTTTTGGTTGAGTTCTAGTTTCATTGTGTTTTAGTCAGAATGATGCGTGGTATAACTGATCTTATTGAAATTGTTGAGACTTGCTTTGTGACTTAATATGTGATTTATTCTGGAAAACATTCCATGTGCACTTGAAAACAATGTGCATTCTGCTGTTTTAGGATAAAATGTACTGAATATATCTATTAAATTCATCTGGTACCATGTGTCATAAGGGCCATTGTTTCTTTTTTATTTTCTGTTTAGATGATCTGTCCATTGATGTAAATGGGGTATTAAAATCCTCTGCTATTATTGTATTACTATGGATTAGTTTGTTTTAAATTTGTTATTAACTGTCTTGTGTATTTGGATGCTCCTATGTTGGGTGCATAAATATTTACAATTGTTAAGTCTTCTTGTTGATTGTCCCCTTAAATGATTATATAGTGTCTTTCTTTGTCTTCTGTTACAGTCTTTGTTTTAAAGTCATTGTGGTCTGATATGAGAATGCTACCCTGGCTTTCTTTTCACTTACATTTGCATGATAAATGTTTCTTTATCCCTTCATTTTCAATCTGCATGTGACTTTAGGTCTAAAATGAGTCTCTCATAGACTGCATATCGATGGGTCTTTTCTTTTTAACCCATTCTGTTATTCTGTGTCTTTTGATTGGAGCACATAATCTATTTAAATTCAAAGTAATTATTGATAGGTGTGTATTTATTGCCATTTTGGTGTTTTTTAAAAGATTTTATTTATTAGGGAGAGAGAGAGAGAATGAACAAGTTAGAAAGAGGGAACTAGAGCATGAGCAGGGGGAGATAGAGAAGCTGACTCCCCACTGAGCAGTTAGCCTATTGTGGGGCTCCATCCCAGGACCCCCAAATTATGACCTGAGTCAAAGGCAGATGCTCTCTGTTACTTTGTTCCCTTGCTCTCTTCTCTCACTATAAGTTTGTTTTCTTTAGTGATATACATGGATTCCTTTTTCTTTTGTTTTCACATATCTGTTACTGGTTTTTAATTTGTTGTTATCATTAGATTGGTATATAATATCCTCTGTATATAGCTTTTTATATTATGTTGATTTTCACTTAAGTTTGACCTATTCTTACTCCTCTCACCACCACCTTTTAGGTATATGGTGTCACACTTTATAATCCTTTTATTTTGTGAGTCCTTTGATTCTTTTTTTTTTAAATTTTTAATTTATTTTCAGCATAACAGTATGCATTATTTTTGCACCACACCCAGTACTCCATGCAATCTGTGCCCTCTCTAATACCCACCACCTGGTTCCCCCAACCTCCCACCCCCCGCCACTTCAAACCCCTCAGATTGTTTTTCAGAGTCCATAGTCTCTCATGGTTCACCTCCCCTTCCAATTTCCCCCAACTCCCTTCTCCTCTCTAACTTCCCATGTCCTCCATGTTATTTGTTATGCTCCACAAATAAGTGAAACCATATGATAATTGACTCTCTCTCTGCTTGACTTATTTCAGTCAGCATAATCTCTTCCAGTGCCATCCATGTTGCTACAAAAATTGGGTATTCTTCCTTTCTGATGGAGGCATAATACTCCATAGTGTATATGGACCACATCTTCCTTATCCATTCGTCCGTTGAAGGGCATCTTGGTTCTTTCCACAGTTTGGCGACCGTGGCCATTGCTGCTATAAACATTGGGGTACAGATGGCCCTTCTTTTCACGACATCTGTAATTTTGGGGTAAATACCCAGGAGTGCAATTGCAGGGTCATAGGGAAGTTCTATTTTTAATTTCTTGAGGAATCTCCACACTGTTCTCCAAAGAGGCTGCACCAACTTGCATTCCCACCAACAGTATAAGAATCCTAGAGGAGAACATCAGAGTCCTTTGATCTTACAGATATACTTATTTTTACCGCTTTTGTGTTTCCTACTTTTCTTACTCTTACTTATGGTCTTTACATTTCATTCAGTGAGTCCCCTCTAACATTTTTTTAGGAGTGGTTTAGTAGTCATGAACTCCTTTAACTTCTGTTTGTCCCGGAATTTTTTTCTTTCCTTTTATTCTGAATGACAGCATTCCTGAGTAGAGTATTCTTGGCTACAAATTTTTGCTTTAGAGCACTTCACATATATCATGGCACTCCCTTCTGGCCTGCAAGGTTTCTGCTGAACTGTTCTCTGATAGCCGTATGGTTTCCCTTGCATGTAACTGGTTTTTTTTTTTCCTACTTTTAAAATTCTTTATTACTGATTTTGCCACTTTAATTAATATGTGTCTTGGTGTGTACCTCCTTGGGTGATTTTGTTGGGGGATCTCTATGTCTCCCAGATGTGAATTTCTGTTTCCATCCCCCAATATGGGCAGTTTTAAGCTATTATTTCTTCAAATAAATTTCTGTCATTTTTGTGCTCTTCTACTTCTGGGATCCCTATAATATGAATACTATTACACTTGGTGGAGTCACTGAGTTTCCCATGTCTATTCTCCTTTTGTGCAATTTTTTTTTTCTTTCACCTGTTCAGCTTGATTACTTTTCATTACTCTGTCCTCTAGGTCACTGATTCATTCTTCCACTACCTTTAGCCTGCTGCTTATTCCTTTTTTTTTTTTTTTTTTTTTTTTTTTTTTGCCTGCTGCTTATTCCATGCAGTGTATTTTAAATTTTAATTATTTTTTTTTATCTCTGATTGGTGCCTTTTTATCACTTTTTAAAGGATCTCACCGAGATCCTCCACTCATTTTTCAAGTCCAGTGAATGTCTTTATGATCATTACTTTAAATTATCTATCAGGCATATTACTTACCTCCATTTTGCTTACTTATTCATTTGTGATTTTGTTCTGTTCTTTCATTTGGGAAATACTCCCCTCTCTCTTCATTTTATCTAACTTTCTGTGTCTGCTTCTGTGTGTTAGGAAAGTCAGCTATGTCTCTTGCCCTTGATTGTAGTGGGTGAGGCATATGCTTTTGATGAGGTGGTACTGGTCCTTTTCCACAGAGGATGTGCATCAGTCATGGATACTTGGGTAGGTTGGGCCTGTTTTTGCAGGGTGTATAGTTTTAACAAGGCGCATCACCCTCTGCAGGAGGTGACCAGCTGCCACTGCCACTAGGACCAAGGCCCCACAAAGCATATGATGGGAGATGTTTCCTTGGCAAGATTTATACCAGTCTTCTGGGGGAGGGTACCCACAGTGCTGGAACTGAGGCTGCTCTGGATGGAGGAGGCTGGGCACAGTATAAACAAGTTAGGTAATGAATGTTGGCATTGTGCTATTTGCAACACTTGGCCAAATGTTTTTGCTGGTGGGTGGAGGAGGGAAATGGCCTGCCATCTCCCTTGTTCCTGGAGAAGACCCTCAGGGAACTCTGATATTAGTAAATAACTCCCTCTACCAAATGCCCCAGGTGTTTTTTAAACTGCTGCCTTTATGCTATATTTCTGTAGACCATTTGCTGTGTCTCTTTAAGGGTGGGGACTGCTCACCAGGTATTATTGCCCTCCAGGTTATCCCAAAACTGAGCCACCAATTTTTATAGTTCCAGGCTTTAAGTCCTACTGGTTGTAAGAATTCAGGAAATTTGGTCCCTCTGATTTTCAAAGCCAAATATTATAGGGATTCATCTTTTCCATGCAGGCTCCCCATGTGACAATATGTTTCTTTCCCCTTTCTGCACCTGCAGCTCTCTCCTTCCAGAGACCAGACCGATAGGGTTTAGCTCCCC
Source organism: Mustela erminea (assembly GCF_009829155.1). Lineage (NCBI taxonomy): Eukaryota > Metazoa > Chordata > Mammalia > Carnivora > Mustelidae > Mustela > Mustela erminea. The sequence continues at coordinate 127,154,807 of NC_045635.1, read as the reverse complement.
ACCATGTCTTCTCCTTTCCCACTCTCTTCTATGGGGCCTCTTCTCTACATTTAGGTGTGGAGTTTATTCTGCCAGCCTGGGTAATTTTCTGGATTATTTGCACTAACGTGAGTATTATTTAGAGTTGTATCCATGGGACGAGGTGAACTTAGGGTCCTCCTATTTCACCATCTTCCCCACAAGTCCTCTTGCTTGTTTTAGTGGACAATCAACTTGAATAAATTCAGTCCACAAGGTTTTCTTGGTCTCTATGGGTGATGATGCCAATCTCTCTCAGTTTTCAAAGCCTTTGCTATGGTGCCTTTGTTTTATCTCACGCATGTGTCACCTAGGGGATAGTCTAACACTCGAGCTGTCATTTACATATTAGTTCATAGTTCAATTTCAAAATGTTTGTTGTGGTGCTTTTGGTTTGTCCTATACTTGTACTACTTAGGATTAGTCTGATATTGAGGTGGCATTTTAAACCATGGTGTACTTCTCAAAGTCTTTGGCATGTTGCCTTGTGTCTTTCCTATGCACGTGCTCAACAGTGAGCCTATGATTTCAGGGGTTCATATACTGAATTAGTGGATCTTTTTCTTTGGCCCTTAACTCTTTTGGATCTCCCTCAGTCTTTGGATTGCAGTGGCCCTTTTCCTCTGATTGGCAGGACAGTAAGATTTTGGGGGGTTTGTTGTTGTTTGTTTTTTAACCAGAGTTTTGGCTGCTTTTGCCAGTGCCCCACTATGCAGCTTTGCCTTTGAGGCAGAACTGCAAGAGAAAATGACAAACCCAGGAAAATTATTTCCCTGGAGATTGCATCTCCAAGTTTTGACTCCCCTTTATAATCTACCTATTCTTTTTTCTTTTTCACAGTCCTTGAATAATTACTTTTATATTATGTCCAGAGATTTTATTTATAATCAGAGGAAAAGAAAGGCTGTAGTACACTTAATCTGCACTGCCAGAAACTAGTTTAGTTTTGTTTTAATTTTAGTTTTTACCTTATTATTCTCACTGTGTAGTGGTTTTGTAGTTTGCTTCTACCCTGATCACTATTCTAAAATGGACTTACAATAATATTGTGAAGTTTATTCTCCATTGTGGTATTGCCGATTCATTCCTACTCCAACAAGCCACTCGCTCATTTCTTAATCACAAGACTATGTCTTTGTATGTCACCTCATCCCAATCTACCCCCTAACCCAAGCCTGTATCCTCAATCAGAGCCATATACTAGGCATTAGTCCAACGTTGATTTTTCTAGCCTCTTTAAAAGGAGAGCCCCAGATCTGACCCACAGGTACTCAGCCTGCTTTCAGTCACCTCTTTTGTACAGAAAAAAATATTTTAGTCTTTTCAAATTATTATTTTTACTATTATTATGTCTTACTATATTATATTTAAAGTTTTATGATTGTTTTAATTTTCTTTTGTTCTTTTTTTAAATGTAAGCATAATTAACATACAGTGTTATAATGGTTTCAGGTATACAATAGAATGATTCAACAATGCTATACATTACTCAGTATTCATCATAAGTGTACTCTTAATCCTTTTCACCTATTTCACCCATCTCCCACCCCTACACTTCTGGCACACACCAGTTTGTTCTCTATATTTGAGTTTTGTTTGTTTGTCCCTTTTTTTCTTTGTTTATTTGTTTCTTAAATTCTATTTGTCTTTCTCTGACTTATTTCGCTTAGCATTATACCCTCTAAGTCCATCTATGTTGTTGCAAATGGAAGATTTTATTTTATTTTATTTATTTTAAAATTCCAAAATCTTTATTAAGGTAGCATGGTGGTGGAAGATTTCATTTTTTATGACTGAGTAATATTCTCTGTGTGTGTGTGTATGTATATACCACAATGTCTTTATCCATTTATCTGTGGATGGACACTTGGTTACTTCCATATCTTGGCTTTTGTAAATGATGCTGCAATAAACATAGGGATGCATATATCATTTTGAATTAATGTTTTTGCTTTCACTCAGTAAATACATAATAATGGAGTTATTGGATCATATGGTAATTCTATTCTTAATTTTTTGAGGACTCTCCATACTGTTTTCCATAGTGGATACACCAGTTTGCATTCCCACTAACAGTGCACAGGATTTCCTTTTTCTCCACAGCCTTGCTAACACATGTAATTTCTTGGTTTTTTTTCTTAATTTTATTTTAGTGATTCTGACTGCTGTAAAGTGATATCTCATTGTGACTTTAATTTGTATTTCCTTGAGGATGAGTGATATTGAGTACTGTGTATGAACACTGTTGGTAATCCATATGTCTTCTTTGGAGAAATGTCTCTTCAGGTCCTCTTTCCCACATTTAAATTGAATTATTTGTGTTTTGTGTGTTGAGTTTTGTGTAAATTCTTTGTATATTTTAGATATTGACCCTTATCAGATAAATAATTTGCAAATATCTTTTTCATTCAGTAGGCTGCCTTTTGGTTTTGTTGTTTGTTTTCTTCACGGTGCAAAAGTTTTTTATTTTGGTGTAGTCTCAGTAGTTTAATTTTCTTTTGTTTTTTAAACACTTCTTTTTTTTTAAAATTTCATTTCAGTGTTCCAGAATTCATTGTTTATGCATCACACCCAGTGCTCCATGTAATACGTGTCCTCCACAATACCTACCACCAGGCTCACCCAACCTCCCACCACCCCTCCAAAACCCTCAGTTAGTTCCTCAGAGTCCACAGTTTCTCATGGTTCATCTCCCCCTCCAATATTTCTTAAGGAAAACAGTGTATGTGCCTCTGGTAATCTCTTCTATTCTATTATGGCCTTGGAAACCACAATATTTTTGGTATTGGAATCATAACAAAGTCAACTCTTCTTCTTTTTTTTTTTTTTTTACAGAAAATAAAACTAAGATTTAGTTCCAGACAGAGGAATTAGGCTAGAAACAGAAATAAAAGCTATCCAAATTGGAAAGGAAGAAGTAAAACTATCACTATTTACAGACAACATGATACATATATAGAAAACCCTAAAGACTCAACCAAAAAATTATTAGAATATATGAATTCACTAAAGTTACAGCAAACAAAATCAATATACATAAATATATAAATATGTTTTCTTTAATTTAAATTCAATTAGTCAACATACAGTCCATCATTAGTTTCAGATGCAGTGTTTAATAATTCATCAATTGTGTATAACACTCAGTATTCATCACATCACATGCCCTCCTTAATGCCCATCACCCAATTACCCCATTACCTACCTACCTCCCCTCCAGAAATCCTGTTTTTTTTTTCTATAGTTAAGAGTTTCTCATGGATTTTCTTCCTCTCTGATGACTTCCCATTCAGTTTGCCTTCCCTTCACCTATGATCTTCTGCACTACTTCTTCTATTCCACATAAGAGTGAAAACATATGATAATTGTCTTTCTCTGATTGACTTATTTCACTAAGCATAATACCTTCCAGTTCCATCCATGTTGATATAAATGGTAAATATTCATCCTGTCTAATGGTTGAGTAATATTCCATTGTATACATAGATACCACAACTTCTTTAACAATTCATCCATTGATGGCTATCTCAGCTCTGTCCACAGTTTGGCTATTGTAGACAGTGTTACTATGAAAGCTGGGGTGTAAGTCCCCTTTGGATCACTACATTTGTATCTTTGAGGTAAGTATCCAGTAGTGCAATTATTGGCTCATAGAGTACCTCTATTTTTCACATATTGAGGAACCTCCATACTGTTTTCCAGAGAGGCTGTACGACCTTGCATTCACAACAGTGTAAGAGGGTTCCCTCTTTTCTAAATCCTCACCAGTATTTGTTGTTTCTATCTTCTGAATTTTAGCCATTCAGATTGGTGTGAGGTGTTATCTCATTGTGGTTTTGACTTGTATTTCTCTGATGCCAAGTGATGTGGAATATTTTTTCATGCATCTGTTGGCCATTTGTATGTCTTCTTTGTAGAAGTGTCTGTTCATGTCTTCTGCCCATTTATTGACTGGATTATTTGTTTTTTGGGTGTTTAAGATTGAGAAGTTCTTTACAGATCCTTGGATATTAACCCTTTCTCTGATAGGTCATTTGCAAATATCATTTCCCATTCTGTAGATTGTCTTTTAGTTTTGTTGACTGTCTCCTTTGCTATGCAGAAGCTTTTTATCTTAAAGAAGTACCAGTAGTTTATTTTTGTTTTGTTTCTCTTGTCTTTAGAGACTTGTCAAGCAGGGAGTTGCTGCAGCTGAGGTCCAAGGGTGGCTTGCCTGTGTTCTCCTCTAGGATTTTGATAGATTCTTGTTTTGCATTTAGGTCTTTCCTCCATTTTGAGTTTGTGTTTGTGTATGGTGTAAGAAAATGATCCAGTTTCATTCTTCTACAAGTGGCTTCCCAATTTTCCCAGCGCCATTTGTTGAAGAGACTTTTTCCATTGGATATTCTTTCCTGCTTTGTTCAAGATGAGTTGACCCTATGGTTGAGGGTCCATTTCTGGACTTTCTATTCTGTTCCATTGATCTATGTGTCTTACTTTGTGTTAGTACCATGCTATCTTGATGGCTACAGCTTTGTAATAGAGTGACAAGTCTGGAATTGTGATGCCACCAGCTTTGGTTTTCTTTTTCAACATTCCTTTGGCTATTTGGGGTCTTTTCTGGTTCCATACAAATTTTAGGATTGTCTGTTCCTGCTCTGGGAAAAATGTTGATAGTATTTTATAGGGATTACTTTGAATGTATAGAATGCTCTGGGTAGCATAGACATTTTAAGAATATTTATTCTCCCAATCCATGAGCATGGAATATTTTTCCATTTCTTTGTATCTTCCTCAATTTCTAAGTGTTCTACAGTTTCTAGAGTACCGGTCCATTACCTCTTTGATTAGGTTTATTCCTAGTTATCTTATGGTTTTTGGTACAACTATAAATGGTATCAATTCCTTAATTTCTTTTTCTTCTACCTCAATGTTAACGTGTAGAAATGCAACTGATTTCTGGGCATTCGTGTTATATCCTTCCACATTGCTGGATTCCTGTACGAGTTCTAACAATTTGGGGATGGAGTGTTCTCAGTTTCCCACATAAAGTATCATGTCATATGCAACGAGTGAGAGTTTGACTTCTTAGTCAGTTTGAATGTCATTTATTTCTTTTTGTTGTCTGATTGCTGAGGGTAGAATTTCAAGTACTCCGTCGAACAACAATGTTTAGAGTGGACGTCCTTATAATGTTCCTGACCTTTGGGGAAAAGCTCTCAGTTTTTCCTCACTGAGAATGATATTTGCTATGAGCTTTTCATAAATGGCTTTTATGATATTGAGGTATATTCCCTCTATCCCTACACTGTGGAGAGTTTTAATCAAGAAGGCATTCTGGGGGGAGGAGTCAGGATGGTGGAGAAGTAGTAGGCTGAGACTACTTCAGCTAGCAGGAGATCAGCTAGATAGCTTATCTAAAGATTGCAAACACATACAAATCCAACTGGCATATTGAAGAGAGGAAGTACAGCAATTCTAGAAACAGAAAATCAACCACTTTCTGAAAGGTAGGACTGGCGGACAAGTGAATCCAAAGCGATGGGAAGATAGACCCCGGGGGGAAAGGCTGGCTCCCAGCAAGCAGCGGAGCAATGGAGCACAAAATCAGGACTTTTAAAAGTCTGTTCCGCTGAGGGACATCGCTCCAGAGGCTAAACCTGGGTGAAGCCCACGCAGGGTGAGCATGGCCTCGGGTCCCGCAGGGTCACAGAAGGATCAGGGGTGTCTAAGTGTTGCAGAGCTTACAGGTATTAGAACGGGGAAGCTGGCTACAGAGACAGAGCCGAGAGTGAGCTCACAGCTCGGGATTACCTTGAACCAGTCGCAGGCTTGGTGAGCTTGGAGCGCGGCCGGAGATCAGGCAGACGGGAGTTATTGGGCGCTGTTCTCTGAGGGCTCACTGAGGAGTGGGACCCCGGGCTCTTGGCTCCTCTGGGCCGGAGACCAGGAGGCCGCCATTTTCATTCCCGTCCTCCAGAACTCTGGAAAGCGCTCAGGGAACAAAAACTCCTGAAAGCAAACCAGAGTGGATTACTCAGCCCGAGCCTGGTAAGGGTAGTGCAATTCTGCCTGGGGCAAAGACACTTGAGAATCACTACAACAGGCCCCTCTCCCAGAAGATCAACAAGAAATCCAGCCAAGACCAAGTTCACCTACCAAGGAGTGCAGTTTCAATACCAAGGAGAGCAGCAGAATTCCAGAGAAGGAGAAAGCAAAGCATGGAACTCATGGCTTTCTCCCCATGATTCTTCAGTCTTGCAGTTAATTTAATTTTTTTTTCTTTTTTAATTTTTTTTTCTCTTCTTCTGCTAAAATTTTTTTAACTTTTACCCTTTTCTTTTTTAACATTATTTAACTGGTTTATCTTATATATATATATATTTTTTTTTCTTTTTTATACTTTTTCTTCATTTTCTTTTTTTAATTGTTTCTTTTTTTTTTTTCTTTCTGAAACTCTTTTTATCCCCGTTCTCCCCCCTCACGATTTGTGATCTCTTCTGATTTGGTTAAAGCATATTTTCCTGGGGTTGTTGCAACCCTTTTAGTATTTTACTTGCTCCTTCATGTACTCTTATCTGGACAAAATGACAAGGCGGAAAAATTCACCACAAGAAAAGGAACAAGAGGCAGTACCAAAGGCTAGGGACCTAATCAATACAGACATTGGTAATATGTCAGATCTAGAATTCAGAATGATGATTCTCAAGGTTCTAGCCAGGCTCGAAAAAGTCATGGAAGATATTAGAGAAACCCTCTCGGGAGATATAAAAGCCCTTTCTGGAGAAATAAAAGAACTAAAATCTAACCAAGTTGAAATAAAAAAAAAAGCTTTAATGAGGTGCAATAAAAAATGGAGGCTCTCACTGCTAGGATAAATGAGGTAGAAGAAAGAATTAGAGATATAGAAGACCAAATGACAAAGAATAAAGAAGCTGAGCAAAAGAGGGACAAACAGCTACTGGACCATGAGGGGAGAATTCGAGAGATAAGTGACACCACAAGTTGAAACAACATTAAATAATAATGGGGATTTCAGAAGAAGAAGAAAGAGAAAGGGGAGCAGAAGGTATATTGGAGAGAATTATTGGAGAGAATTTCCCTAATATGGCAAAGGGAACAAGCATCAAAATCCAGGAGGTACAGAGAACCCCTCTCAAAATCAACAAGAATAGGTCCACACCCTTTCACCTAATAGTAAAATATACAAGTCTTAGTGACAAACAGAAAACCCTAAAAGCAGCCCGGGAAAAGAAGTGTGTAACATATAATGGTAAAAATATTAGATTGACAGCAGACTTATCCACAGAGCCCTGGCAGGCCAGAAAGAGCTGGCATGATATATTCAGAGCACTAAACGAGAAAAACATGCAGTCAAGAATACTATATCCAGCTAGGCTATCATTGAAAACAGAAGGAGAGATTAAAAGCTTCCAGGACAAACAAAAAGTGAAAGAATTTGCAAACACCAAACCAACTCCACAGGAAATATTGAAAGGGGTCCTCTAAGCAAAGAGAGAGCCTAAAAGTAGTAGATCAGAAAGGAACAGAGACAATATACAGTAACAGTCACCTTACAGGCAATAAAATAGCACTAAATTCATATCTCTCAATAGTTACCCTGAATGTTAATGGGCTAAATGTCCCAATCAAAAGACACAGGGTATCAGAATGGATTAAAAAAACAAAACCATCTACATGTTGCCTACAAGAAACTCATTTTAAACCCGAAGACACCTCCAGATTTAAAGTGAGGGGGTGGAAAAGAATTTACTATGCTAATGGACATCAGAAGAAAGCAGGAGTGGCTGGCAATGCTTAGATCAGATCAATTAGATTTTAAGCCAAAGACTATAATAAGAGATGAGGAAGGACACTATATCATACTCAAAGGATCTGTCCAACAAGATCTAACAATTTTAAATATCTATGCCCCTAATGTGGGAGCAGCCAACTATATAAACCAATTAATACCAAAATCAAAGAAACACATTGACAATAATACAATAATAGTAGGGGACTTTAACACTCCCCTCACTGAAATGGACAGATCATCCAAGCAAAAGATCAACAGAGAAATAAAGGCCTTAAATGACACACTGGACCAGATGGACATCACAGATATCTTCAGAACATTTCATCCCAAAGCAACAGAACGCACATTCTTCTCTAGTGCATATGGAACATTCTCCAGAATAGATCACATCCTCGGTCCTAAATCAGGACTCAACCGGTATCAAAAGATTGGGATCATTCCCTGCATATTTTCAGACCACAATGCTCTGAAGCTAGAACTCAACCACAAGAGGAAATTTGGAAAGAACCCAAATACATGGAGACTAAACAGCATCCTTCTAAAGAATGAATGGGTCAACCGGGAAATTAAAGAAGAATTGAAAAAATTCATGGAAACAAATGATAATGAAAACACAACAGTTCAAAATCTGTGGGACACAACAAAGGCAGTCCTGAGAGGAAAATATATAGAGGTACAAGCCTTTCTCAAGAAACAAGAAAGGTCTCAAGTACACAACCTAACCCTACACCTAAAGAAGCTAGAAAAAGAACAAGAAAGAAACCCTAAACCCAGCAGGAGAAGAGAAATCATAAAGATCAGAGCATAAATCAATGAAATAGAGACCAAAAAAAAAAACCCAATAGAACAAATCAATGAAACAAGGAGCTGTATCTTTGAAAAAATTAATAAGATTGATAAACCCCTGGCCAGACTTATCAAAAAGAAAAGCGAAAGGATCCAAATAAATAAAATCATGAATGAAAGAGGAGAGATCACAACTAACACCAAAGAAATACAAACAATTATAAGAACATACTATGAGCAACTCTATGCCAACAAATTTGACAATCTGGAAGAAATGGGTGCATTCCTAGAAACATATGAACTACCACAACTGAACCAGGAGGAAATAGAAAGCCCGAACAGACCCATAACCAGTAAGGAGATGGAAACAGTCATCAAAAATCTCCAAACAAAGAAAAGCCCAGGGCCAGACGGCTTCCCAGGGGAATCCTACCAGACATTTAAAGAAGAATTAATTCTTATTCTTCTGAAACTGTTTCAAAAAATAGAAATTGAAGATAAACTTCCAAACTCATTTTATGAGGCCAGCATCACCTTGATCCCAAAACCAGACAAGGATCCTATCAAAAAAGAGAACTACAGACCAATATCTTTGATGAACACAGATGCAAAAATTCTTACCAAAATGCTAGCTAATAGGATCCAATAGTACATTAAAAGGATTATTCACCACGACCAAGTGGGATTTATTCCAGGGCTGCAAGATTGGTTCAACATCCACAAATCAATCAATGTGATACAACACATCAATAAAAGAAAGAACAAGAACCATATGATACTCTCAATAGATGCTGAAAAAGCATTTGACAAAGTACAGCATCCCTTCCTGATCAAAACTCTTCAAAATGTAGGGATAGAGGGCACATACCTCAATATCATCAAAGCCATCTATGAAAAACCCACCGCAAATATCCTTCTCAATGGAGAAAACTGAAAGCTTTTCCGCGAAGGTCAGGAACATGGCAGGGATGACCATTATCACCACTGCTATTCAACATAGTACTAAGAAGTCCTAGCCTCAGTAATCAGACAACAAAAGGAAATTAAAGGCATCCAAATTGGCAAAGAAGAAGTCAAACTATCACTCTTTGCAGATAATATGATACTATATGTGGAGAACTCAAGACTCCATTCCAAAACTGCTAGAACTTGTACAGGAATTCAGTAAAGTGTCAGTATACAAAATCAATGCACAGAAATCAATTGCATTTCTCTACACCAACAACAAGACAGAAGAAAGAGAAATTAAGGAGTCATTCCCATTTATAATTGCACCCAAAACCATAAGATACCTAGGAATAAACCTAACCAAAGAGACAAAGAATCTATACTCAGAAAACTATAAAGTAGTCATGAAAGAAATTGAGGAAGACAAAAAGAAATTGAAAAATGTTCCATGCTCCTGGATTGGAAGAATAAATATTTTGAAAATGTCTATGCTGCCTAAAGCAATCTACACATTTAATGCAATTCCTATCAAAGTACCATCCATCTTTTTCAAAGAAATGGAACAAATAATCCTAAGATTTATATGGAACCAGAAAAGAACTTGAATAGCCAAAGGAATATTGAAAAAGAAAGCCAATGATGGTGGCATCATAATTCCGGACTTCAAGCTCTATTACAAAGCTGTCATCATCAAGACAGCATGGTACTGGCACAAAAACAGACACATAGATCAATGGAATAGAAGAGAAAACCCCAGAATAGACCCTCAACTCTATGGTCAACTAATCTTCGACAAAGCAGGAAAGAATGTCCATTGGAAAAAAGACAGCCTCTTCAATAAATCGTGTTGGGAAAATTGGACAGTCATGTGCAGAAAAATGAAATTGGACCATTTCCTTACACCACACATGAAAATAGACTCAAAATGGATGAAGGACCTCAATGTGAGAACGGAGTCCATCAAAATCCTTGAGGAGAACACAGGCAGCAACCTCTTTGACCTCAGCTGCCACAACATCTTCCTTGGAACACCGCCAAAGGCAAGGGAAGCAAGGGCAAAAATGAACTATTGGGATTTCATCAAGATCAAAAGCTTTTGCACAGCAAAGGAAACAGTTAACAAAACCAAAGACAACTGACAGAATTGGAGAAGATATTTGCAAACGACATATCAGATAAAGGACTAGTGTCCAAAATCTGTAAAGAACTTAGCAAACTCAACACCCAAAGAACAAAGAATCCAATCAAGAAATGGGCAGAGGACATGAACAGACATTTTTGCAAAGAAGATATCCAGATGGCCAACAGACACATGAAAAAGTGCTCCATATCACTCGGCATCAGGGAAATACAAATCAAAACCACAATGAGATATCACCTCACACCAGTCAGAATGGCTAAAATTAAAAGTCAGGAAATGACAGATGCTGGCGAGGATGCGGAGAAAGGGGAACCCTCCTACACTGTTGGTGGGAATGCAAGCTGGTGCAACCACTCTGGAAAACAGCTTGGAGATTCCTCAAAATGTTGAAAATAGAACTACCCTATGACCCAGCAATTGCACTACTCGGTATTTACCCTAAAGATACAAACGTAGTGATCCAAAGGGGCACGTGCACCCGAATGTTTATAGCAGCAATGTCCACAATAGCCAAACTATTGGAAAGAACCTAGATGTCCATCAACAGATGAATGGATCAAGAAGATGTGGTATATATACACAATGGAATACTATGCAGCCATCAAAAGAAATGAAATCTTGCCATTTGCGATGACGTGGGTGGAACTAGAGGGTATTATGCTTAGCGAAATAAGTCAAGCAGAGAAAGGCAACTATCATATGATCTCCCTGATATGAGGAAGTGGTGATGCAACATGGGGGGTTAAGAGGGTTGGAGAAGAATCAATGAAACAAGATGGGATTGGGAGGGAGACAAACCATAAGTGACTCAATCTCACAAAACAAACTGAGGGTTGCTGGGGGGAGGGTGGCTGGAGAAGGGGGGTGGGGTTATGGACATTGGGGAGGGTATGTGCTTTGGTGAGTGCTGTGAAGTGTGTAAACCTGGCTATTCACAGACCTGTACCCCTGGGAATAAAAATATATTATATGTTTATAAGAAATAAAAAATTAAAAAAAAATCTTATTTATGCCCCAAAAAAAGGCATTCTGTATTTTGTCAAATGTTTTTTCTGTATCAATTTAGAGGATCATATGTTTCTTGTCCTTTCTTTTATTAATGCAGTATGTAACACTGATTGATTTGTGAATGTTGAACCACTCTTCCAGCCCAGGAATAAATCCCACTATGTCATGATAAATCATCCTTTTATTGTACTGTTGGATCCTATTGGCTGGTATCTTGGTAAGAATTTTGGCATCCATGTCCATCAGGGCTATTTATTTGTAATTCTCCTTTTTGGTGGGGTCTTTTTCTGGTTTTGGGATCAAGGTGATGCTGGCTTCATAGAATGAGTTTGGAAATTTTCCTTCCTTTTAATTTTTTGAGACATCTTCAGAAGAATAGGTATTAATTCTTTCAATATTTGGTAGAGTTCTCCTGGGAAGCCATCTTGCCCTGACTCTTGTTTCTTTGGAGAGTTTTGATTATTGCTTCAATTTCATTGCTGGTTATGGGTCTGTTCAGCTTTTCTTTTTCTTCCTGCTTCAGTTTTGGTAGTTTATAAGTTTCCAGGAATGCATCCATTTCTTTTAGATTGCCTAATTTGTTGGAATATAGTTGGTCATAATCTGTTCTTAAAATTATTTCCATTTCCTTGGTGTTGGTCATGATCTCTCCACTTTCATTCATGATCTTATTAATTTCGGTCCTTTCTCTTTTCTTTTTGATAAATCTGGCCAGGGGTTTATCTATCTTATTAATTCTGTCAAAGAACCAGCTTCTAGTTTCATTGATTTGTTCTACTGTACTTTTGGTTTCTATTTCATTGATTTCTGTTCTAATCTTTATTATTTCTCTTTTCCTACTTGGTTTAGGATTTATTTACTGTTCTTTCTCCAGCTCCTTTAGGTTTAAAGTTAGCCTGTATATTTGAGAATTTTCTAATTTTTTGAGAAAGACTTGTTTTGCATTGTATGTTCTTCTTAGGACCACCTTTGTTGTATCCCAATGGTTTTGAACAGTTGTGTTTTCCTTTTCATTTGTTTCCATGAATTTTTAAAATTCTTCTCTAATTTCCTGGTTGACCCATTCATTTGTTGGCAGGATTCTCTTTATCCTCCAAGTGTTTTAGTTCCTTCCAAATTTCTTCTTGTGATTGAGTTCACATCTCAAAGCAGTGTAGTCTGAAAATATACAGGGAGAAATCCCAATCTTTTGTTACCAGTTAAGATTTGATTTGTTGCCCAGTATTGGACCTATTCTGGAAAATGTTTCATGTGCACTTGAGAAGAATGTGTATTCTCTTGCTTTAGGTTGGAATGTTCTGTATATATCCGTGAAGTCCTTGTAGTCCAGTGTCATTCAAAGCCATTGGTTCCTTGTTAATCTTCTGCTTAGATGATCTGTCCATTTCAATGAGTGGGGTATTAAAGTCCTCTAGTATTATTACATTATTATCAATGTATTTCTTTAATTGGGTTATTAACTATTTTATATTATTGGCTGCTCCCACGTTAGGAAGATAAGTATTTATAATTGTTAGATCTTGTTAGATAGACCATTTAAGTATGATATAGTATCCCTCTTCATCCCTTACTGCAGGCTTTTGTTTAAAATCTAATTTGCCTAATATGAGGATTCTACTTCTATTTCTTTTGGGGCCCATTAGCATGATAATTATTTCCCCACCCACTCCCATTCAATCTGGAGGTGTCTTTTTATCTAAATTGGGTCTCTTGTAGACAGCATATAGATAGATCCTATTTTTTTAACCGATCTGATACTCTGTCTTTTGATTAGAGTATTTAGCCCATTTACATTCAGAGTAACTATTGAAAGATATGAATTTAGTGTCATTGTATTCCCTGAAAAGGCCCTATATCTATAGATTGTCTCTGTTCCTTTCTGGTCTATGTTACTTATGGGCTCTCTCTTTGCTTAGAAGACCCATTTCAATATTTCCTCTAGGGCTGGTGTTTGCAAATTCTTTTATTTTTTGTATGTCCTGGAAGCTTTTGATCTTTCTTATTTTCAATGAGAGCCTAGATGGATATAGTATTCTTGGCTGCATCTTTTTATCATTTAGTGCTCTGAATATATCATGCCAGCCGTTTCTGGCCTGTCAGGTCTCTGTGGATAGGTCTGCTGCTAGTCTAATATTCCTACCCTTGTTAGTTAAGCAGTTTTTGTCTTGAGCTTTCAGGATTTTCTCTTTATCTCTGAAGTTTGAAAACTTCACTATTATATGTCAGGGTGTTGATCTATTTTTATTGATGTTGAAGAGGGTTCTCTCTACTTCCTGGACCTGAATGTCTGCTCCCTTTCTCATAATAGAGAAGTTCTCAACTGTGATTTGTTCAGATATACTTTATGTCCCATTCTCTCTCTCTTTTTCTTCTTCCTCTGGGGCCACAATAATTCTTTTTTTTTCCTATTTTTTTAATTTTTTATTTTTTATAAACATATATTTTTATCCCCAGGGGTACAGGTCTGTGAATCGCCAGGTTTACACATTTCACAGCACTCACCAAAGCACATACCCTCCCCAATGTCCATAACCCCACCCTCCTTTTCCCAACCCCCCTCCCCCAAGCAACCCTCAGTTTGTTTTGTGAGATTAAGAGTCACTTATGGTTTGTCTCCCTCCCAATCCCATCTTGTTTCATTGATTCTTCTCCTACCCACTTAAGCCCCCATGTTGCATCACCACTTCCTCATATCAGGGAGATCATATGATAGTTGCCTTTCTCTGCTTGACTTATTTCGCTAAGCATAATACCCTCTAGTTCCACCCACGTCATCGCAAATGGCAAGATTTCATTTCTTTTGATGGCTGCATAGTATTCCATTGTGTATATATACCACATCTTCTTGATCCATTCATCTGTTGATGGACATCTAGGTTCTTTCCAATAGTTTGGCTATTGTGGACATTGCTGCTATAAACATTCGGGTGCACGTGCCCCTTTGGATCACTACGTTTGTATCTTTAGGGTAAATACCGAGTAGTGCAATTGCTGGGTCATAGGGTAGTTCTATTTTCAACATTTTGAGGAATCTCCAAGCTGTTTTCCAGAGTGGTTGCACCAGCTTGCATTCCCACCAACAGTGTAGGAGGGTTCCCCTTTCTCCGCATCCTCGCCAGCATCTGTCATTTCCTGACTTTTAATTTTAGCCATTCTGACTGGTGTGAGGTGATATCTCATTGTGGTTTTGATTTGTATTTCCCTGATGCCGAGTGATATGGAGCACTTTTTCATGTGTCTGTTGGCCATCTGGATATCTTCTTTGCAAAAATGTCTGTTCATGTCCTCTGCCCATTTCTTGATTGGATTCTTTGTTCTTTGGGTGTTGAGTTTGCTAAGTTCTTTACAGATTTTGGACACTAGTCCTTTATCTGATATGTCGTTTGCAAATATCTTCTCCAATTCTGTCAGTTGTCTTTGGTTTTGTTAACTGTTTCCTTTGCTGTGCAAAAGCTTTTGATCTTGATGAAATCCCAATAGTTCATTTTTGCCCTTGCTTCCCTTGCCTTTGGCGGTGTTCCAAGGAAGATGTTGTGGCAGCTGAGGTCAAAGAGGTTGCTGCCTGTGTTCTCCTCAAGGATTTTGATGGACTCCGTTCTCACATTGAGGTCCTTCATCCATTTTGAGTCTATTTTCATGTGTGGTGTAAGGAAATGGTCCAATTTCATTTTTCTGCACATGACTGTCCAATTTTCCCAACACAATTTATTGAAGAGGCTGTCTTTTTTCCAATGGACATTCTTTCCTGCTTTGTCGAAGATTAGTTGACCATAGAGTTGAGGGTCTATTCTGGGGTTTTCTCTTCTATTCCATTGATCTATGTGTCTGTTTTTGTGCCAGTACCATGCTGTCTTGATGATGACAGCTTTGTAATAGAGCTTGAAGTCCGGGGGACCACAATAATTCTAATATTGTTTTGTTTTATGGTATCACTGATTTCTCAAAGCCTCCCCTCATGGTTCATTAGTAGTTTTTCTCTCTTTTACTTAGCTTCCTACATTTCCATCAATGTCTTCTATGACAGGACTCTCTTCTGTGTCATTTATCCTAGCTGTTAGTTTGTAATTTAGACTGCATCTTAGTTAAAACATTTTTACTTTCAGCCTGATTAGATTTTATTTCTGCACTAAGAGATTCTCTAGTGTCTTTTATGCTTTTTTTCCCAAGCCCAGTTAGTAACTTTGTAATTGTTATCCTGAATGCCATATCTGACATTTTCTTTTTTCAAATTTTATTATTTTTTTTCAAGATTTTATTTATTTGAAAGAGAGATAGGAAATGCAAGTAGGCAGAATGACAGGTGGAGGGAGAGGGAGAAACAAACTCCCCACCAATAAGGGAGCTATATTCAAGATTCCATCCCAGGACCCTGGGATCATGATCTGAGCTGAAGGCAGCCGCTTAACCAACTGAACCATCCAGGCGTCCCCTGACATTTTCTTTATATCCATATCAATTCGATTTGTGACAGAGATTATTAACTCTGGTTCTTCATTTTGTTGTGAGTTCATCCTTCTAGTCATTTTGCCCAGAGAAGAGAGGATGAACGAGAGAACAAAATAAAGTCTCAACCATGACACAAGTGAAATACACACTAAACAAATCCAAAGAGTTCAGGAACAAAAGAAGGGGAGAGAAAATATAATCTCCCAGGTGGACAAAACATGGTGATCCACTTGGTCCTGGGTGTATTTTGGTCTGTTTTTTAGAAGACACTAAATTCTGGGTTAGAAAGAAAGCAAAACTTATATATAGAAAAAAAATAAATTTGAATATGTAAAAGGAAGCCAAAAATGAATATCTATAAAATGCAAATGTAAAAATTAAAGTTAAAAAAGACTTAAAGACAAAGAGTTGATAAAATAAGAAAGTAGTTGAAAAAGAAAAAAAAAGAAAAATGAAATGGAAGTTTTTAAACTGAAAGATAAAGTTATAATGAGAATAAACCTTGAATTCTATATACTATTTTCCCCTAGCACTGGAGTTTTGCAGTTCTGTGTGCTCCATAAACTTGGTGTTTGCCTGTTGTTCCTGTTGGTCTTCTAGGGGAGGGGCCTGTTGTGCTGATTCTCAGTGTCTTTGCCTGGGTGGAGTTGCACCACCCCTTGCCAGGGGGCTGGGCTCAGTGTAAGGTGCTTCTGGTTGCTCTATGTGGCTTTTGTTCCCTTAGACTTTCTGTATTCCTTTAGAGGATGAAAATAAAAATGGCCATGCCCCAATCTCCCATCCTGAGTCTGAAAGATCATGGTCCCCTCTCTTCAGTAAACCCTCAGGTAGAAGTAGTCTTCACTTTATTGTGTGCCAAACTCTACAGACTCCTGTGGTATGCATCCACACCAATCCTCCCAGGGGAAGATGAAGGGTCACTCTTTAGGGACTTGGCTTGGAAAGCAGTCATCCAGTCATCTTGCAGTTCTCTTTATGCTGAACCAAGCTGATAGTCCCTTCTGGGGCTTGTTGACCATAACTGGTTTCCCCACTCCAGTGCTTGGCAACTCTGCTGGTTCAGGCATCCCCATTCATTCTGTGCCCTGAGGCTCCTGAGACAACACTGTCCCACCTAGGATTATGCCCTGTTTTGCATGCATCTCTCACAGGATCAGATTCCTAAGGATTCTGATTTTGCACTCCAGGGCTGTATCACTTTCTGGTAGCCAGCTTACAGAGGCTCCCACCCCACCCCCCACCATTTTTTTTCTCTCTTTTTTTTTTATTTATTTTATTAATTTTTTTTTATTTCCAGCATAACAGTATTCATTATTTTTGCACCACACCCCGTGCTCCATGCAATCTGTGCCCTCTATAATACCCACCACCTGGTACCCCAACCTCCCACCCCCCGTCCCTTCAAAACTCTCAGATTGTTTTTCAGAGTCCATAGTCTCTCATGGTTCACCTCCCCTTCCAGATACCCATTTTTTTTTATATTTCTTTTCAAAGTAACACAATTCATTGTTTATGCACCACACCCAGTGCTCCATGCAATACGTGCCCTCCTTAATACCCACCACCTGGCTCCCACAACCTCCTACCCCCCGCCCCTTCAAAACCCTCAGATTGTTTTTCAGAGTCCATAGTCTTTCATGGTTCATCTCCCCTTCCAATTTCCCTCAACTCCCTTCTCCTCTCCATCTCCATATGTCCTCCATGTTATTTGTTATGCCCCACAAATAAGTGAAACCATATGATAATTGACTCTCTCTGCTTGACATATTTCACTCAGCATAATCTCTTCCAGTCCCATCCATGTTGATACAAAAGTTGAGTATTCATCATTTCTGTTGGAGGCATAATACTCCATAGTGTATATGGAACACATCTTCCTTATCCATTCGTCCGTTGAAGGGCATCTTGGTTCTTTCCACAGTTTGGCAACCGTGGCCACTGCTGCTATAAACATTGGGGTACAGGTGGCCCTTCTTTTCACTACATCTGTATCTATGGGGTAAATACCCAATAGTGCCATTGCAGGGTCATAGGGAATCTCTATTTTTAATTTCTTAAGGAATCTGCACACTGTTCTCCAAAGAGGCTGCACCAACTTACATTCCCACCAACAGTGTAAGAGGGTTCCCCTTTCTCCACATCCTCTCCAACACACATTGTTTCCTGTCTTGCTACTTTTGGCCATTCTGACTGGTGTAAGGTGGTATCTCAATGTGGTTTTATTTTGAATCTCCCTGATGGCTAGTGAAGATGAACATATTTTCATGTGTCTGATAACCATTTGTATGTCTTCATTGGAGAAGTGTCTGTTTATCTTTTGAATATCGCCACAGATTCACTTCTCCTCAACTCCTACATTGCAAAATGTAGTCACTTTTCCATTTATAGAATTCCATCAATTCTTTTTTTATATCTCAGATTGAAATCATCGATGTTCAGAATGATCTAGTAGTTATCTAGCTAAATTCAAGAGACCAGATGAAACGAGGTCCTCTACTCTTCTACCAACTTGCCTCCTGTTGTGTTTCCATATACTAATAACAAACCTCCCGAAAGAGAAAATCAAGAAAACAATGTCATTTACAATTGCATAAAAAGAATAAGACACCTAGTAATAAATTTAACCAATTAACTTGTACACTTGATGAAAGATATTAAAGATGACATAAATAAGTGGAAAGATAATCTGTGCTCATGGATTAGAAGAATTAATATTTTTAAATGTCCATATTACCCAAAGGAACCT
This sequence comes from Mustela erminea, assembly GCF_009829155.1. Lineage (NCBI taxonomy): Eukaryota > Metazoa > Chordata > Mammalia > Carnivora > Mustelidae > Mustela > Mustela erminea. Next base: position 127,135,919 of record NC_045635.1, on the reverse strand, counting down.
ACAGATTCAATATAATCTGTATCAAAACAGCAAAAACATTTTTAACAGAACTAGTACAAAAAAAAAATCCTAAAATTTGTATAGAATCATGGAAGACCCCAAATAGTCAAAACAATTTTGAGAAAGAATAAAGCTGAAGGTACCATGTTCCCAGATATCCAACTATACTACAAATCTATAATAACCAAAATAGTATTATATTGGCATAAAAACAGACATGTAGATTAATGGTAGATTAATGGAACAGTATAGAGAGTCCAGAAATGAATCTATACCTATATTGTCAATTAGTTTACAATAAAGGAAGCAAAAATATACACTGGGGAAAAGATAATCTCTTCAATTAGTGATGTTGGGAAGACTGGATAGTCAAATGCAAAAGAATAAAATTTGACCACTAACACCATACACAAAAATCAATTCAAAATAGATTAATGACTTGAATATAAGATCTGAAACCATAAAACTCCTAGAAAAAAACAGATGGTAAACTCCTAGAAGTCAGTCTTGGCACTGGATTTTTGGATCTGAGGCCAAAGCAAAGGCAATAAAAGCAAAAATAGAGTAGTGGGACTACATCAAACTAAAAAGCTTCTGCAAAGCAAAGAAAACCATCAATGAAATGAAAAGGCAGTCTACTCAATGGGAGAAAATATTTACAAATCATATATTTGATAAGGAGTTAATATCCAAGATACATAAAGAATTCAACTCAATAGCAAAAGAAACCTATAAACCAATTGAAGAATGGGCAGAGAAATTTAACAGACACTTTAAGAAGAAGACATACAGATGGCTAATAGGCACATGAAAAAATGTTCAACATTTCTAGTTATCAGGGAAATAAAAAAATTAAAACTACAATGAGATATCACCTCACACCTGTTGGAATCACTATTATTAAAAAGAAAAATAATAATGTTAGGATGTAGAGGAAAGGGAACTCTTGTACACTGTTACACTGTTGGTAAAAATGTAAATTGGCACAGCCACAATGTAAAACATTTTGAAAGTTCCTCAAAACATTAGGTATATCTACCTTTTAATCCAACTATTACACTTCTGGATATTTATCTGATGAAAATGAAAATACTAATTCAAAAAGATATAAGCACCCTTGTGTTCATTGAAGTATTATTTAGAATAGACAAGATATAGAAACAACTTGTGTTCATTGGTAGATGAATGGATAAAAAAGATTATATGTTTAATGAAAGAAGGAAATGAAATGAGGAAATGAAAGGAAGAAGGAAATTTGGCCATTTGTGATTTCATGCATGGGTCTTTAGGGTATTATGCTAAGTGAAATAAGGCAGACAGAGAAAAATACCATATGATTTCACCTATATGTGGGATCTAAAACAAAATAAAACAAATGAATAATTATCCTATGGTTTCACTCATATGGGGAACATAAGGAATAGCATGGAGGACCATAGGGGAAGGGAGGGAAAACTGAATAAGAAGAGATCACAAAGCAAGACAAACCATGAGAGACTCTGGACTCTGGGAAACAAACTCAGGGTTATAGAAGGGAGAGGGGTGGAGGAATGGGGTAGCCTGGTGATGGCTATAAATGAGGGCACATGTTGTGATGAGCACTGGGTATTACACACAACTAATCAATTGTTGAACACAACATCAAAAACTAATGATGTACTACATGTTGGCTAATTGAACATAATAATAAAAAAAGAAAGAAAATAGCCTAGAAAAAAATGAACAAATAATACAAAAAATAGTCATAGACACAAAGAATAGATTGGTGGTTATCAGAGGGGAAAGGAATTGTGGGGTGGGAGAAAAGGGTGAAGGGGGTCAATTGTAGTGTGATGGATGGTAACTAGACTTATTGGGATCACTTTGTAGGGTATACAAATATCAAATTATTATGCTGTACAACTGAAACTAATGTTACATACCAATTTTACCTCAATTATATATTTGTTCAACTAATGAATCATTGAATATTATATCAAAAACTAACGATATACTATACCTTTGCTAATTGAATCTTAATTTTTTAAAAAAGGAAAATACATATTTGCAATACATTCCAGGTACCTGACACAGATGGTGCAGCATAAACACACTGCTAGACATCTAACCTATTAAATGTCAAAAGCTGAGAGCCTTGCCCAGTCTGCAAAAGAGGGTATGAGTCAATTGCAGAGACTAGATTAGAGCTAACACAGACTCTTGTAATTTCTGCTCCTCTAAATCACCTGTTACTCCTCTAGAGAGCTTATCTATAATTAATACTATAGGGGGGTGGGGTTACTGAGGACTCACTGTATCTTAGTCCCCAAAGGTTATCAAAGACTAATGGAAAGGCTATTAACATAAGAAGAGAGCACACCAGCTCTCAGATCTGTGAAAGCCTGTTCATAAGTCACTGTAGCCCACTCCCTAAGTTCATGTGGCCAACCAACCAAGAAAGTCACATGTGAACTAATTTCTACCAGACCAGTCCATCTTCAAGATGAAAAGTATGTACAGCAATAAATGCTTGTTCTCCCAAAACCCCCCAAAACCACGGTTCCCCCAAAAAACCATGATCTGGAAGTAAGAAAATAGAAATGTTAAGGTTTTGTTCTTCTAGCTTTTCTAGCCAAGGCTCCAGTCTTCAAAGCCACACTGTTCTTAGGAAGATTGTCATTAGAAAAAATTGAAGAGTCCATTTTGTCCTAAAATGAAAAAAGAAGTTATAGTTGGCTTTTGGTCATAGCATTCATCTTATGAGCTTGTCTCTAATGGAATTGTGACAAACTTTCACCATAAAATATTTCAGTATCAGTAAAAAAAAAAAAAAAAAAAAAAAAAAAAAAAAAAAAAAAATCAGACTTGAGCCAGAGGAAAGTGACTGAGAGAGAGATAGTGAGAATGCCTAAACCCATGTCAAAGGAAGAGGAGACATAGTTGAAGGAAGTCAGGATATTTAGTATGGAAAGGAAAAAGAAGAGCAAATTTAGGGGTACCACTATCACCTTCTTTCAATCTCTGAAGGTCTTTGAATCTCAAAAGATTGAGAAGCAAATGTTGCGTGAGTCCAAAGGGCAGTGCTAAGAACAGTGTTACTTTTTTTTTTTTAAGATTTATTTATTTAATTGAGAGAAAAAGAGAGAGCATGAGCAGGGAGAGGAGCAGAGGGAGAGAGACAATCTCCAGCAGACTTTGCACTGAGCATGGAGCCTGATGTGGGGCTTGACCTCATGATCCTGAGATCACGACCTGAGCTGAAATCAAGAGCTGGATGGTTAACCAACAGAGCCACCATGCAGGTGTCACAAGACCAATGTTTATATGTGTGCTAAGGTGGAACAGCTAGAAGCTTGAGGAACCTACTACTCTGGTTTCTGCTCAAAGGAGAAAATTAATGATTTCTTGGGAACCTTTTTTTTTAAGATTTTATTTATTTATTTGACAGAGATCACAAGTAGGCAGAGAGGCAGGTGAGGCAGGGGGCAGGCTCTTTGATGAGCAGAGAGCCCAGTGGGGGCTCCATCTCAGAACCCTGGGATCATGACCTGAGCTGAAGGCAGAGGCTTAACCCGCTGAACCACCAGGAGCTACAGGAATATTTTTGAAGTCAAACTAGAAAACAGTTTGTTATGAACAACATAATCAATGTAAACACAGTGATCACTTTACTCTTTCAGATCAAGTAAACAGAAGTGACATGGGGACTGGTTGATGAGTTCCCCACCAGTGGGAGTACAACTGAGGGCTAAGGTCATGTGTGTTCATGTAAAGACAGGAGCTTTCAAGCATTTCCAATATCACTGTAAATTGCAAAAGGAAAACAATTCTGTTCACCTTTGGTTTCAAAGGGTAACATTGGAAGGAAATTGGATCTCCAAATCAAATAAAACACCAAGAAACATCTGAAAACAATTATTAAACACAGTGTGGGGGGGTGAGGCCCTCTTATTTATCCATTAATTTATGTCTCACATTTGTCTCTTCTGAGAAGACTGTGAACAGGGCTTAGACTATGAATTGTAGCCCTCACCAGTTCTAGTCTAATTCATTGATCTTTTCATTGAGTTAAATGAAAGCAAATTTCTAATTCTTTCACACAGAGAAGCTAGAGTGGTGAGTGGACACTCTCTTCTATCTCTGGTCCTTAGATTTCTGGGTGACTTTTGTTTATTTGTAGTTTACCCATTTATCATTTCTTGCTTTTTCCTTCAGTCCTTTTCTAATTATATCCTCTTCTCTTTATTTCTTCTCTCCTTCTTTACTCTCCCTCCCCTTAATTTTACACCAGTGTACTGGACCAAACTTCCCATCTTTCCTTCCCTGCTGCAAAGTCAGGGAAATTTCTGAAGCCTGGGGTGACCCCTAACTCATTGGGAAAGCAGTTTCTCCACACTGTTTTCTTCTTAGCAATCAAGGGGTGCATTTTATGTGAAAGTGAATAGTTGAGAGAGAGGGAGAGAACCAAATTTCCATAAAACCTCCTACATTCCTCAGGCAGCTTGCTTCTTGCTACCATTGGTCACTTTTAGTCAAATGTTTTTTGCTTGACTTTACAGTCAGAGTTCCTCGTTAGTACAAAGAAAATATTCAGAATTTGTATGGTCCTATACCATCATTGTCAGGGACAGAAATCCAGAATCCAAGCCTTGCCGTCTTAGCCCAATACTCTTTGTTATAGCCATTTTCCTTTCTACCTATAGTGACTCCACTCTCCCCTGGGTCATCTCCTATAATTTAACTTTACCACCAGTATCTTTCTCCTTCTTTTTCTGTGGTCTGGGTAATCTGTTTTTAGTCTGTTTAACTATCTTACAATTTTACAATTATATTGGTTTAGAAAGTTGTTCTGTACTTACACCCTGCCTATAATACTGGATTCAAGTGTAATTATGGTCTCTTCCATTACTTACTTAAATTTGTTTTATGTACTTGAGGGTAGGACAATACTTCTCTAGCCAGTGAACCTGGGAGTGTATCTGAAATGAAAAGTCTTCAGGAGGCATGTTCTGGGTCCTGAAGTGTTATCTCTTCTCCTTCAAGTATAGAAATTGCTCTGAAAGAAGCCTGTACTCCAGATAAAAAACAAAACTACTTGAAACACAGCTCTAAGGGCTCCAGGGTGACATAGTCTGTCAAGCAATTGATTCTTGGTTTTGACTCAGGATGTTATCTCAGGGTTGTGAGACTGAGCTCTGCAAGACTGAGCCCCAGAGGATCAAGCCTGGCGAAAGGGAGCCCTACAAGGGCAGGTTCTGCATTGGGCTCTGCATGGGACTCCACAATCATGTAGAGTTTGGTTGGGATTCTCTCTCCCTCTCCTTTTGTCCCATCCACTTTCATGTGTACTCTCTCTCTCTTATTCAACAATAGGTAAATAAATCTTTAAAAATAAATGAAACATATCTCTAGTTTCAAAGACATGTTATTTGCTGATTAAGTCTGCAAGTAAGGTGTGTTTTGATGAATTGACTATAGTGCTGATTATTATTACTATGAAAATGTAATGATATATAGATGTATATAAGTATAAATCAAAACTTTTTAAAAAAAGATTTTATTTATTTATTTGACAGACAGAGATCACAAGCAGGCAGAGAGGCAGGCAGAGAGAGAGGAAGGGAAGCAGGCTCCCTGCAGAGCAGAGAGCCCGATGTGGGGCTCAATCCCAGGACCCAGGGATCGTGACCGGAGCCAAAGGCAGAGGCTTTAACCCACTGAGCCACCCAGGCGCCCCAAGTATAAATCAAAACTTATGTGGCCTTATTGATATTGGCTGCGCTACTGGTGTACTCTTCTGGGGTTTGGTGTTCTGGACTGAAATGGGATTTATTTGAATTTAATATAATGATGAAGTAGATGAAGTATTTGCTAGGCTGTTGTAGGCTTTCCTGTGTTCTATTTGAGGAATGGTGGAGTGTGTGGGTTAGTCTGATCTACACTGGGATAAATAGTGTTGACTGAAACAGGAAAAGAGAAAAACTTAGCAATGAAATAACTTACCTCTCTGGGTATCAGTTTCCAACTTGACAAATATGTGATGAGATTCGTCCATCCATACAAAAATTATTCAGTGAGTATCATCTGAGTAACAGGCTCCTTTTCAATGTACTGAGAATATAGGGATAACAAAACAGGTCACTGCTATAGAGGACCTTTTGTGTAAGGTGGGGATAATACAATAAGGAAAAATAAATGCAAAGAAATGTGTCAAGTGATACCAGTCAACTTCAACTCTCAGTCACTTAACCCAATGAAAATGTATTTCTCATTCATGCAGTCTGTTGTGGAGCCAGGCAACTTTCAGTTGTCCTTCATGTGTTGGCTCATCATTCCAGGATGTTTCAATCTTATGATAGTTCTATTATGACATGTTTCTATGATGACCATGGCAGGAAGGGTCTTACATTGGACATTAATTGTTCCAGCTAGAAAGGGACACATATAACTTCATTCCACAACCAAAAATAGTCACATGGCCTCTCCCTATGTTAAGTGGGCAGGGGAATGGGAGGGCAATCATTCTGTGTTTCTGGAAGTATTAAAGTTGGATATTAGAACCTACCACAGGTAAGGGTAATCCTGGTGTGAAATTCCAGCACATATGAATATCAGAGATCTCTCAGGGCTCTTAATCTTTAGAGTTTGGGGATTCTGTTGTTATTCTCAATGATACCTAAAGGGTAAACTTTGTACCTGTACCTAGCATGTTCTCTGAACAAATAGCATAGGTGAGAAGTTTTTGAGAGGTTTTCCTATCACTCTGTCAGGTATACTTTTTCAGATGTAGCAAGTTAACTGTCATTTGGAGTACTGCACTGGACTTTCTTTGAGTTAAGGGAATTGACTTTCATGATACTCTGCTTTTCTACTTTCCTTGGCCTAGATGCAGTGACTGAAGTGAAGACTGATATCTATGTGACCAGTTTTGGCCCTGTGTCAGACACTGATATGGTAAGTTATAGTTCCTGCAAAGGTAAAAGTGAAAGAAGATGCAACAGATCAAAGAAAATAAATTGGAGTTTGTTACTACCTTCTATGGAGAAACCTTGTCTCATACAAATTCCCTACCTTCGCCATCCTACATTTGGCCAAATTTGTCTTTTCCTTTGCTCTCCCCATGTAGTCACATATAAAGCATATACCCTCATGAGGACTACACTTACCTTCTTTCCACAACACATCTTTCAAAATTAAATTTGTATCCCTATGCTCAAATTTTCCCTGACTTCTCTCTTCATATTTTGTCAGCACTCCACACATATTAACAGAGATAGGTTACGTGAGGAGAGCATTGCGGTAAACACTCTCAGAGTGTCAGCAGCCTGCAGTATCATCCAAGAAATCTGTTCCTTGCAAAAAGGCCCTACTCATTGGGGGTAATGGACTGGCAATGGTGATGCAAAATATTTGGAGAAAGAGTCAAAACCACTTTTGGAAACTGTTTCTTCTACAGATGTGAGCAGGGAAAACTTCAGAGGAAAGTCAAGGAATAGGGCAGGATATAGCAGAAGTAGTAAAGGGAGACTCAAGAGTCATCTTCAGTGACTTCCCTTCTCCTTCCATTATCCCTTGCTGCCAAAGCAAAGAATGTAGTAGTGTTGAGACAGGAGACCCCATCCTAAATGACCACCCAGTTAATACCTACTATGTATCAGATATCTGAATAATTTTCATGAAGGGAAATAAGCTATTATATGCTCAATATGCCTGGCAGTTAATAGATGCTCAAAGAATCTTTATTGAATGAGTGACTTTGTATGGAAAATAAGAATCTTAAAATCAAAAAGAAATATCCAAAAAAATATGAAATGTCCATGATCACTACTTGGATTTTTTTCTGTGTATCTTCAGTGGGACTACTACTTAGCAGGGGACAAGACTTCTTTAGACCTGTTGGTAAATATAAACAGTTGTATAACGATGTGATAGAATTTGCCTGTGGGTAATATAGAATGATTGAGTGGATATTAATAGGGCAGTAAATATATACAAGTATTGTTTTAGAATGATTTAGAATTACCTAGCAGTCTGTACAAGATGGACTACAAGTGGGAAAAGACTTGAGGCTAAGAGTTGGTTTAGGTATGTTGACTTTACATGGCTCGTCTTTCAATCAGGCAAGGTCTATGAGTTATTTGGAGAAATAGGCTAGTTTTCAGCAGAGGGAATCATGAGTGGTTGTGAGGCCGGGCCTGAACTTTGCTTTTCAAGTGTGGAGAAAAGAGGATACAGAAATATAACAGACTCCTTGTATATCCCTTAAGGGCAAGTACAAAGTCTTCATGGCTTCCCTGGCATTTTATAGAATACTTGACACATAGGGAGAGCTCAGTAAGGGGCAAGTTTGATGTATGAGGGGTGGAGGAGACAGGTATCTCACAAGGACATCAGGAAAGCCTGTATTTCTAGATTATGCCCTCTCAACATGTTTACTAACGCCCACAGCTTTAGATCCATGCATGTGTTAAAACTATTGTTCAGCTGGTCATTCAACATTGCATTAAGGGTCTCTAGGATTCCCTATATTCAGAGAGCTTATAGGCCACTGGAGATAACCAGATTCATCAGGGATATGCAGCTCTCTCTTTGTTTTACTGGGAACTAGTGATGAATTAGGACTTTTGTAAGAAAGTGACGAATGCTACTCTATGAACACACATTTATATTCATACACTCTCATTTACTCTCACTTATACACCAGCATCCACAAATACATTCAGAAATATACATGCACACACACAAAAAAAATACACACTTGATAAAAAATAGTCCACATGCTATCCCAGGCACTTCACGAACACACATGTGCAAACAGATACCTAAATGCAGGAATCCTATGGAAACATATATGTAGCCCCTACCCAAACCAGCTACTCTTCCTGCTCCTTCCCCACCCAAGTTGACGCACATGGGTATGCAGAGGCCCTCCAGACATTTCAAACAATCCAGATATTCTATCTCTTGAAGTTTTGTATTCTACTTGCTTGTTTTTCTCCTCCACGATTAAGTAGAAATAACAGAATGGCTTTCCTGATATGGAGGGCAGACTTTAATCAAATAAACTTCAGGTTATTTTTAGCTGCACTTCTATCTTGTTACAAGGTAGAATAGCTATGATCACTCTGACTGGGAAGCACATTAATGGTGTTTTAAAATTTCTTTTTCCTGTACAACTGAGTATACTGTGACAATTGACCCTCAGTCAGGGATGATTTTTTGGGTGAAACATCAGAAAGTTGTCTGACTTTAACAACTAGCTGAAGCAACAAACCCAGCTCTCCTGAGACTACAGACTACTTGGGCAAGTAGATGAAAATTAGAGCTGGCTGGGTTCTTGAATCACTTTCAGCCAAATGGAATTTTGGTCCAGAATACTTTCTTAAGGAAATAGGGACAAGTTTCTTGTCCGTAAAGAAGAAAAACTGTGATGCCAGTTTGAACATTGAACCAGTATGACCCATAACCCTTTGCAGCCGTTGTAATCCTTACTCAAACACTAACCTTCACAGACATAGATCCTGAGTTTGACAAAAAGCTCCATTGGGGCACCTGGGTGGCTCAGTGGGTTAAAGCCTCTGTCTTCAGCTCAGGTCATGGTCTCAGGGTCCTGGAATTGGGCCCCACATGGGGCTCTCTGCTCAGCGGGAAGTCTGCTTCTCCCTCTCTATCTGCCTGCCTCTCTGCCTATTTGTGATCTCTCTCTGTCAAAATAAATAAATAAAATTTTTTAAAATGCTCCACTAAGGGCCGTATCTGTTTTGTTAACCTTCATATCACCAATACCTTATCAATGTTTGGCACATGGTAGACTAACAACTATTTGTTAAATGCAAGAATAAATGAGATGGCACAAATTAAATTTGAGGGGAAAATTATAACTGTACTCCTCCACTTGACTGAAAGTCCTTCAAAGTTAGAGAATATGTCTGATACATTTCTGTATCTCTAGCACCTAGCATAAGAACTGATACAATTCCCTTTTAAAGTGTTTACTGAAATGATATGAAACATTAGTAGCAAGCCATGCAGACAAAGAGTAAAGTAGCTTTCTTTAGGAGATACTATGGAATAGCAAGTCTAGTAAGTCCATTGGGCTACTAGTTTGGGTGGCTTTGCCACTTATGAATATAAAGAGATGTGACAATAGGGAATTGGGCAGATAGATGAAAGCAAACAGTAGTAGATGTTTCTGTGGGAAAAGTCAGAGAAAGAAAATTTATTAAAGAGTACAGATATAAATTGGAAACTGATTACAATGAGAATTTTATAGGCATCACAAATGAAAGTCTTGCATTAACCATTTGTAACAAATAAAGCTTGATGGTATAAAAAAAAATACATGGTGCTCCTCAGCAGTAACACCAATCCTATACCCATGCTCTTCCAGGAGACAGAACAAGGGATACAATTCCAATGTGAATTATCCAAGGCCATATGACCTTCTATGACTTTCTTTCTTTTTTTTTTTTTAAAGATTTTATTTATTTATTTGACAGAGAGAGATCACAAGTAGGCAGAGAGGCAGGCAGAGAGAGAGAGGAGGAAGCAGGCCCCCTGCTGAGCAGAGAGCCCGATGCGGGACTCGATCCCGGGACCCCAAGACCATGACCCGAGCTGAAGGCAGCGGCTTAACCCACTGAGCCACCCAGGTGCCCCTTCTATGACTTTTTATTTTTAGAAGAATTTACACCATTTTCTCAATCCATGTATGGAAAGAATGGTATAGGTAACAATGAAGAGAAGGTTGCAAAAAAATTAGTGAAAATGCAGTTTCATTGCCTCTTCTCTCTCAAATTGGTTATGTTTATTCCTTACCAGTGAGCAATGACTCTTGGCAAGTGGAAATTTTCCCTGGTCTCTCAAGAGCCTTTGAATCAGAATGCAGAGAAAGTGGGATACCGGCTTAGAAATGGAATGCTATGCATATGACCAGTGATTGGAAAGGAAGGTAGAAAGGTGACAGTTGATAATTCTCTAAGAGAGTAGATCTTAAGTGTTCTTACCACACACACACACAAACACAGGTGACTATATGAGGTGATAGAGGTGTTAATTTGATTGTGGTAATTATTTCACAGTGTATACATATATTAAATGATCACATTATACATCTTTACAAATCACATTGTACAACTTAAATGTATACGATTTTTATTTGACAATCATAACTCAGTAAAGCTGGAAAAAAAGAAAGCTAACAGCTGAGAAAATTTGGATGCTCTCCTAGTCTGAAACACCTTCTAAGCTAAACTTCCTAAGGCCCCAGATTTTGACATGCCACAGGTTCAGGGACCCAGGGTCTATCTTAATGTACTGATAAAGCTAGTGAGAAAATAAGGAGGACAAAGAGCATGTTAGTAGAGTCAGAATGAGAACAACTGGGAAACTTAAAATGCCAATTCTAGGTATTGTCAACGTCACTCTCTTCCCAGGGATGCTTTAACTGTTAAGATACCTGCTTGGTAACAACTGTCAGCTGCTACTTGTCGACAGAGAAACTTCCCAGGGTATACAGTGGACAGCCAGGTTATGAGGCAAGTAATACAATAAGAGAACTAATCAAATAGCCTAATGAAAAAAAAAAAAGAAAAAAGAGGCTATGAATATGAATTCATAAAAGATATAATCATGATTCTTTTTAACAGATGGTATATATTTTAGTCTGACTACTGTTTGTGAAAATCATGCAAAGTTACCAGAGTATCCAAAGACCATAAAAGAAGAAATTGGTGTTGATTAAAAAGAAATTAGCACAGAGACCTCTTTCCTGGTGGCAGTGGGCTTGAAATTGTTGTACCTGTTTCCTGCCTAGCACTGGAAAAAGTGGCTATGTTCATTTCAAGACCTCACTTACAAGTAGTAAGTCACAGAATGAAGGGGAGCCTTTGTCTATTTTGAAAGCCTCTTGGGCTGTCAGTTTCCTCTTATTCTATAAGATACTATACTCTCAGATGCAACATAGTTAGGAGTCCACATCTATGGGGTTTTGCCTAGGAATCCATGCCCAGAAATCTCCTGGCTACTTTTATGTGAAATAGATGGGCAGGCCACATAAACAATGCTAATAAGACTATTTCAAGGACTAAAAGCAATTGAAAGGGACAGGTGGATTATAATTCTTCAAAATTCAGAATGATGGTAAGAAGGCAAAGAGCAAAGGGGGGACTGTATCGTCAAAATAAGGGGGGAGTGGTCTACCTATGAGGCAATGAATGCCTTTACTGTAATGCAATTGTCAAGTACCTTAGCCGTAGAACCTGCTAAAATTAAATCAGACTTGTAGTCCCTTTCTAGAAGCCTGCTTTCATACACTGCACAGTGTTAGAGAATTGAAGACATTCAGGGTCTAACACTAAACCAGAAATTCTTCCCCAAGTGCTATAAGTCATCTTTGCCTAGTGTAGTGCCTTTCCCAGGGGGCAGATTTAAGTTTATTATCTGGTATATTTTATTTAAATGCCTCACAAAACAATGACATTTATTTGTCAGTTTGGAGGCCATCATTTTTTGAGAGTATACAAGGATTCAATTTGCAAAGAAGGAATTTATTTCATTGTTAGAATGGTCAGGTCAAAGTTGATTGCTTTTGGCCAAAGGTCATGCATGGTATACTTATGGAACAAATAATCACTATGTGATTTCCCCCAATAATTCTGACTATACAAAAAATAATGTTAAAAATGGATACCCATAACCTAGCTTTTTTAAATCTTAAAAATTTTTCCATGTTTTTTCTCATAATAAAAAAATCTTTGGTGATATAGATGAAGTCTCCTATGTACCTTATCCTGATTCCATTTTTCTCTCTCACTTTCTCCCCAATTAGAGATAATTAAAACAATGAATTTTCTTTTTTTGGTCATTTCTACACATATTCTAGACTTATAACTAAAAATGTGTATATCACATGGAATAGCAAATATTGCAATAAATAACACATAATGGTTTTGAAATTATAAATATATTTCAAACTATAAAATGGATCATAGCTTGTGTATTATTTTACAATTTTTTTCAACCATGTATCAGAAGTTATTGTTTTTGATACATTTAACTCTAATTCATTTATTTTAAGTGCTATACAGTATTTCAGTGTATGCATATTTTTTATTTATACATTTGTCCAATTATCTTGCCAATGTTCATTTAGGCTCTTTCTAAATTTTTTGCTATTATAAACACTGATAACAATAAATTCTTTTTTTAAAGATTTTATTTATTTATTTATTTGTTTATTTGAGAGAGAGAGATCACAAGTAGGCAGAGAGGCAGGCAGAGGGAGAGGAGGAAGCAGGCTCCCTGCTGAGCAGAGAGCCCGATGTGGAGCTCAATCCCAGAACCCTAAAATCATGACCTGAGCTGAAGGCAGAGGCTTAACCTGCTGAGCCACCCAGGCACCCCAAGAATAAACATTCGTGTACACATCTTCTTGAAAACAGGTTTGAGTTTTTGTAGGGTATGTACTTACAGATAATTTTTTTTTATTTGTAGCAGTTGTACATTTTTAACTTTTTTTTTTCAGATAGGGCCAAATTACAAACTTAATGGGTTGTAACAATTTATAATCCCACTGGCAGGGTATGAAAGGCTCATTTCTCCACAGTTTTGTTAACTTTCTATTATTACAGTATTTTTTTGCCATTCTGATGAGCATGTAATTGTGTCTAATTGATATTAGTGGCATTTTCCTGATTACCTTTGAGGTTAAGCACTCTTTTATGTGTTTAGTGGCCAATATGACCACTAAAAACAAAGTAACTTTGCCATCACCTACACTACAACCACCACAGCAGATCTTGTTTTTTCATGTTGACACTTCTGAACTGAACTGAAGTTTACTGTTGGAAATGCATGCGTGTGTGTGTGTGTGTGTGTGTGTGTGTGTGTGTGTGCATGTTTGTGTGATTGGTGTTTCTTAGGTCACTAGTCTGATTCTAGCTCCAAAACACTGGTAATTTAAGTTTTTTTTTATTTTTTTTATTTTTTTTATTTTTTTTTTTTTACTTATTTTTTTTTATTTTTATTTTTTTATTTCCAGCATAACAGTATTCATTATTTTTGCACCACACCCCGTGCTCCATGCAATCCGTGCCCTCTATAATACCCACCACCTGGTACCCCAACCTCCCACCCCCCGTCCCTTCAAAACCCTCAGATTGTTTTTCAGAGTCCATAGTCTCTCATGGTGCACCTCCCCTTCCAATTTCCCCCAACTCCCTTCTCCACTCTAAGTCCCCATGTCCTCCATGCTATTTGTTATGCTCCACAAATAAGTGAAACCATATGATAATTGACTCTCTCTGCTTGACTTATTTCACTCAGCATAATCTCTTCCAGTCCCGTCCATGTTGCTACAAAAGTTGGGTATTCATCCTTTCTGATGGAGGCATAATACTCTATCCCCAGGGGTACTATCATATGATCTCCTTGATATGAGGAAGTGGTGATGCAACATGGGGGCTTAAGTGGGTAGGAGAAGAATAAATGAAACAAGATGGGATTGGGAGGGAGACAAACCATAAGTGACTTTTAATCTCACAAAACAAACTGAGGGTTGCTGGGGGGAGGGGGTTTGGGAGAAGGGGGTGGGATTATGGACATTGGGGAGGGTATGTGCTTTGGTGAGTGCTGTGAAGTGTGTAAACCTGGTGATTCACAGACCTGTATTTTTTTTATTTTTTATAAACATATATTTTTATCCCAAGGGGTACAGGTCTGTGAATCACCAGGTTTACACACTTCACAGCACTCACCAAAGCACATACCCTCCCCAATGTCCATAATCCCACCCCCTTCTCCCAAACCCCCTCCCCCCAGCAACCCTCAGTTTGTTTTGTGAGATTAAGAGTCACTTATGATTTGTCTCCCTCCCAATCCCATCTTGTTTCATTTATTCTTCTCCTACCCACTTAAGCCCCCATGTTGCATCACCACTTCCTCATATCAGGGAGATCATATGATAGTTGTCTTTCTCTGCTTGACTTATTTCGCTAAGCATGATACGCTTAAGTTTTGATTCCTATCTTATGAAGGCAGAACTCATAATATGGGAGTTTCTATAAGATTTTCTAGAAAGGACAAACAAATGACAATGAACAGTAATAAATATAGATATACCTACTGTACATTTTATTAGTAGTTTTCTAAGGTGTGTATGTGTGTGTTTATAAATGTATTTGAAGTTTTGCAACTTCTCTTTTGTCCCCTATTAAGATGATTGCATGATTTCTCTCCTTCAATCTATTAATACAGTTAATTACATTAATAGTTTTCTTTAATGTAGGTCATCTTTTACATTCCTTGAAAAAAATCAGACTTGATAATGATTTTTAAATGCATGTATTAGTTTAACTATTATTTTTTTCATGATTCTTTGTATCTGTGTTCATAGAGGAGTTCCCAATTTAAACCACTTCTCAAGACCTCTCTACTCTTGTCACCCTATAATCTGTTCTTTACAAGATGGTAGTGATTATAACACACACACACACACACACTCTGACACACACACACATACACACAGAAAATAGTTTAATGGAACTTCAAGTACAAATTACCCAGTTCAAAAATAAACATTTTTTGGCCAATCTTATTTAATCTGTATTCCTACCCCTATCCCCAGTTGTTCACCCCATTTTGTCTCTTTTTCTTTATTAAAGTTATCAGGGGCTCCTTTTCTATATTATAAGTGTTGTCAAAGTAACCTGTTTTGGGTTTTGTTTATCATATGTATTTTTTATTTTTTGTTTTCTGTGTCACCAATTTTTGCATTTGTTTGGATAACTTTTTTCTTTCATTCTTCCTTCCCTCTCTCCCTCCCATCCATCCATACTTATTCCTTTTTTATTAGAAGCTCATCAGATCTCCACCATCTATGGGCCAGATGGAGGAGCACACAATGCAGGGACTAACACACATCATGAGTAGTGGCAGGGAGTGGAGGGAGCAGGGTGGTTTCAGGATGTCCATGGTTGGTTGGAGGTGGAAGGAAAGTAGGAAACAGAAGTAGAAGCCAGAGGTGCTCCTGTCACTGCTGCACCCCTGCCTTTCCCACAAGTTTCAATTATCTTTTTCTTTACTTTACTTGGGGTACTATGTGGTTCTTCTGGTTTCTTGAGATAGATTAGTTTAAGCTTTTATTTTTTTAAGGCTAACATTAAGGTTTCTTTATAGCTATCAATTTCCTTCCAAGTACCACTTGAGTGTCCCACTGAAAGATTTCATATTCTGTGAGCGCTTTCAGTGTTGTTCAGTCCTAATATCCATTATTGTTTTTCTTTGTTTCTTGAAATTTTTATAGTAGGGTTTTTAATTTTTACATGTAAAACTTTGCTATAAATATCTAATTTAATGCTTCATATTGAAAAAGATGGTTTGAAGGATATGAAATATTTATGTGTCTTGAGATTTGTTTTGTGACTTAGCACATGATCACTTATTTTTTATAAAAAATGTGTTTTACTAAGAGGTGATTAAGTCTATATATATACAGATACATATATATCTATCTATATAGAGATCTATCTATCTCTTAGCTCCCCTTATCATTTGGGTTTTTTGCCATTCTGATGAGCATGTAATGGTGTCTAATTGATATTAGTAGCATTTTCCTGATACTTATTTTAATCATACAAATCGTTCTGATTGTTCTTTCATTCACTGAGAATCAGTGGGTGTGTTACATTCTCCTTCTAATTCCAATTTGTCTTATATATTTTGAGTCCATGTTATCTCACACATAAAAATTTAGAATTGGTATTTTTCCATTGAATATACTTTATTTTTTAATGTAATGATATTTTTATCCCAAAGGAAAATGTTTGTCTTATAGTCCACTCTGTATGTTATAGCTTTACTACATTATTTTGATATTATTTTCCCATATATATGTTTCTATTGCTTTACTTTTAACCTGTGTTTTTATGTTTCTTTAGGCATGACTCATATATGCATAACATGTGGCTACACTATTTATCCTTAGAATATATTGTTTCTACTATCTCATTTGTTCTTTTCCCCATGTTTTTACATGTTTTGTTTTTACTTGTCTTCTATAGATTGAAGCATTTTCTATATTCCCAATTGTTTTTCTCTACTATTTTATAAGTTTTATATTTTGTGTCTAGTACATTTTTTTAGTGGTTACTTTAAACATTAACATGCATACTCGACCTAAAGTTAAATATCTCCACTCTCCTCCCAAGTAATACAACAATGCATTAACCAACATATCTCTAATCCCTCCTTCCATTAGATTTACTCTAGTTATTTGTTCCACCTAGTTTTGTTAGCCCTTATTATCATTTGTAGAGAGCCAGTATTTGTTTAGTTTAACCATATGTTGGTTAATAGTTGTGCTCCTTCTTCTATCTTCCTGTTATTTTAATTTTCAACTACATTAAGAACTTATTTTAATAGTTCTTTTCATGAGGATTTATTCAATCATTTCTTTATCAAAAATATTTATATTTCATATTTTCTGATGCTCTTTGGTGGAGGAGTGCAAGATGGTGGAATAGGATGACCTTAAGCTTGCCCCTTCCCATATTTATAACTAGATAACACATCTAAGTCAATAAATGAGAGAGTGCTCCAAAGACTGGCAGAATAAACTTCACAACCAAATGTAGAGAAGAAGTGCATCAGAGAGGTTGGGAAGGGCAGAACCAGTAGTGGAGAGCTGCCCACAGAAGGGATGGAACTGTGGTCATGGAGAGGAGAAAGCACAAGGGAGCCCACACAGGGAAAATAAATCCTTGTGACATCTGGCTTTGAAAAACAGAGGGGCTGAATTCCATTAATTTGTATAACTGGCAGGACTTGGAGCCTGGAGTTTTAAAAGTCAGCTGACTCAGCATTGGGTAAGCTGGAAGGGTAACTGATAGCCAGGTCCCTGCCCTTAAAAAGACAACAAACTGAGGAAAAGCAACATAGAAGTGACAGCTTGCACAACTGGAGGGAGATCTGTTTATATTTTTGTGGAGTGTATTGGGGAACTTCTCTGGGAACAAAGAAGCTGTGGTGCCATTTTCTTTCCCTCCCCCCCCCCAGATAAACTCAGAGCCACCTGTGAGAGGTGGGACTACACAGACACTTGCTACCTAAACTGTTAGCAGTGTGTCCCACGTTCAAGTTTTCCTAAGGACTGGTCCATTCTAAGCTTGCTGGCCTGTGTCCTGGACTTAATATAATTTTTTTTTTTTAAATTTTTTCAATTTATTTATTTTCAGAAAAACAGTATTCATTATTTTTTCACCACACCCAGTGCTCCATGCAATCCGTGCCCTCTATAATACCCACCACCTGGTACCCCAACCTCCCACCCCCCTGCCACTTCAAACTCCTCAGATTGTTTTTCAGAGTCCATAGTCTCTCATGATTCACTTCCCCTTCCAATTTACCCCAAGTCCCTTCTCCTCTCTAACACCCCTTGTCCTCCATGATATTTGTTATGCTCCACAAATAAGTGAAACCATATGATAATTGACTCTCACTGCTTGACTGATTTCACTCAGCATAATCTCTTCCAGTCCCGTCCATGTTGCTACAAAAGTTGGGTATTCATCCTTTCTGATGGAGGCTTAATATAAATTTTATATTTACATTGCACATGCCCCACCCTGCTTTTGCCTTGCGGTGCTGCACCCATGTGGCCACCATGCTTAGGGATCCTGCCTATTGCTAGTGGCTCAGTATAAACTTTGTTAATGCCACGTGTGCACCTTGACCAGCAACTGCATGCACAGATACTTTGTACCCCTGGCTACCTCCACTGCTGCATGCCTCACCCTTGATTACCACTGTGATTTGAGGGATCAGCCTAGGACTAGCAGCTCAGTGCAAATTTTGCTAACACCAACATCTCACCCCTGCACCCTCCTATGGTCTATGCTCTCCCTCAGAGCTAGTATGTCTGGGTCTCACACCACAGAGTGCACACACAGCCCACAACAGGCAGAAAGTCAGTGCAGAATTCTGGACTGAAAAGGAAGGCTACACAGACATAACAGCAGGATGCAAGCAACACACATAGGAGGCTTCCTTGAAGTGCCAGGTTCTGATGAACAGGGGTCACTACACTGCAGGGCACTACAGAAACTCTTCTTCATAAAGCCACTACTTTCAAGAGGAAAATGTGTAGCTGACTTTCCTAAAACAGAGAAAAAGACACAGAGAGGTATCAAAATGAAAAGACAGAGGAATTTGTTCCAAATGAAAGAATACAAAAAAATCACAATAGAATATCTAAGTGAAACTGAAATAAGTCATATGCTTGATAGAGAATTTAAGGCAATGATCATAAAGATACTCATTGGACTTGAGAAAAGAGTAGAGGACATCAGCGAGACCCTTCACAAAGAGATAAAAAATAACATATCAGAGATGAAGAACTCTATAAATGTAATTAAAAATACAATAGATGGAACACATGTAAGCTACAGGAAGCAGAGCATCATATCAGTGACATGGATGATAGAACAATTGAAAGCAATCCAGCTGAACAGATAAGAGACAGATAATGCATAATGAGAATAGACTTAGGGAACTCAGAGAACACATCAACCATAATCATATTAATATTATAGGGATCCCAGAAGAAAAAGAGAGAGAAAGGGATACAGGAAATATATTTGAAGAAATAATAACTGAAAACTTCCTGAATCTGGAGAAGGAAACAGATGTCCAGTTCAGGAGGCACAGTGATCCCCCAACACATTCAACCCAAGGAAGTCCACAAAGACACATAGTAATAAAATGGTAAAAAAAAAAAGGATACAAAAAGAATTTTAAATGTTACAAAAGAAAAGAAGACAGTTACATACAAAGGAAACCCAATAAAAATCAGCTGATTTTTCAGGAGAAACTTTGCAGGCTAGAAGCGGGTATTGTGATATATTCAGATTGCAGAAAGGGAAAAATCTGCAGCCAAGAATACTCTATCCAGCAAAGCTATCATTCAGAATAGAAGGAGAGATAAAAAGTTTCTCAGACAAACAAAAAACTAAAGGAGTTCATGACAACTAAACAACACCTACAAGAAATACTAAAGGGGACTTTTTGACAGGAAAAAAAAAAAAAGCCCATAAATAGAAGTAAGAAAAGTAGGAAACACAAAAGTGTAAAAATAAGTATATCTGTAAAATTGAGTCAAGGGACTCTTGACACACTTACATCAACAGACAGAGCATCTAAATAGAAAATCAACAAAGAAACAGTGGCTTTGAATGACACAATAGACTAGATGGGTTTAACAGTTATATTCAGAACATTCTATCCTAAAACAGCAGAATACATATTATTTTCAAGTGCATGTAGAACATCCTCCAGAATAGATCACATTTTAGGCCATAAAACAAGTGATAGCAATTTCAAAAAGATCAAAGTAATACCATGCATGCTTTCTGACAACATGCTATGAAACTGGAAATCAACCAAAAAAAAAAAAATCTGCAAAAAGTACAAATACATGGAGGTTAAATAATATGCTACTAAACAATGAATAAGCCAAACAAGAAATCAATGAAAAAATTTAAAAGTACATGGAAACAAATGAAAATGAAAACACAATGGTCCAAAATGTTTGCGATGGTCCTAAAGGAGGAAGTTTATAGAAATACAGGCCCACATCAAGAAGCAAGAAATATCTCAAATAAGCAACCTAACATTATACTCAAAGGAGCTAGATAAAGAACAACAAACCAAACAAAACCAGCAGATGGAGTGAAATAAAAGAATATTAGAGCAGAAATAAATGATATAGAAATGAGAAAAGGAATTGAATAGATCAGTGAAACAAGGAACTTGTTCTTTGAAAAGATCAATAAAATTGATAAACCTCTAGCCAGATTCATCAAAAAGAGAGAGAAAAAAAAGTACTCAAAATTAGAAATGAAGGAGGAGAAATAGTCAACACCTTAGAAATACAATTTTAAAACAAAAGTCCAGGACTAGACGGCATCACAGGGAAATTCTACTAAACATTTAAATAAGAGTTAATACCTATTCTTCTCAAACATTTCCAAAGAATAGAAGGAAAGCTTCTAAGTTCATTCTGTGAGGCCAGTATCACCCTGATACCAAAACCAGATAAAGACAAACACCACAAATAAGAAAACTACAGGCCAATAGCTCTCATGAACATGAATGCAAAATTCCTAAATAAAATATTAGCAACCGGATCACAACAACATATTTTAAAAAAATCATTCATCACAATCAAGTGGGATTTATTCCCAGCATGCAGGGTGATTCGGTATTCACAAATCAATTAAAATACATCATGTTAATAAAAGAAAAGATTAAAATCCTCATGATGATTTCAACAGATACAGAAAAAGCATTTCACAAAATACAACATTCATTCAGGATAAAAAAAATCCCTCAACAAAGTAGAATTGGAGGGAACCTACCACAACATAATAAAAGCCACATATGAAAATCCCACAACCAACATCATCCTCCATGGGAAAATACTGAGAGCATTTCCCCTAAGGTCAGGAATAAGATAAGGATGTCCACTCTCACCACTTTTTTTCAACATAGTACTGGGAGCTTTAGTCATAGCAGTTAGACAACAAAAAGAAATAAAAGGCATCCAAATCAGTAAGAAAGAAGTAAAACTTTCATTATTTGCAGATTATATGATACTATATGTAGAAAACCCCAAAGATTCCACGAAAAACCAACTAGAACTGATTAATGATTTCAGTAAATCCACAGGATACAAAATCAATGTGCAGAAATCTGTTCCATTTCTATACATTAACAATGAAACAGCAGAAAGCAACATTAAGAAAACAATCCCATTTACAACTGGGCCAAAAATAATAAGACTCCTAGGAATAAACTTGAGCAAAGGGAGAAAGGCATATACACTAAAAACAATAAAACATTGATGCAAAAAATTGAAGACAACACAAATAAATGGAAAGAGATTCCATGCTCATAGATTGGAAGAACAAATATTTTTTTAAAATATGTATATAACCTAAAGCAAACTAAACATTTAATGTAATCCCTATCAAACTACCAACAGCATTTTTCACAGAACTAGAACAAAAAACCCAAACATTTATATGAAACCACAAAGACACCAATTTCCAAATCAATTTTGAAGAAGAGAAGCAAAATAGAAGGAACCACAATTACAGATTTCAAGTTACATTCGGAAGCTATAGTAATCAAAACAGCTTGGAAATAACACATAAATAGACACATCAATAGAATAGAGTAGAAAACCTATAAATAAACTCACAATTATATGGTCAAGTAAACAACGTAGGGGGCAAGAATATCCAATGGGAAAAGATGGTCTCTTCAACAAATGGTGTTGAGAAAACTCGACAGCAACATGTAAGAGAATGAAACTAGAACATATTCTTATACCACACACAAAAACAAATTCAAAACAGATTAAAGATCTGAATCTGAGACTTGAAACCATAAAGTCCTAGAAGAGAATTCAGGCAGTAGAGGTATCCCCACATTGAAGCAAATTCCTATGTTAATTTCTCAGCTTGTAAACTCAAAATCAGGAAGATACTGTGTATTTAGGCATCAATCCCATGTAAAATTAGATTTGAGGTTGCTAAATCTCAGTAGAAATGCTTCCCTTAAACCCCTCTCCATCCAGAATCCATGCTTGGTTAGACACATTTCCTTATAGAATTTTCGTGTTGTAGAATGGTTTTATCTAGTACATTTTCCCTAGTTCTCCTTTTTGTTGCAGTTGGAACCATTCAGGGTCTTGGCTTTATGTGGGAGTCTAGTTCTACCTTTTTACCCAGAACAGTCTTGATTTATACCAATTGTCCTATCATAGTTTTTGATAAAAACTCTTTTGACTCTCAAATATGTCCCAATTTAGATATTTATATAATATTCTAATCCTTAGTCAGAACTGTGCTTGGTATGCTAGAAAAAGGGAAAAGCCAGACTGGCTGATTTGTAGAGGGAAGAGTACTTGAAGGAGAGCTCAGAGAAGAAGATAAGGATCAATTTATGAAGTGCTTTCTAGGTAAGAGAAGGATATTGAAACTTACGTATGACTAAAAGTCATTAAGGTATTTTTTTTTTATTTCCAGCATAACAGTATTCATTATTTTTGCACCACACCCCGTGCTCCATGCAATCCGTGCCCTCTATAATACCCACCACCTGGTACCCCAACCTCCCACCCCCCGTCCCTTCAAAACCCTCAGATTGTTTTTCAGAGTCCATAGTCTCTCCTGGTTCACCTCCCCTTCCAATTTCCCCCAACTCCCTTCTCCACTCTAAGTCCCCATGTCCTCCATGCTATTTGTTATGCTCCACAAATAAGTGAAACCATATGATAATTGACTCTCTCTGCTTGACTTATTTCACTCAGCATAATCTCTTCCAGTCCCGTCCATGTTGCTACAAAAGTTGGGTATTCATCCTTTCTGATGGAGGCATAATACTCTATCCCCAGGGGTACAGGTCTGTGAATCACCAGGTTTACACACTTCACAGCACTCACCAAAGCACATACCCTCCCCAATGTCCATAATCCCACCCCCTTCTCCCAAACCCCCTCCCCCCAGCAACCCTCAGTTTGTTTTGTGAGATTAAAAGTCACTTATGGTTTGTCTCCCTCCCAATCCCATCTTGTTTCATTTATTCTTCTCCTACCCACTTAAGCCCCCATGTTGCATCACCACTTCCTCATATCAGGGAGATCATATGATAGTTGTCTTAAGCCACAGAGTTTTAGGCAGCTTCTTTATTATATCTGGATATCTAAAAGTGTCCCCCATGCCTCGGGCAGTTTAGTGATCAGAGATCTGGGTAAGGTTTGCCCTGAGATTTGGGGACTCAACCTCTCAGTTGTTTTCTTGCTTTCAGGACTTTATCCTGAATTTTCAGCTCTCTGACTAGCCTTGGGGCCTATCCTCTGAGATATTAAGCCAGTGCATTTTCTGATTTCTGCCAAGCTTACAAACATCACTCAGCATAGTTTTGTAATCTGTCATTTAGTGGAAGACTACCCTCTGGTTTCTGCCTGCATTTTTTTTTTAACAGAGTCCCAAAGTCTTGTTCATATGTGTGTAGTGTAATGGTCAACCAAAATTTGGGGCAGAGTATATATGCAGATTTGGGGTCTCATCCCTCTGTGACTGTCTTGCTTCCAGGAGTACCAACCCTAAATTTCCAGATTATTTCCCACCTTGAGCCAGTAAAGCTGTAGTATCTGCCACAGGAATTCTAAGTTTGGGGGGCACACATTGCTACTGCCATCTTTTAAGGGTAAATTTTCTTCAAGTTTTTGTCTGCTTACATTTGTACCCCATTGCTTTCAAATAGGTTATTTTCCCTTCTTCTTCTCTTCTCTCTTTATGTTTTAATTTTATAATTAATAGCTACATGAAGGTATAGCCGAACAGTTTAGTCAACTATTACGAAAACCTGAAACATTTGTTATTTTAATTTATAGTTAGATTAACAGCAATTTTGAAAAAAAATTGCATGTTTATTAACATTTTTTATCTATTTTATGAATTTTCTGGTATGCTATTTACCCATTTTTCTGTTTGTCTATTTTTATTTATAGGAAAGAGTTCCTTATTTATCAAAGATAATAAAAATATAAACTCATCAGTTGTATTTTGTGAGACTCAACTGAAATGTGTTTTGAAACTTAAGGTTTTCATTTTCTGGTGATTGTAATATTGGCCTTTAATGTACATATTGGATCATTTAGTAGAGGAGACAAGGTAAGGAGTTTGTTCTTATTAGAGATGCTACTGCATAGAGAACAGAGCTCTTGCCTTTCCATAAAGCACTCTCGTGTCAGCTTGTATGACATGTGAGGAATTGTTGGCAGTGAACTTCCTCAACAAAATCTTATCAGATATGTTATTTTCATAATTATTGATCACCATGGCTTCATTTTTCAATCATAATCATTTGCCAGACTTCCAGTCTATTAATATACTGCTGCTTCTGTGCATTGGAGGAAATATTGCAAATTGATTAATATTTGTTAAGGGCACTATAGGTCCTCATCAGAACTATGTTCATTGTTCTCTGTTTTTTGTCCCTAGGAGTACACCATTGATGTATTTTTTCGACAGACATGGCATGATGAAAGATTGAAATTTGATGGCCCCATGAAGATCCTTCCACTGAACAATCTCCTGGCTAGTAAGATCTGGACCCCTGACACCTTCTTTCACAATGGCAAGAAATCAGTAGCCCATAACATGACCACACCTAACAAGCTGCTCAGACTGGTGGACAATGGAACCCTCCTCTACACAATGAGGTCAGTGAGTGGTACCTCCCATCTAAAGCATATTCAGGGTAGGGCTTGAAAACAGCATGTTTTAGGCTATCTATTGAAAGTTCTGTTAAGTTTACAGATTAGAAATGGACATTTAGTATATACTGCTTTATATATTTGCAGGTATACACATTCATAGAGACATATATTATAGATATACAAATAAATAAGAGAGTTGAACATACGAACATTCTCAGACACACAGAGATATATGTTCAAGATGTATAAATGTATCCATACTCAGAGACACATATAGCCTAACATGTAAGCATATACATATTCAAAGGTCTTAAATTCAAATACTCACAGCTATATACACAGGAAGAGCACTGTGATAGTCAGAATAAGCTGTTTAACTGCAGCAAAAAACTTTCCCTATAATGCAGAATTGTGAGAATCAAATGAGATAATGATGGATATTTTCAGAAGCACACAATGTTATATATAATATATAAAAAATTACAACATATCTTTTATGCCACATTGCCTGGGAATGCTGAGGAGTTTGATGTAAGTGAGGTATCTAATTAACCTAAGAATGTTTCTTTTTTTTAAAATTTTAAAAGACTTTATTTATTTGAGAGAGAGAATGCACAAGCAGGGCCAGGGGCAGAGGAAGAGGAAAAGAGAGAAGCAGACTCCCCACTGAGCAGGGAGCCCAATGCAGGTGTCAATCCCAGGACCCTGAGATTATTACCTGAGCTAAAGGTAGCTGCTTTTTTTTTTTTTTTCACTGAGCCAGTGAAGTGACCCTAGAATGTTTCTTTAAATATCATTTATATACAGAGGCACCTGGGTGGCTCAGTTGGTTAAGCATCCAGCTCTTGGTTTTGGTTCAAGTCAGGCTTTCAATGCTGTGAGATCAAACCCTGCATCAGGCTCCACACTCAGGGCAGAGTATGCTTGAGATTTTGTCTCTTCCTCTCCCTCTGCCTCTCCCCCTCTCATGTTCTTACTCTAAAATAAATAAATCTTTAAAAGAAATAAATATAATTCTTACACACACACACACACACACACATATATGTATGTGTGTGTGTGTGTGTGTGTGTGTATAGCGTAATTTTGCCTTCAAAAAGAATGACTTTAAAAACATTTCCAGTTCCATAATATTCTTTGTCCCTAAACACTAAAAAACTTTCATGGTTCTTGTTTTGTGTTTTTGTTAATTCCTATTCTGCCAGTTGTCCTAAAGCTCCCTCACACATTAATGAATATCAGTTTTAAGTAACTGAATTAACATTATTGAATGGAAAAAATTTGATCTTTCAGTGCAGATTCTGTGGCTGTTTTAACTTTTTTTGTTGTTTTGTACAATGAAACTGAAATATGTGGTGAATACATGAAGTGACCTTTCCTATATCCTAGTCTTCCATTACCTTAAACTTGTTCTTTATTGATGTTTTTCCTGAAAGAATTTGGTAGAGGAGAAGATAGGCAAGGAAGAATGAATACCAAATGGATACTTGAGAGAAAAGTTGAATTATAGAGGAGGAGCTGAGAAACTAGAGAAGAAATGAGAATAGAATAAAGAGTGATAGAGAAAAGAGGGAAAGTGGATAGAAGTGGGAAAAAGAAGGTGGAGAGAAGGGAAGAATAATCTGGAGAAAAGATCAATAAAATTAACATATATATTTCATTGATCTTTTCTCAGATCTTATATATTTACATATGTATGTATGTGTGTGACTGTATACAGACACATATGTAAGTGTATATATGTATATGTGTGTATATATATATGTGTGTGTGCATCTGCATGTGTGTTTTAGAGCACCTGATTATTAGTATTAGCATTCATTTTTGTACTATTCAGTAAGTAGAATGTAGCCACGATAATTGTAGGTGTTAAGGGGAGGAAAGAGGAAGTATATTTTAGGCAGAGAAAACCAAGTTAGCCGTTACAAGCAATGGAATGGTTTCCTTCAACAGAAGCAATAGAATGAGGTGGTCAGTTTTTAATTTACATATGCCACTCCAGTTACAGTGTAAAGAATGTATTTGAAAGGAACAAAACTGGAGTTATAGAAATGGGTTAGTAGACAGCTTAAATAGTCTGGGCAAGGAGTGGTAAAGTTCTCATTCAGAGCAGCGGATTAAGACGGAGAAGGGGAGAGACATTGAGGAAATAGTAAAAACAGCCAACGTTAGAATGACAGGAAGGACGGGATTAAGGTTATAAGTACCCAAATAACATGGGCGAATGATGGTGCTGCAAACTGGGGCAGATCATATAAAAGTTGGAAGAAAGTTAGGATAAATCTGCAAGGTTAATTTTTGGGTAAGATGAGCTTTAAAAGATTATAGATTATCTAGGGATAGGTGTGTAATAGCAGTTGGATATATAAATCTTAAGATCAGAAGACAGATATAAGCTAGAGATATAAAGTTTGGTATTGTTAGTATATTGGGACAACCGTGTGAATGTATGTGATAACTTCAGGAAAGTATGCAGAGTGAGAAGAAAATTATGCCAAGGATCCACTCCTGTAGCATCATTATCATTAGGGCAGAAGGGGAAAAAGAGGAACCTATGAAGGAGACCAAGAAGAAAAAGTAAGAAACGTCTTGGTAGAACCCCTAGTGTGCAGTGTCTTGAAAACTGAGTGTGATAGTCAATACTTTTACTTTCCATATTTTTAATCCATGTCCTTCTGGCTTTGTGGTTGTATTGTACTTCCATAGAATCTTGAAGTTAGGCATAGATAGATGACTTTGGCTAACCAAATGTGACTGGAAATAACATGAATCATTTCTGAGGAAGGATAATACATAATTTTCCATGTTCCTCTCCATGGCCACAGTAAGTAACATTATGCCAGGTGTCCTTGGCTCTATCATTCTGTATCCTTTATTGAAGATGACATAGAAGACAGTACCCCCTTCACTACAACCTGAGATAGACAAGTAGTGTAAGAAGTACATCTTTTTTGTTTGAGGACACTGAGATTTTTTGTTACTACATGCTAACCTGACCCATTTTGACTGATATATCAAAGGAGTAAAGGGTTTCAAAAAAGCTCACAGTGATCAATAATAATAATAATAATTTCAGTAATAGCATAAATATGATCATTAACATCAATACAGTATTTACAGTATGTCATGCACTGTTCTTATCACTTAACTTTTATAAAACAATAACCCTGTGAGATAGGTACTATTATTTCCACTTTTCAGATGAGGAGACTGAGACAAGAGTGGGTAAGAAAAAATTTAAAAATCACCTAGGTAGTAAATGGTTGAGTCAGCATTCATACTCTGGCAGTTTGGCTGCAAGTTCAGCTTTTTATCATTATTAATCATTATTTATATATAAATATATTTATTTATCATTAAATAGTGATCTTTATCATTATTATATATAATGATATCATTATTAATCATTATCTTTATCGTTATTTATATATCTTTATCATTATTAATATATTTTTATAACATTATTGGTTATTACAAAGAGAACAAATAATATAGGGAATTAAATGTATTAGGTTTTACAACATGGAAGACATTGGTCTTCTTCACATACACTGTTTCAGTGTAGTGTTTAGTGCAGCAGTGAGTTTTTAGGAATTGACATAGAAGTAGTGAAAATAGTAAACACAGAAAATACTTCCTAGGAGCTTGTTTGAAAATGAAAGCAATGAGTATATTATAGATACATTCAGGGGTAGAAGAAAATAATTGCTTTTTTTAATGTAAATACTGATACTTATTTGTGCAATAGCAGGGAGACACAGATTGAAAGTATAGTAGAAATGAGGTTTTGCTGACACCAAGTTGCCAGAGAAAACTGTAAGCAGAATGTCATCAAAACTACATTGAAAGTTTTACTTATAAAGGAAGAGGGACAACTCGTCTTGTCCTGAATGGAAGGATATGAGGCTAGATAAAAATAGGAAAGGAGATGGGAAGGATAGGACAGAGTAGAGGTATGTATGAAGGAGAATTTGAAGACAATAGAACATAAGTGGGAAAATGTAAAGGAGGCATACTTGTAAAAAGGCATAAAAGAGTTTGAAGAGGAGATGGGAGTGTAAACAATTGTTGAAAGAATGAAGCAGAGCAGGGGCTGTGGAATGTGGTAGTTGGAAGGATGGATGAGGATGATGAGATGTGGATGGGTAAAAAGCTCTAAGAAAATGAAAAGAAAGTGATGGGCAGGCAAGGAAATCAACACATAGAGACTGAGGAGAAAGAAAAGAGAATGAATGAGGAGAACAGGATAGTTAAGAGAATGGATAATAAAATAAAGAAGATCAATGATAGGTTTGTTTTTTAGAGGAGGATGGGAATGTTAAAATATGAAAAGGATGGAAAAAATGATGAAATATGAAGATTGAGGAGTATAGAAGATGAAGCAGATCAAAGGATTAGTCACCTGAAAAGGTTAGATAAATGGGAAGAAGATGACTATTGAGTCCTTCATTCTAATATGAATTGGACAAGAAAGTGGAGTTTGATAAAACAGGAAACTATGTGGAATTCCCTTGTGTTTATTCTGAAGTACAGCATAAAGGAGGTACAGAAGTTCAGAAGCATGATGAAGCCTTTGGTTCTCTTACATAGGAGATGATTCACTTCAGACCCAGGAGGGTGTGTCTGGAGGGAGACCTAGGTTCCAAACTGAAAATATTAGAGCTTGGCTCTATTTTTGACCCCATAATTTATTCATCGAGTGACCTTTTGTAAGACAAAAATTATCTACTTTCTCATTCTGATAATAATGTAAGTGCTGCCTGTCTTACAGACACATGAAAAATGTGAATTAGATAAGGTCCAAAAGAACACTTAGAATTTTTCAGGAAGTGTTATTCTACAACATTATTATTTTGACCCTTGGAAATCCTATCTGGATTCCATGGAAAACTACAGAAATTCAGCTTTTTAGAAAAATTTGACAAAGGACTGCATAGCTATGTAACTAGGGCAGTTTAGAATGAAACCTCATCTTGGGACTTCAGGACAACCATAAAAATGCAGGCCAAAGCTCATTACCTGCTGCTTGCTTCAGCACCACATATACTAAAATTAAAACAGTACAGAGAAGATGAAGCCCAGATCAGGATGATATATATGTTTAGAAATTATTTTCCTTTTTTTACAGACATGGATATATAGAAAACTTCATTTCTATTAATGACATTTATTGATGAAAATCTTGATAAATATATTCATTGTATTGTTCTTTATACCTATTGGATATAAATGTGCATAATACAGAAAGCAGTAAAAGCCAAGTTCCACTGATTATTATTTAGACTGTGTGCTGAGCTACAGAGATAAACAAGACACAGCTCATGCTTTTTGTGACATTACAGTCTAAAAGTTAAAGCAGACATTGTGCACAGATAGATGCACAATATATATATATATTATACAATAGTATAAAAGCCTTAAACTGAGGGGGGATAGAAATGTTATGGAATCACAGGGGAAGGAACAACCAAATTTATGCGGAGGCATCAAAGAAAGTTGTAAAAAGAGCCAATTAATCCTATATCTTGAATCTTGAAGGAGGTATAGGTAACTCTTAAACAGAAGAGGGATGAAGTGAGGTATAGGAGGGTATTCCAGGTAGAGGAGATAGCATGTGCAAAGCTAGGTATGCATGAACTGTCATCATGAATCAGAAAATTCATGCCTTTTGTTAGAGCTTTCATTAATCTATTCTTCCAAAAATATTTCTAGAGAGCTTAATGAGATCCAAACAGTATTCTGGACACTAGGAATAAAATAGTGAGTAAAAAGGAATGTGGCCTCTGACCTCATATAACTTACATTCTAGTGGGGAAAACAAACAATAATAACAGAATAAGTGTTAAGATCAGAGAAGTACAGAGGGCTGTGGAATCATATAGCAGGGATAAGGAAGTGAATCTGTGGGAGAATACCCACAATTGATTTCAGAGGAAATTACATTTTTTAGAGACAGTGTGTGAATTAGGAGGTACTGCAGCAAGGGAGAAAGAAAATCTGCTCCACACTCAGCATGGAGCTGGATTTGGGGCTCAATTTCCTGACCCTGAGATCATGACCTGAACCAAAATCAAGAGTTGGACGCTTAACTGATTGAACCACCCAGATGCTCCAGAGGAAATCAGTTTTAAACTGAGACCTAAAAGATGGTAGAAATAAATTAGACTAAAAGATAGGTAGGAAATGTTCCACAGAGAGAGTACAGCAGGTATAAAGTCCAGGAGAATGAAGTGAGAGAGGTAGTAATGATACACTAAAGAAACAAAAGGAAATTCAGTATGACTGAACCATAGAGTAAAGTGCAGAGAAGTGACCTAGGGTGGAGAGGGATTCTTATGAGCTACATTAGCATAAAAATGAGGGGGATCCATTAAAGAGTTTATTGCAGGGGGATGGCACAGATTTTCATTTTAGAAAGATTGCTCTGGTAACAATGTGTAAGGTAGATTAGAAGAACGCAAAGAAGAAGATGAGCTATATGTATGAGTGATAATACTCTAACAATAATAATAATTACTTTGTGTCAGACACCTACTATGTGCTAGACACTTTATGTAAATATCTCCAATCTTCACAAAAATTATTCAATATAAACATTATTATCCCTATTGAACTGATCCAGAAAGTGAAGCTTAAAAATTAAAAATGGGAAGGGTGTCTGGGTCATGAAATTGGTTAAGCGCCCTACTCTTGTGATCTCAGGGTGCTGAGACAGAGCCACATGTCAGGCTCTCTGCTCAGTGTGGAATCCACTTAAAATTGTCTCTCCCTCTCTCTGCCCCTGACACTTGTGCTCTCCTTCTCTCTCTCTAAAATCAATCAATCAATCAATCAATTATCAATCAATCTAAAAAAATGGGAGAGGAATTATGATGGTGGAGGAGTAGGGAGACCCTAAATTTGTGTCATACCTCAAATACATCTAAATAGTTATTAAATCATTCTGAACACCTGAGAAATCAATTGGCAATATGAAGAAAGAAAAGCTGCAAGTCTACAATTAGAAAAGTGACCACCTTTTGGAAGTTAGGAGGTACGAAGGGTTGAATTGGGTGGTAGCTGAGGTGCTACAGAGGGAAGAGAACCTGCTCAAGAAGGTTATCACAAAGTATCATAAGTAGTGAAATACAAAATCAGAATGTTTAGAAGTCTGCTGGAGTCAGGGGAGGTCCCTGGTTTAAAGGTACTCTGGTGGTAAAGCAGGGCTGAATCCCAGGTGTGACAGCATGATCTCAGGATCCCTGGGGTCACAAGAAGAATGGGTGTCATCTAAGTGTTATACTGTTCCCAGGAATAGAAGCATGGAAGCTGGCTGAAAACAAGTATAGGTGCTAGATTTCTATTCTGTGTTGCCATAAACTGAAATGCTGCACAGTCGTGTGATTTCCTGGGCATGTTCCAGCAAAAGTCAGAGGCATGACAATACCCCTCTCTTTCCCCTGGAAGGAGCAGAGTAAGTCTGTACCACAAGTCCATAAAATTTGGAGCTTTGAAATTCAGGCATGTGCCTGATACAAAAACACTTAGTCACAGGCCCGGTAAACACAGAGTTCTAGTGGAAAATGGAGAGACAAGAGTGATTGATTGCTTTTCTGTGAGGGCTTCCTGAAGAGTGGAGGGCATGAACTTTCAGCTCCAGGTGCTAGAGAGTGGGGCGCCACCATAGTCATCCCACTCATCAGTGCTGAAAGCCTTCAGGAAGCAAAATGGCACCACATTGTGGAATCTGGAGCCACTTACACTGATCCCTACCTCTGTGTAATGGAGGCACATTTGCAATAGGGCAAGTCCACTGAGAATCAGTAAATGGGCCCCACCTTCAGAAGACCAGGACAAAAAACTGGCTGGCACCATAGAGGACTGCAAAGCTTCAGCTCTTGGAGAGAACAGTACATAGCTTTCTTTGCATTTTTATTCCTCAGTCTTTTAGTATTTGTCCACTTATTTTCCTGTTTTTTCTATTTTTTTTATTTTAATTTTTACATAAACTATACATATGTATATATACATATGTATATATACATATATATATATACATATATATATATATATATATAATTTGTTTCCTTTCATTGCATTATATATACAATATGTAGGGTTTTTTTCCCCTTATTTTGGGATCTAGTGTTTCTTAACAAGCAAACCAAAACATAGCCATGATCTAGTGTTTTGTTTTGCTTTGTTCTTCTTTTTAGCTTTGTTTTTCTGTTTTAATATTGTTTTTTTTCTCTTTCTTCTTTTATTTTCTGGGCAAAATGATGAGATGGAGAAATGCATCACAAAACAGAGAACAGGAGGTAGTACTCATTGCTAGGGATTTAATCATCATGGATATAAGTAAGATGTCTGAGCTAGAATTTAAAACAACAACATAAAGATACTAGCTGGGTTTGAAAAAAACCATAGAAAACACTAGAGAATCCTTTACTATAGAAATCAAAGTACTAAAATATAGTCAGACTGAAATTAAAAATGCTATTACCAAGATGCAGTCCCAAATGGAATCCATAAAAATGAGGATGAACAAAGCAGAAGAGTAAATCTGGAAGAAAAAATGATGGAAAATATGGAAGCTGAAAAGAAGAGGAAAAGAAAACTCTTAGATCATGAAGGGAGATAAGAGAACTGAGTTATTCCACAAAGTGAAGTAATAACTGTATTATAGGCATCCCAGAGGATAAAAAGCAGGAGAAAGGGACTCAATGTTTATTTAAACAAATTATAGCTGAGAACTTCCCTTATCTGGGGAAGGAAACAGGCATTCAAGTGCAGGAGGCATGGAGAACTCCCAGCAAAATCAACAAAAATAGGTTAACACCTTGACATATAATACTGAAGATTGAAAATTTCAAAGGTAAAGAGAAAATTCTGAAACCAGCTTGGAATAAGAGGTCTTTAATCTACAAGGTAGACACATGAGGCTGGCAGCATGTCTGTCCATATGGACTTGACAGGCCAGAAAGGACTAGCACAATATATTCAAAGTGCTAAATGGGAAAAATATGCAGCTAATAATACTTTATCTATCAAGGCTATAATTCAGAATTGATGGAGAGATAAAGAGTTTCCAGGACAAACAAAAGTTAAAGGAATTTTTGATCACTAAATAAGCCCTGAAAGAAACATTAAAGGGAATCCTTTGAGCAGAGAGACCAAAAATAGCAAAGTCCAGAAAGGAACAGAGACAATCTATAAGGAAGTGGTGATGCAACATGGGGGCTTAAGTGGGTAGGAGAAGAATCAATGAAACAAGATGGGATTGGGAGGGAGACAAACCATAAGTGACTCTTAATCTCACAAAACAAACTGAGGGTTGCTGTGGGGAGGGGTTTGGGAGAAGGGGGTGGGATTATGGACATTGGGGAGGGTATGTGCTTTGGTGAGTGCTGTGAAGTGTGTAAACCTGGTGATTCACAGACCTGTACCCCTGGGGATAAAAATATATGTTTATAAAAAATAAAAAATTAATTAAAAAAAAAAGCATAGAATTTATAGGTAATACTATGGCACTAACTTCATACCTTTCAATAATTATTCTGAATGCAAGTGGACTAAATTCTCCAAACAAAAGATGTAGGGTTTCAGATTGGATTAAAAAACAATAACAAGATGGGATTGGGAGGGAGACAAACCATAAGTGACTCTTAATCTTACAAAACAAACTGAGGGTTGCTGGGGGAGGGGGATTGGGAGAAGAGGGGGTGGGGTTATGGACATTGGGGAGGGTATGTGCTTTGGTGAGTGCTGATTCACAGACCTGTACCCCTGGGGATAAAAATACATGTTTATAAAAAATAAAAAATTAAAAAAAAATAATAACAACAAAAACAAACAAGAATGATCAATATGCTGCTACCAAGAGACTCATTTTAGACCCAAAGACACTTCCAGATTGAAACTCAGAGGGTGAAGAACAATCTATTGAGCCAATGGATATCAAAAGACAGCTAAAGGGGTGCCTGTGTAGCTCAGTCTGTTAAGTGTCTGCCTTCAGCTCAGGTCATGATCTCAGGGTACTGGGATTGAGCTTCATATCAGGCTCCCTGGTCAGTGCAGAGTCTGTTTCTCCTCTTTCTCCACCACACCCTAAACTACTTGTTCTCTCTCTCACAGAAAAAAATAAAATCTTAAAAAAAAAAGAAAGCTGGAGAAGCCATGTTTATATAAGACAAACTAGATTTTAAACCAAAGACTGTAATAAGAGATGAAGATGCACACTGTATCATAATAAAATGGTCTATCCAACAGGAAGATCTAACAATTGTAAATATTTATGCCCCTAACCTGGGATCAGCCAAATATATGAATCAAAACAGAATTAAAGAAACTAATTGATAATACAATAATAGTAGAGGACTTTAACACCCCACTCACATCAATGGATTGATCACCTAAGCAGAAGATCAACAAGGAAATAAGGGCTTTGAATGAGACACTGGA
Organism: Mustela erminea; assembly: GCF_009829155.1. Lineage (NCBI taxonomy): Eukaryota > Metazoa > Chordata > Mammalia > Carnivora > Mustelidae > Mustela > Mustela erminea. The sequence goes on along the minus strand of NC_045635.1, from coordinate 127,100,215 downwards.
CCCGATGGACTGAAAAGATATACTCAGAGCATTTCATCCTATAGCAGCAGAATACACATTCTTCTTGAGAGCACATGGGATATTTTCCAGAATATGTCACATATTGAGTCACAAATCAGTGTGAACTGGTACAAAAAGACTGAGCTCATATCATGCATATTTTCAGACCACAATGCTATAAAACTTGAAGTCAGGGACACCTGGGTGGCTCAGTTGGTTGAGTGGCTGCCTTCAGCTCGGGTCATGATCCCAGCGTCCTGGGATCGAGTCCCATATCGGGCTCCTTGCTCAACAGAGAGCTTGCTTCTCTCTCTGTCTCTTCCTGGAACTCTGTCTGCATGTGCTCGTTCTCTCTCTCTCTCTGACAAATAAATTAAAAAAAAAAAAAACTTGAAGTCAACCACAAAAAATTTTTTTTGAAAAGCCCACAAATACACAGAGGTTAAAAAATATACTTAGAGTGGAGAAGGGAGTTGGGGGAAATTGGAAGGGGAGGTGAACCATGAGAGACTATGGACTCTGAAAAACAATCTGAGGGTTTTGAAGGGACGGGGGGTGGGAGGTTGGGGTACCAGGTGGTGGGTATTATAGAGGGCACGGATTGCATGGAGCACGGGGTGTGGTGCAAAAATAATGAATACTGTTATGCTGGAAATAAAAAAAAATAATTAAAAAAAAACATATAACATAAAAAAATATATATATATACTACTAAGGAGTGAATGGGTCAACCAGAAAATTAAAGGAGAATTAAAAAATACATGGAAGCAAATGAAAATGAAAACATGAAAGTTCAAAACCTTTAGGATGCAACAAAGGCAGTCCTAAGAGGGAAGTATATAATGATACAGGCCTTCTTTAAGAAACAAGAAAAGTCTCAAATACACAACCTAAACTTACACCTAAAGGAGCTTGGGGGGAAAAAAAGCAAATAAATCCTAAACCCAGTTGGAGAGGAGAAATAAAGAGTTAATAGAAATCAATGACATAGCAATTAACAAAAATAAACAACAAAACTCCCCCCAATAACCATAGAATGGATCAGCAAAGCTAGGAGCTGATTCTTTGAAAGAATTAATAAGACTGATAAACACCTAACCAGACGATTCAAAAAGAAAAGAAAAAGGACCCAAATTAATAAAGTCATGAATGAAAGAGGAGAGATCACAACCAACACCAAAGAAATACAATTATAAGAGAATAATGAAGAAATACATGCCAACGAATTAGGCAGTCTGGAAGGAACGATGCATTCCTAGAAACATAAACTACCAAAACTGAAATAGTAAGAAAAATAAAAGCCAAACAAACCCATACCAGCAAAGAAATTGAATCAGTTATCAAAAATCTCCCAACAAATAAGAGTCAAGGGCTCAATGGCTTCCCAGGGGAATTCTACCAAACATTGAAAGAATTAATACACATTCTTCTGAAACTGTTCCAGAAAATAGAAATAGAAGGAAAACTTCCAACTCATTCTATGAGGCCAACATTACCTTGATCCCCAAATCAGACAAAGACCCCACAAAAAAGGAGAATTAATAATCAATATACCTGATTAACATGGATGCCAAAATTCTCACCAAGATACTAGCTAATAGGATGCAAGAGTACATTAAAAGGATTATTCACCAGAACCAAGTGAGATTTAATCCTGGGCTACAAGGGTGGCTCACCATCTGCAAATCAAACAATGTGATACACCACATTAATATTTTTTAAAAGGATAAGAATGATAATGATCCTCTCAGTAGATGCAGAAAAAGTGTTTGACAAAACACAGCCTTCTTGATAAAAACCCTCTACCATATGGATAGAGGGAACATACTTCAACATCATAACAACCATATATGAAGGACCCACAGCAATTACCATCCTCAATGGAGAAAAAAAATAAGAGTTTTTCTCCTAAAGTTAGGAACATGACAGTGATGTCCACTATCACCACTGTTGTTCACCATAGTACTGGACTTCCTAACCTCAGCAATCATAACACAAAAAGAAATAAAATGCATCCAAATTAGAAAAGAAGTGACACTTTCATTCTTTGCAGATGAGAGGATACTTTATGTAGAAACCTAAAGAACTCCACCAAAAAATTCCTAGAACTGATACAGGAAATCAGGAAAGTTGTAGGATATAAAATCAATGCACAGAAATAACTTGCATTTCTATACACTAAAAATGAAACAGAAGAAAGATAAATCAAGGAATAGATCCCATTTACAATTGCACCAAATACTGCAAGATACCTAAGACTAAACCTAACCAAATAGGTTTCTATACTCTGAAAACTATACAACATTTATGAAAGAAATTGAGGAAGACACAAAGAAATGGAAAAACATTCCAAACTCATGGATTGCAACAACAAATACTGTTAAAATGTCTATGCTACCCAAAGCAATCTATACATTCAATGCAATCCCTATCAAAAATACCATTAGCATTTTTCACAGAGTTGGAATAAATTTGTATGGAACTAGAAAAGACCCTGAATAGCCAAAATAATGTTGAAAAAGAAAATCAAAGCTGGTGGCATCTCAATTCCAGACTTCAAACTATATCACAAAGATGTAATCATCAAGAAAGTATGGTACTGGCACAAAAACAGACACAAAGATCAGTGGAAGAGAATGGAGAACCCAGAAATGGACCCTCAACTCTATGGCCAGCTAATCTTTGAAAAAGCCGCAAAGAATATCCAATGGGAAAGGATAGTCTCTTCAAAAAAATGGTGCTGGGAAAATTGGACAGCCCATGTCTAAGAATGAAACTGGACCACTTTCTTACACCTGACACAAAAATAAACTCAAAATGGATGAAAAACCTTAATGTGAGACAGGAATCCATCAAAATCCTAGAGAAGAAGGCAGGCAGCAACTTCTTTGATCTTGGCCACAGCAACTTCTTTCTAGACATATCTCTAAAGGCAAGAGAAACAAAAGCAAAATTGGGACTTTGTGAGGATAAAAAGCTTTTGCACAGCAAAGGAAACAGTCAACAAAACCAAAAGTCAACCTACAGAATGGGAGAAGATATTTGCAAATGTCTTATCACATAAAGGGCTACAATCCAAAATCTATGAAGAACTTATCAAGCTCAACACCAAAAACAAATAATCCAGTCAAGAAATGGGCAGAAGAAATGAACAGATGTTTTCCAAAGAAGACATACAAATGACCAACAGACACATGAAAAATGTTCAGCATCACTTGACATCAAAGAAATACAAATCAAAACCACAATGAGATATCACCTCACACCAGTCAGAGTGGCTAAAATTAACAACTCAGGAAACAACAGATGTTGGCAAGGATGCAGAGAAAGAGAAATCCTCTTACATTGTTGGTGGGAATGCAAACTGGTGTAGCCACTCTGGAAAAGAGTATGGAGGTTCCTCAAGAAGTTAAAAATAGAGCTATCCTATGATCCAGCGATCGCATTACTAGGTATTTATCCAAAGGATACAAACATAGTGACTTGAAGGGGCACATGCACCCCAATGTTTATAGCAGCAATGTCCACAATGGCCCTAATATGGAAAGAGCTCTGATGTGTGTCGACAGATGATTAGATAAAGAAAATATGGTCTATATATGCATATATAAATATTACTCAGCCATCAAAAAGAATGAAATCTTATCATTTGCAATGATGTGAAGGGAACTAAAGTATATGATGATAAGTAAAATAAGTAAAAGAAAGACAATTATCATATGATATCACTCATATGTGGAATTTAAGGAACAAAATAGATGGACACAGGGGAAGGGAAGGGAAAATAATGTAAGAGGAAAACAGAGAGTGAGGCAAACTATAAGATACCCAACTATAGGAAACAAGCTGAGGGTTGCCGGAGGGGAGGTGAGGGGGGGATGGGAAAACTGGGTGATGGGCATTAGGGAGGGCACTTAATGTTATGAACACTGAGTTTTGTATGCCACTGAAGAATCACTGAATTCTACCCCTCAAACTATTAATACAGTATGTTAATTAAATTGAATTTAAATAAAAAGTTAAATAAATAAAAATTAAAAATTAAAACAACTTGTCCAATGATGCATTTATTAGGTAAATGCAGTTCTGTCTCAAATTACTGCTTTTTCCACTAAATAAGGTTGAAGAAGGAGGTGGATATACAACATACAGCATTGGTAGTATTTAGTGCCTGATAGGAAGTTGGTGATGGTCAGAATGTTGTTAATTCTCCCAATAAGCAAAGAAGTCCCCTGAGATAACAGAAGTACTAAGGGTTAGAAAAATAATAATAATCCGAGTATTAACATTCCTATTGAATGTGGAGGAGTAAATAAGCTTTAGAAAATGGCAGTGATAAGGTGAGGTAATGGTAAATATAGCCAAATAGCATGCCTATTTGAAAGGGTTTCTGCATAATGGATGAGGGATAATTATCTGGAAGTGATGCAGAATATATTCATCCTGTACTTATTGGGAAGCATTATTGGTTTTTTTTGAAGAGAATAACATGCTCAGATCATGTGTGTTACAGTTTGCTAAACCCAAAAATATATAACAGTTCAAACTAGATAGAAGTGTATTTCTTGCTCCTTAAATTTCAAAGCAGGTGGCTCATTTGTTAGTGGCATTTCAGCAACCCATGGTCCTTTCATCTGCTGTCTCTGCCATATTCAGTACATGGTTTCCAAGGCCACTTTGTTTCTCTGTATTGAGTGAGTAGAAGAGGAAAGAGCACGGAGGATTATATGTGGGAGGTGTTTAAAGTCTGGGCCTTGAGTGGTGTACTTACTTCTACTGATATTTCTTTGACTAGAATGAGGTCACATGGACATGCCTAACTGCAAGGGAGGCTGGGAAAATAAATGGATTTGGTGAACAGCTGACAGTTCTTTGCCAATTTTTATGTTGTTGTTTTTTTTTTTTTAATTAAAATATCAGGTTGCACTCTGGAGAATCATTTAGAAGCAAGGACCAGTTAGTTGACTATTTTGTAATCCAGAGAAGACTGTTCATGGATGAAATAAAGGTAGCAAAAAGTAAGAGTAGAAAAGAAAGGAGAGGCTTTCAAAAGAACTTGGTGTCCAACCAGATATGGGATAATGAGGAAGGGGGTATATTGAGACTGTACCTTACATATTCTCCCTGGATACTAAGAAGATTGTGGTGTTATTTTTTAAAAAGCAATGTAGAAGCAACATATATTTTATAGAGAAGAAAGTGTGTTTATAGAGAACTTACACTTATTTAGGATTTTCTATACACCCGGTGATATGGTAGGTGCTTCACATGTATTTATCTCATTTCTCATGGCACTGATTGTGCATTACACAAAGGGTGCAGCATTGTGATTAAGATGGTAGGTTCTGCAATAAGACTACTGCTGGTCCTTCATCTGTAAAATGTGGTGAATCATAACAATGCCTGTTTCATAAAGCTGTTGTGGGGAGTAAACATGATAAGCCTTATGAATTGCTTGATACATATAATGGCACATATCCACTTTGGAGGTTTTTGTGTTAATAACCCTTACTGTTATATTTAGTAAGCTGACGTTTCAGTAGAGCCAAAGTCACGCCACTAATAAGTGGCAGAGCTGGTACAGAAACTGAAGTCCCTCTTAGGTTAAAGCGAGCAGTTTTTCCACCACTTTCTCTAAGAAAAGAATGTAAGGGATATAAAGTTTAACCATAATGAGTCTGAGGTGAACGTGACAAGCTGCAGTTGGAACTCAGAACTTTGACACAGTGTGATTTTATAAAAATTGAATGCATAGACAAAGTGTCTTTTTCTCTTAAGCTACACAGTAATAGTGTTCTACATGTAGCTGAAAGTTAAAGAAAATAAGAACTCACTTCTCATGTTGCATCATTAAGAGAGAGGCATCTTTTTAAGCAACTAAAAGAAGCTTCCTATCATATTCAGAGCTTCATGCCTTCCTTTATTCTTTGATTTTGTGAATGGGTCAGTTTTGCTTACGTACTTGGGATTTACAAAGGCAAATTATTTCAAAGACAAATTGTGAAAATGTTAACAGTAAAGGTAGTCTCTTCTTACTTTAGATGCAAATAGCTTGCACATGAATCTTTATAATAGGGATTGTCTCTGAAATGGCCAGGAACCAGGGAAGGCATTTGGGCTACATTGTTAGGCTAGCTCTATAGGATTTAATGTAATCAAATCAACCAAGCACTGATAGCTTTGTTTCACACAGTCCTTTTTCGTAATAGCTTTTGTTCTAGGGGATTTCATCTGTAGTTCCCCTTCCTTTAAGCTAGAAACTGACTCTGACAGAGCCGTACTTAGTGAGCCTCACTCTAATGAATAGAGGAAAGGCCATAGAAGATGTAGACTGGCTTATTTTGGGTTTTGAGAAAGCTTACAGTGAGGTGAGAAGAAAGTAATAGTATAAGTCCTCAGTCAATCACAAATTATGCTGTGTACTCCACGTGGTGATATCAATTCCTACCTTCCATGAGCTCACATTTTGGCAGGAAAGATAGGATACATCTTTCACTATACTATGAGGCATAATGGAATTTTCACAAAAAGCCAGCAATGAGGTACCATAAACTAAAGAGTACAGGTTTCATTATGACTTGGGAACATAGGTCCAGATGTGGGAGGGTTTTACAGAGGAACTGGCACTGAGCTGGAAGGAGGAACGGAAGAATGTATTCACAAGTGGTTAGCTGCAAGAGGAAATCAGGGTCTTGTAATAACAAGAATTGCTTTTATTTTTTTAAAGGCAAGAAGCTCATGTCCAGTCAGATTGAGTCTGTTTAAAAAGGTCATTTTAACACAAAGGGGGAAAGGATTTACAGATCACCAGAAGAGTCCCTCTAATTCCAAAGAATGAAGCTATTTTAGATGCTACTCCTAGACAGAGTTGGAGACTGTATTTTGTAGTGAAATGAACTTTAGAGTAGGAATTAGGAGCTCTGGCAAAGAGTCCCAGCTCTGGCCCATAAGAGCATGTCACCATAAACAAGGCATTTCTCCCTTTCTGGGCCCCAGTTTCTTCTTCTGGGAAACAGGACTGAAAATAACTGCTCTATATTATAGAAATATTTACTAAGATGCATTTATTACCTATATCCTATGGGCCAACCACCATTGTAAGGATAACACTATAATCAGAAATAGAGACCCTTCTCTCAAGTTACAGTCCTGTTCAGAAGACAGACACATAAATGGATACTGATAATCTATGTGCTGTTAAAAATGATTAAAGAAAACAATTTAATTAATACTAACAAACTTTGTTTCATTTCATAAAGTGGACAGTCTCCTTTTACAAAACTGAAAAATGGGGCAGAAGACAAAGATTTCATAGGATAAAAAAAATAAAGAACTAGGAAGAGAAAAATAGAAAATATCTGATTGGCCAGAGCTGCATAGTTAACCTTGTCTGAGATGAAAAGGTCCAGAGTTGGTTTGGCACTTGGGGATTGGCTGACTGGATATACTATGTTTCTGGTCAAGTAGAATATTTACAGGAGCACAGAAGTTATCTAAGTTTCAGTTTGTTGACATGGCTCCCCAAGCAGGAGCAGCTCCATCATGGGCCTGGAAAGTTATTTCAACAGTGCTAAGAACTAAAGTATTTATCCAAAGTGCTCTAGGATTTCTGTGAGTAGAGAATTTACTATGCCCACAGCACACATACAAAGCATCATGGAAGAGGTATATATGAACAAGGACTTGAAGGAAATTCGTCACACATATAAAGGGAAATGACATTTCAGGCAGAAAAAAGATACAATATGTGCAAAGACAAACAGAGTTTTGTGTCATGAAATCACACATATCTGCAGATGGGTGGAGAGTGGGGAAATGTGTGAATGTCAGAAAATGAGGCTGGAGCTACCTGTCTAAGGTAATTGTTAAAACTTATATGTGCTCCCCAAAAGGCTAAATGCAGTGGTAAACTGAAGGTCTTCCAAATAGGAAGCCCAAGGGCCTTCCAGTATATTAAAGCCTTTTGCCTATAGCTCGAGTATTTAATAGTAAGCCTGCAGACGACTGGAATTATTACAACTAATGCACTGCTTGGTTTGGTTTTTGGGGGTTGTGTATTTGAAATGGCTCATCCTCTACTGATAATGGTTAGTAATGACTTACTACTCTCTTTTCTTTTTTATCATAAAGTTCACACCTTGCCCTTTACTCTATAGTCATAGAAAAAGCCTGCCTAGTGCCTCTGAAGTAGTGTTTTCTACCTTTTAGTTTTTAGAAAGACTATTTCTCAGAATTCAGAGCAGATTGTTCCATTTCTAAAATGCCTAGGTGACATATTGCCTACAGTGAGGCTCATACTGATCTCCAGAGACCCTGTGCCCTACTACATTTATGCTTCTCCTTCCTATATTTCTCTTAATGTGTTGACTATCTCACTGAACAATTAGTGCATATAATCAATAAAATTTAAATCTTTAACCTTTGGAACTTCAGTAAATTCAGAAACTTCTCTAGAATTTTTTCCTATGTTATGCCTCTATTTAAAAAAAATTGGTATTCTGCATGCAAAACTCTAGAAACAATGTGATATTTTTCTGTGGAGCAATTAAGAACTAGGTGATTCATTTTAATTCATATTCATTTTATAGTTTTTAAAACTCTTTGAGGTATGACATACATATTTTGAGGTGTACAAATATGTATAGCTCCACCTTGTTCTAGGTAAGGAATGTGTTCTAGATATTGCAGTAGTAGAAGGATAAAAAAAGGGGAAGTGGCTTAGTAAAGTGAGAGGTATTATCAAAATACAAGGACCAAAGATTTATTTTCTAGGAGGATTGCTTTCTTGGGCCAAAACCAAATGGACACTGAGAACATGGATGCAATAACATCTGAGCTGGAAATTTTTCCTTGTTGAGTTATTGCTTTGGGTACATTCCCACCTAAAAGCAAGTGACTTACATATGATATTCAGTCTAGTTCAGGAGACAAATATGTACCAATAAAATCCTAAAATTTCAAAGCATTATATAACAAGTATAAAATAAACATTGGCTTTTGTGTCAATGATATAATAGAAATATCAACAAATAGTATAATAAGAATAGTCCCTGATATGTGTGTTCATTTTGGATACATACTTAGATATTTCCAGTGGGGATGAGATAAAGCACCAAATAACCAATTGAGACAAATTTGTCTCAATTCCAAAGGAACAGAAAAGAGACTATTTACTCAGTGGCTTTAAGTCAATAGCAGGGATTCTTAGTGAGATTCCATAGCTTGATTATTGGAGTAAACATTTTTAAACCATTATATTCATCATACCTCCTTATTTCATGCCTCCTTTCCACTTTGTGATTCTGATACATACTTTCTGCCAGTGGTAAAAGGTATATTATTCATGGGTAGTGCATACTGTAGGAAATAGATGAGATACTGAGAATCACTGGTGTTAGGATTCATTGTAAAAGATGTTAATCCAATTATTATACTCTGAATCTCAGCTCTTAGACTTCTTGCCTTCCTTCATAATACTATCCAGTTTTAGAGCTTTAATCAGCGTTTGGAAAATAAAACCTAACAAAGCCCAGAGAACTAAAATAACTTGCATATACTTATTAAGAGATAGAGTTGGGTTGTAAATCTTCTAGTCTAGCTTTGGAATCCATGCTCTTAAAAACTATGCTATAATGCCTTTCTTGCTTTTTTTTTATTTTATAAGAACTCTTTTTGAAGTATTATTTATATCTGATAAAATTTATATTTTAAGTGTGCATTTCAATGATTTTTAGTAAATTTAGAGTTGTTCAACTATAACCACAATCTAGATTTGGAATATTTCTATCACCTCTAAAAATTTTTTCCAAATATTTGCAGTCACCATCCATTCTCAACCACAGCCTCAGGCAACCACTAATTTACTTCCTGTCTCTATAGATTTGCCTTTCCTGGACACTTAGTGTGAACAGAAACATATAGTATGTGACCTTTCATGTCTGGCTACTTTCACTTAGCACAATGCACTTGAGATTCCTCCCTGTTGTTGTCTGTATTTATTTAATTTGTTTAGAGAGTGAGAGAGTGAGAGTGTGTGAGCAGTGGGAGGGGCAGAGAGAGAGGGAGAGAGAGGATTTTAAGCAGGTTCTCACTCAGTGAAGACTCTGACTCTGGGCTCTATCTTGACCCTGAGATCATGATCTAAACCAAAAGTGAGTCAGTTGCTCAAGTGACTGAACCACCCAACTGCACCCATGTTGTTGTCCTTATTCTTTTTCATTGATGACTAATATTCTATTGTGTGAATATACCACATTTTCTTCAATCATTATTTGATGGACATTTAGGTCATTTCCATCTTTTGGCTATTATAAATAATTCTGCTATGTCAAAGTCTTTCTGTGGACATCTGTTTTTATTTCTCTTAAATAAGAGAATTAGAGTGGAGCCACAGGATTTTATAGGAAATATATGTTTAACTTTTTAAGAAACTGATGAAATGTTTTCCAAAGTGTGCTTTAGCATTATACATTTCCATCAGTGATTTATGAGGTTCCATTTTCTCCAGATTCTTGCAAACACTTGATATTGTCAGTCTATTTAAATTTTACCCATGCTACTACACATGTAGCAGTATCTTACTGTGATTTTAATTTACACTTCCCTAATAACTGATGATGTTGAGTATCTTTTTATGTCCTTATTAGTTGACAGAGGATTTTTTATTAGATGTGGTTGTATTACATAATTTTTAATGTATATGTGTATTTTTATTAAATGTGTATTTAAGTATCTTGCTCATTTTCAAATTGAGCTGTTTTTCTTCTCATTTTTGAGTTGTAAGAATTATTTATTTTTACTGGATCATGCTAGTCACCATACAGTACATCATTAGTTTTTGATGTAGTGTTCCAAGATTCATTGTTTACTTATAAAACCCAGTGCTCCATGTAATACGTGACCTCCCTAATACCTACAACCAGGCTCACCCATCTCCCCACACCCCCCCAAAACCCTCAGTTTGTTTCTCAGAGTCCACAGTCTCTCATGGTTCACCATCCCTTCTGATTCCCCCACACACACTTTTCCTTTCCTTCTCCTAATGCCCTCCATGTTATTCCTTAGGTTCCACATGTAAGTGAAACCATATGATAACGGACTTTCTCTGCTTGACTTATTACACTTAGCATAATCTCCTCCAGTCCTGTCCATGTTGATACAAAAGTTTGGTATTCACCCTTTTTGATGGCTGAGTAATATTCCATTGTATATAAGGACCACATCTTCCTTATTCATCTGTTGAAGAGCATCTCAACCCTTTCCACGGTTTGCCTATTGTGGACATTGCTGCTATGAGCAAGACATACAAATGGCTAGCAGACTCATGTAAAGGTGTTCATCATCATTAGCCATCTGGGAAATTCAAATCAAAACCACATTGAGATATCCCCTTACACCAATTAGAATAGTAAAAATTAACAATGAAAGAAACAACAAATGTTGGAAAAGATATGGAATTGTAAGAATTATTTATATGTTCTTAATATAGATTATTTATCAACATACGATTCACAAATATACTCATTTCATGGCTGTCTTTTTATTTTCTTATGGTGTCTTTTGAAGAGCAAAATGTTTACATTTTGGTGAGATCCATTTTATTACATTTTTTATTTTTTTATAGCTCATACTTCTGGTGGTCTAAGAAATCTTTGCTTGACTCCAGGTTACAAAGATTTTCTCCTATAATTTTTTAGAAATTTTATCTTTTACATTTTGACGTATGTTCCACTGGAGTTGATTTTTGTTTATGATATGAGGTAAGTTAAAAATGTCCATTTTTTTGCATGTAGATATCCTCCCAGCACCATTTATTGAAAATGCTATTTTTTTTTCTGTCCTGAATTGCTTTGAACCTTGGTCAAAGTCAATTGACTATATATGTGGAAGCTATCTCTGGACTTTCTATTCTTTTCCTTTGATCTATATTGCCTGTTTTTAGACCAAACCCATGCCATATTGATTACTGTAGTTTGTTAGTATGTTTTGAAATTGGGAAGTTTTGTTTTTCTTTTTAAATATGGATTGCCTATTCTAGATCCTTTGCATTCCTATATAACTTTAAGGATCAGCTTGCTATTTTTATAAAAAGAAAAGCTTCTGAGATTTTGATAAGAAATGTCTTGAATCCAGTGATCAATTGGGAGAGAATCTTAATATATGTCAGGACTTCTATAAACATGGAATATCTGAAACTTGTTATTTGCAATTAAAGAAAATTTTGCTTTTTACTTTCCGTTTTTCATTTCTTTAACTTCTTTAGTTTGCCTAAATTTTTTTAATATCTTATTTATTTAAGAGAGAAAGAGAGAGAGAGAGTGAACACACGTATGAGCAATGGGGAGGAGCAGACTCAGGGCTCCATATGGGGCTCGGTATGGGGCTCAATCCTGGAACCCTGAGATTATTTCTTGAGCCAAAGGCAGATGCTTAACCAATTGAGCCACCTAGGCACCCCATAGCTTGCCTAAATTTTTAAGCAGCTTTACTGAAATGATCCACCTGTCCTATAATTCACCTTTTTTAAATGTAAAAGTAAATGTTTTCTAGTATATTTACAGGGTTATGTAGGTATCACCAATACGTAATTTCAGAATACTTTAGTTGCTCTAAAAAAGAAATTGCATACCGATTAGCAGTGACTTCCATTACTTTCTTTCTTAGACTGATTAAAAATCTCCAGGAAAATGCTTAATAAGAGAGAATGGACATCCTTATTTTGTTCATGATCTTAGGAGGAAATGGTCTGTTATCATAAAGTATGGTTCCAGATGGATATTTTTCACAAATGTTCATTATCAGTTGAGAAAGTTCCCTTCTATTTCTAGTTTTTTGAGAATTTTGGATCATGAATGAGTGCTGAATTTCACCTCCCTGCTGTTGTCCTTCAAGTTATTCTTCACACAGCTGCCAGAATAATCCTAAAATGTTAGATCAAATCACCATTCTACTCAAAATTATGCAGTACCTCCACATTTCATTTAAGGTAAAACCCAAAATATCCAGAGCACCTGAGTGGCTCAGTCATTAGGCATCTGCCTTTGGCTCAGGTCATGGTCCCAGGTTCTTGGGATCAAGCCCCACATCAGGCTTCCTATTCAGTGGAAAGCCTGCTTCTCTCTCTCCCACTCCCTCTTCATGTGTTCCCTTTCTCACTGTGTCTGTCAAATAAATAAATAAAATCTCAAAAAAAAAAAACCCACCTAAATATCCTAGGAAGCCCTTGTACTATCTAGTATATTCCCCATAGTTTCCTTTTTAAATTCATCTACTATTAATCTTTCCTCTTTGTCTCTCCACTATGGCCACAGTGGCCTAGTTGCTTTTCCTTGAATACACTGGACTAACTTCTATCTCAAGGCCTTTGCCTTTGTTACTCCCTCTATTTTGAATGTTCTTCCAAGTGTCTACAAGGCTCACTTTCATTTCCTTCAAGTTACTGCTTAAATGTCACCTACTCAGTGAGGTATTCCCTGAACATCCTACTAAAAATTGCAATCCCTCTCTAATAGTTTCTATTCACATATTATTTTTCTTCCCAAAGCATATTACCTTTTACTATATTATATGATTGATAGATTGATCAATCTATTTATCTTTTTATTTTTTTTGTCTTCCCTTCATTAAAATGTAAGTTTTAAGAGGGCAGCACTCTTGATATGTTTACTAATACACTTACATTGCTTAGAATATTTACTGGCACATCGTCGGTGATCAGAAAGTATTTGAAGACTACACCAAAGACTCAGGAAACTTGTAGTTTAATTTCCTTTTTAGTTTAATTTCCTTCCCTTTTGTTTCATTATATGTAAAACATCTGAGGAGATAAAACCAGATATTTTTGATAAATATTTTGATAAAGCTCTTTCTGCTCTGAAATTCCAGGAAAGAGGCTATATGCCCACAGAAAAGAAAAAGTTGAGATATTATGCTATTAAGGAACCATATTAAGATGCTTTTTGCCTGGAACCCTAAAAATACCTAAGCCCTGTTTGCCCAGCCTATACCTCCTCTCTGCTTTTAGGAAAGAAAACTCATTCTTTAATTCATTCATTCAGTGGATATGTGTTGAACATCTACAGTGTGCCAGGTAACATGCTAGGTTCCTAGCACCCATCAAAGAGAAAACAAGGCAAAAATCTATAACCTTATAGTAAGGAGAAAAAATGATAAATAGAAAAAAAATAGGTGTTATACCATATAAAATGTTAAGTGCTATGGGAAAACAAAGAGCATGGTAAGGTTTACTAACCTAATGTAGATAGTAAACTGAGTAGAGGTCGGGGTGGGCCTCATTTAGAAAACAATAATTAAGCAAAGATTTGAAAAAAAATATGAAGTTATAACAAGTGCAAAGACCATGCTGTAAGAACCTGACATGTTGAAAGAGCAACAAAGAAGCCAGTGTGGCTGGAAAAAAATGAGCAAGAGAGGAATTTGTAGGAGATAAGCTGTATAGGAACAGAAGACAAGGTCATATAAGATCCCATTAGCCATGGCAAGGACTTTGGCTTTTCGTCTGTTTAAGACGAAGAAGCGTTAGGGACACCTGGGTGGCTCAGTGGGTTAAGCATCTGCCTTTGGCTCAGGTCATGGTCCCAGGGTCCTGGGATTGAGCCCTACATTGGGCTCCCTGCTCGGCGGGAAGCCTGCTTCTCCTCCTTTTGCCTGCTGCTCCACCTGTTTGTGTGCTCTCTCTCTCTCTCTCTCTCTCTCTCTCTGTCAAATAAATAAAATCTTTAAAAAATAGATGAGGAAGCATTAGAAGAATATTGTGTATAGAATATACTGTAAGAGGAAAAGGTGATAGCAGAGACTAGTTAGGGTGTCATAGTAGTAATAAAACTAACTTTTTACGGTGGTGAAATAGAAACCAGTTTTGAACAGAAAATGGTAGGGTGATAAGGGAGCCAGGATGCAGCAAAAGCATAGTGAAATAAGAGCAGTAATGGAGGGGAGGGGGTGTGTGTACACTTGTATGCATATATGCAGGGCTAACAAAGTTTCCTTTCTATCTGTATCTTTTACCCCCAAAGAAAGGAATTTCCTGGATTGTCTCTTACTTCCTGTCTCACTGTTGCATAAGAATCAAAGTAGGCCAAACCATGAAGTAGAACTGAGTCCCTATGACCTGAATGCCACATTTTGAGGGGCCCTGACCTTTCTTGAAAAGCCCACTAAAAACTATTTGCTGTACAGTAGATCTCTAGGACTTATTCATCTCTAGGAGCTGAAACCTAGCACCCTTTCACTAATATCTTCCTATTCCCTCCCCACCAGCCCCTGGTAACCACCATTCCACTCTCTGCTTCCACGAGTTTGACTATCCCACATATAAGGGAGATCATATAGGATTCATCTTTCTCTGTCTTGTTTATTTCACTTAGCACAATGTTCTCTAAGTTCATCAATGTGGTTTAAAATGGCAGGATTTCTTTCTTTTGTTAAGGCTAAATAATATTCCATTATATGTATATACATTTTCTTATACACCTATTGATAGATACTTAGATTTCTTCCATGTCTTGGCTATTGTGGATAATACTACAATGCATATGGTAATGCAGATATCTCTTTGAAATCCTGACTTCAGTAACTTTGGACATATATTCCCAAAAGTAGGATTGCTGGATCCTATGGTAGTTCTATTTTTAATTTTTTGAAGAAACTCCATACTGTTTTCCAGAGTTACTGCACCAATTTACATTCCTACCAATAGTGCACAGGATTGCTTTTTATACACATCCTCATCAATACTTGTTATCTCTTGTCTTTTTCATAATAGTCTATCTAACAGGTATGAGGTAATAACTCATTGTCGTTTTCATTTGCCTTTCCCTGGTGATTAGTGATACTGAGCATCTTTTCATGTACCTGGGTCCATTTGTATGTCTTCTTTGGAGTAATGTCTACTCAGATCCATTTCTCAGTTAAAAATATTCTATGGTATACTTAAAAATTTGCTAAAAGCTTCTGCACAGCAAAGGAAACAGTCAACAGAACAAAGAGGCAACCCATGGAATGGGAGAAGATATTTGCAAATGACAGTACAGACAAAAGGTTGATATCCAGGATCTATAATGAACTCCTCAAACTCAACACACACAAAACAGATAATCATGTCAAAAAATGGGCAGAAGATATGAACAGACACTTCTCCAATGAAGACATACAAATGGCTATCAGACACATGAAAAAATGTTCATCATCACTAGCCATCAGGGAGATTCAAATTAAAACCACATTGAGATACCACCTTACACCAGTTATAATGGCCAATATTAGCAAGACAGGAAACAACATGTGTTGGAGAGGATGTGGAGAAAGGGGAACCCTCTTCCACTGTTGGTGGGAATGCAAGTTGGTGCAGCCTCTTTGGAGAACAGTGTGGAGATTCCTCAAGAAATTAAAAATAGAACTTCCCTATGACCCTGCCATTGCACTCCTGGGTATTTACCCCAAAGATACAGATGTCATGAAAAGAAGGGCCATCTGTACCCCAATGTTTATAGCAGCACTGGCCACGGTCACCAAACTATGGAAAGAACCAAGATGCCCTTCAACAGACGAATGGATAAGGAAGATGTGGTCCATATACACTATGGAGTATGATGCCTCCATCAGAAAGGACGAATACCCAACTTTTGTAACAACATGGACGGGACTGGAAGAGATTATGCTGAGTGAAATAAGTCAAGCAGAGAGAGTCAGTTATCATATGGTTTCACTTATTTGTGGAGCATAACAAATAGCATGGAGGACATGGGGAGTTAGAGAGAAGGGGGTTGGGGAAAATTGGAAGGGGAGGTGAACCATGAGAGACTATGGACTCTGAAAAACAATCTGAGGGGTTTGAAGGGGTGGGGGGTGGGGGGTTGGGGGAACCAGGTGGTGGGTATTAGAGAGGGCACGGATTGCATGGAGCACTGGGTGTGGTGCAAAAACAATGAATACTGCTATGCCGAAAAGAAAAAAAAATTGCTAAGTGGACATATCTTATGTTAAGTGCTCTTGTCACACAAAACAATAAAAACAGTAATAATAATGAGGGTGGAAGGAAGGTTTTGGAGGGGACAGATATGTTTATGATATAGACTGTAGTGATGAGGATATTAGACTGAGAATAGTCACGCTGCTTTCTACTGTAGAAAAACTTGAAGGGGGTTTTAGAAGTTGTAACAAGTTAAAGAGAAAGAAGAAAGGAAGAAGGGAAGACAGTATGACATGGGATGTCAGAGAGCATTAGGATGTGTTTCAGAACTAATGAAAAGAGCACAGCATAATCTGGTTTGTGGAGTTTCCTGCCTTCATTATCTGCCTTCTCCTCTCTGCTCTGTGCCTAGGTATGATGGGGAAGATGTATATGCGAAGGAAGATACAAAAGTTATATAAATCAGTTCTGCTCTTAATCAGAAATCAGTGCCCTGTGCATCTTGCTTTGATAATCTATTTGTTGTGGTCTTATTTGCCATGTCCCCAGGATCGCTGGGTAGACATAAAGTAATTTCCCCTTGGCATTACTCATAAAAGGCAGTATCTTGGAAGTACTAATGTAAGTGGAAAGAAGGAACACAACTTTCTTTATTAAAGCCTCATGGAATCTTTTAACTATCCAACACTAGGAACAGGTTTCTCAGTGAAATACATTATTTGTGTGTCAAATTCTTTGAATTAAGGAACCCCCTTTATACCTTAAGAATAAAAGTGGATTGTTGAGATATTGCAGGCTGACTTGAAAATTAAGCTTTTGTCCAAGACACATGGAACATTTTATAAATATTGAAAGGATTAATTAGATCTGCAAGGACACTTGCTCTCTAGTTCCTTTTACTGTTTATATGGGAGAAGTAAAAATAAGAGATGAAAAAGTATTTGTTGAAGAGCATAGGCTTGGTTTCTGCCATTTAGTCTGGAGTTTTTGCTAATACACACTTGAGGATGTTTGTTTTAATCAGCCTGCTTTGTACAATATCTAGTATTGCTCCTCTGATCATTTGTGAAGTGTTATATGAATTATAATATGATGAATCAGGTTTAACAATTAACTAGGATTGGAGATGCTGGCCAGTTAGTCCCCTAGAACTTGAAGAGGATGACATAGGTGGAATCTAGTATAACCAAGAGATATACTGATTAGCTAGAAATAACCCATCAGAGCTTGGTTCCAAAGAACTCTGAATTTCTGTTGAATAGGTCCTATTTCTACACAGAGGCAACTATCAAGGCCAAGGTAAGTTGAGGCTAAAAATTCTTTAAAGAAATCAGAAGGAAAATCTTAGAATAGATTATTTAAGCAGACTAATGCAGGAAAATGAATATGTGGGCATGGTAAATCATACCCCATCCAGATTTTCATTGAGGAATCCATGCAGTCTCTCCTACATGGTATTCCTATAAAGAAAACATGAGCTCTTTAGACTTAACTTCTGAGGTTTTTGATGTCCTCCATAACTTGCATTTTTTTTCCTGGCCAGTTGTGTGTGTGTGTGTGTGTGTGTGTGTGTGTCCATGTGCACGTGCATGTGTGCACAACTGCGAATATGTGTTCCCCAAAAGTCATCTCTTTCAACAAAACTATAGCAGTTGCTGTGAGCAGCAGAGTCATCTTTCATACCAGTTCATTATCAAGGTGAAGATATTCATCTCTCCTTTCCAGTGCAGTCTTTAAATTGGTTAACTCACTTGATAGCCTGCTGAAAATTATTTAATAAATGATTAAGGAGTGAGTGAGTCAGGACTTGGTGTTTTCAGATTTCTTCAAGGAGGACTGGGTGAGGGAGCTCAGGTAAGGCAGATAATTATATTTGTTTTTCTAAAGGTGGTAAGGTGGAATTCAAATCTGATCTAAAAATCTGAATGCTGCTTTGAGAGGCTTTCTAGTTCATTTAATTCATCCCTTGTGTTCATAAAGACTTCAATCTCAATATAAATGAAATCCCACTATTCTTAGGAGCACCCCATTGCTGGCGAAAGGACATTCAGCTGTGTGTTTACCACCATTCATTTTAGCTTAATCTCATTTTCTGTTCTCCTTTCTTTTAGGTTAACAATTCATGCTGAGTGCCCCATGCATTTGGAAGATTTTCCTATGGATGTGCATGCCTGCCCACTGAAGTTTGGAAGCTGTATGTATTTTCTCACTTTCTATTTACCTGATCTTCTTCTGAAAGAAATAGTATATTTCCTGTTCTATCGCCTAGTAGTTTCTAAAGCTGAAGCCTTGAATTCAGGATGGTGTGGGAGTGGGGAAGGGAACTGGGGTTGATCAGGAGAGGAAACTTAGCTTTTAATACTTTTCTTTCTAGAAAACAAACATTATCTCACCATTTCAGACTCATTTCTGTCATTAGATTAAAATAATAACTTCTATTTCCTAAATTGTCCAGAAGATCTAGTAAGACAGAGCTAATGCACTGTGATGAACACTGGGCATTGTATATTGTATATAAGTGATGAATCACTGTATTGTAACACCTGAAATTAATGTTACACTGTATGTTAACAAACTGGAATTTAAATAAAAACTTGCGAATGGACGAATGAATAAAAAGACAGAGTTAATCTAGAGTACAGTAGCAGCTTCCTAAAGACAAGATCCCAAAAGGGAAGGTGCTTTTATTTTTGAAATGCCTATTCTATTTGTATCTCATCATTCTAATTCTCTACAGTAAATGGTAAATAGAAAGAGACTCTGGAGATTTTCTCATCTTTACAGAGTATTGCCTTTACCAATAACTGTAAATCTCAAAGAGAAATGAGTAGATACATAGTCCATTTTCAAATAAATTAGAAAAATCAAAATTGAATAGAATTTGAGTGAGTTTCTAGTTCTAAGAATTTTAGAGTAAGTTTCATATAGGGAATCATTTGAACAATATACCAAGGTCTGTGTTGATTGTGTCTAAATTAAATTTAGTTCTATATTCTGAAGTAGAAAGTACATTTGAAAATATACAAATAGTTACATGTGACATATTTTTTCAATCATTGTCAAATATTTATGAATTTTCTCTTATGTGCCAGGCTCTATTGTAGGAATTTGGAGTACATCCATGAATAAAACAAAGACCCTGTCTTGGTGGAACTTACGTTATAGAGGAGAGAGTGATGATGAAAGATAAACAACAGATTAAAAAGTAACATATAAAGTATGGTATAAAGTGAAAATCACTGTAAGAAAACATAAAATTACTACAGAATAAGGGGAATCAGTCTTGTCTTAGTGAAAGATAGGTGTTGCCACTGAAATTTTAAAATTGGGTAATCACCATAGGTCTCTTAAAAAAGTGACAATTGAGCAGAAATTTTAAGGTAGTAAAAGTACTAACAATGCAGATATTAGAGGAAACTGTGATCCAGGTAGAGGGAATATCCAGGGATAAGAAGCTAAGTCAGAAAAGTGTCTGGCTTCTCCAGGGGATATCAAAGTATCCAGTATGGGTGGATAGAGTAAAGGGGAAAGCACTAGGAAAGAAGGAGATCAAAGAAGAGACTAGGTCATCTAGAGTCTTGTAGGACATTAAAGGGCTTTGAATTTTACTGATAAAAAGTGAGGAGTGGTTTGAAATTTGGAACAAAATGATTACATTATCTGACTTAGGTTTTTCTTTCTTTTTTTTCTGTTTAGAATGCACTTTTTTGTTTGTTATGTTAGTCACCATAGAATATATCATTAGCTTTTGATGCAGTGTTCCAAGATTCATTGCTTATATACAACACCCAGAATTCCTTGCAATACATGCCCTCCTTAATACCCACCACCAGGCTCAGCCATGCCCCTACACTCATCCCCTCTAAAACCCTCAGTTTGTTTTACAGAGTCCACTGTCTCTCATTGTTCATCTCTCCCTCTGATTTGCCCCAATTCACTTTTCCTTTCCTTCTCCTAATGTCCTCCATGTTATTCCTTATGTTCTACAAGTAAGTGAAACCATATTTGACTTTCTCTGTTTGACTTATTCCACTCAGCATAATCCCCTCCAGTCCTGTCCATGTTGATACAAAAGTTGGGTATTCATCCTTTTTGATGGAGGTGTAATATTCTATTGTATATATGGACCGTACCTCCTTTATCCATTCATCTGTCGAAGGGCATCTTGGCTCTTTCCACAGTTTAGTGACTGTGGCCATTGCTGCTATGAACATTGGGGTACAGATGGCCCTTCCTTTCACTACATCTGTATCTTTGGGGTAAATACCCAGTAGTGCAATTGCTGGGTCATAGGGAAGCTCTATTTTTAATTTTTTGAGGAATCTCTATACTGTTTTCCAAAGCAGCTGCACCAACTTGCATTCCCACCAAAAGTGTAAGAGGGTTCCCTATTCTCCACATCCTCTCCAATATTTGCTGTTTCCTGCCATGTTAATCTTTGCCATCCTAACTGGTATAAGGTGGTATCTCAATGTGGTTTTGATTTTAATTTCCCTTATGGCTAATGGTAATGAACATTTTTTCATGTGTCTACTAGCCATTTGTATGTCTTCATTGGATAAGTGTCTACTCATGTCTTCTGCCCATTTTTTGACATGACTATATGTTTTTTGGGTGTTGAGTTTGGGGAGTTCTTTATAGATCTAGGATATTAGTCCTTTTTTGTAGTGCCTTAAAAGAATCATTATGGACACTCTGTTAAAAAAATATAAATATGGGAAGAACAGAAGAAGGAAGTCCAGTTAAAATGATATTGCAATAGTTCAGATGAGAAATGATAATAGCTCAAATTACAGTGATATTGGCAAAAATAATGAGAAAGACTGTGGGTGAACATGTCTCATGAACAATTAGAAAACCTAGGACTGTAGAAGCAATGAGGATTGAAAGACAAAAGTTCTGGAGAAAGGGTGGAACTTCTTGTAGATGAATTTGTGAACTACATCTTCTTCATTCTTTGTGGTAGTTGACAATTCTGGCCATGAATTTCAGCTTATAATTCAAGTTTGGCCCTAAACATAGGACTGTTGCCAGATGATGGGGGGGGGGGAGAAGCAATAGTTTTCATGGTCACAGAGAGCTAAAGTGATAAAAGTAGAGATTTAGAAGGTCTCAAACTCTTGGCTGATAACCGTCTCAATACAATTGCTAAATTTTAAATATGCACAAATCATAAGGCTAAGAAAGCAATAGAAAAACTTCTGAAAAGTAAAGCTGGCTTTCCTACAGACTCCCAATGTTATTAAAAAGAAGGCATGCCAGGCTCTTAGTTTAAATCCCTAGAGAAACTATGTCCTAGTTACAGGGGAGCAGCAGAGACATACCAAGTTTAACCAAAACTAAAATTCAACTCAGTCCCTTGAAAGAATTAAGGTAATAATTTTCCCACATTATCTGTTTAGCAAAAGAAAGAATGAGGTCTTTCCTCATTCATGAAATGAACATCATCTGAAAAGTTCTAAGTTTATTATACAATGTCTGCAATTCAATAAAAAAAATCATTAAGCATAACAATACACAGGACCATATAACCTAAAACCAAGATTTTAAAACAAAAAGAAATGGAATATGGAAATAGGTCAACAGGTGACCCAGATATCAGAGTTTGTAGACAAGGGCTTTTAAAAACCGTGGTTAATATGTTCAAGAAAAAAGACAAAAGAAGAAAAAAATAGATAAAAGAAATTAAAAAAAAGAATTTCAGCAGAAAATTGGAATCTATAAAGAACAAATTAGAAATCACTTATGGACAAATACATATCTACAATTCAGAAATGAATGGATAGGTTTATTTTTTCAATTTTTTAATTCAAATTCAATTAATTAACATATATTATTGGACTCACAGGTAGAAGTCAGTGATTCATCAGTCTTATAAAATATTTAGTGCTCATTACATCACATGCCCTCCTTAATATCTATCACCCAGTTACCCATTCCCCTACCTCCCTCCCCTCCAGCAACCCTGTTTGTTTCCTATAATTAAGAGTCTCTTATGGGGACGCCTGGGTGGCTCAGTGGGTTAAAGCCTCTGCCTTCAGCTCGGGTTATGATCCCAGGCTTCTGGGATTGGGCCCCGCATCAGGCTCTCTGCTCAGTGGGAAGCCTGATTCCCCCCTTCTCTCTGCTTGCCTCTCTGCCTACTTATGATCTGTTAAATAAATAAATAAAATCTTCAGAAAAAAAAAAGAAGAATCTCTTATGGTTTGTCTCCCTCTCTGGTTTCATCTTGTTTTATTTTCTCCTGTCTTCCCCTATGATCCTCTGTTTTGTTTCCTAAATTCCACATATTAGTGTGATCATATGGTAATTTTCTTTCTCTGACTGACTTATTCTGCTTAGCATAATACCTCTAGTTCCATCCACATCATTTCAAATGGCAAGATTTCATTCTTTTGATAGTTGAGTAATATTCCATTGTGTGTGTGTGTGTGTGTGTGTGTGTGTGTGTGTGTACCACTTCTTCTTTATCCATTTATCTGTTGACAGACATCTGAGCTCTTTCCATATTTTGGTCATTGTGGACATTACTGCTATTAACATTGATGTGCATGTGCCCCTTCGAATCACTATGTTTGTGTCTTTTGGATAAATACCTAGTAGAGCAATTGCTAGGTCATAGGGTAGACTATTTTTAACTTCTTGAGGAACCTCCATACTGTTTTCCAGAGTGGCTGCACCATTTGCATTCCCACCAACAATGTAAAAGGACTTCCCTTTTTCCACATCCTTACATGAGTTGTTAATTGTAGCCATTCTGACTGATGTAAGGTGATATTTCAATGTGGTTTTGAATTGTATTTCTCTGATGCCAAGTGATGTGGAACGTGTTTTCATGTCTGTTGGCCATTTGTATGGCCAAAGAAATATCTGTTCATGTCTTCTGTTCATTTCTTGATGGGATTAATTGTTTTTGGGGTGCTGAGATTGGTAAGTTCTTCATAGATTTTGGATTGTAGCCCTTTATCTGATAAGATATTTGCAAATATATTCTCCCTTTCTGTCATTTGTCTTTTGGTTTTGTTTACTGTTTCCTTTGCAGTGCAAAAGCTTTTTATTTTCATGAAGTCTCAATAGTTCATTTTTGCCTTTGTTTCCCTTGTCTTTGGAGACAAGTCTAACAGGAAGTTGTGATGGCTGAGGTTATAGAGGTTGCTGCCTGTGTTCTCTAGGATTTAAATGAATTCCTGCCTCATATTTAGGTCTTTCATCCATTTTGAGTCTATTTTTGTGTATGGTGTAAGTATATGGTGCAGTTTCATTCTTCTACATCTGACAGTCCAATTTTTCCAACACCATGTATTGGAGAGACTATCATTTTTCCATTGGATATTCTTCCCTGTTTTGTCAAATATTAGTTGACTGTTGAGTTGAGGGTCCATTTCTGGGTTCTCTATTCCATCCCACTGATCTATGTATCTGTTTTTGTGCCAGTAACTGTCTTGATTATTACAGCTTTGTAATAGAGCATCAGGTCTGGCATTGTGATGTCACCAGCTTTCGTGTTCTTTTTCAACATTCCTTTGGCTATTCAGAATCTTTTCTGGTTCCATACAAATTTTGGGAATATTTGTTCTAGCTCTGTAAAAAGTGATGATGGTATTTTGACATAGATTGAATTGAATGTATGGATTGTTCTAGGTAGCATAGAATTTTTAACAATATTTGTTCTTCCAACCCATGTGCTTGGAATGTTTTTCCATCTCTTTGTGTCTTCCTCATTTTTATTTCATAAGTGTTCTATAGTTTTCTGAGTACAGATCATTCACTTCTTTGGTTAGGGTTATTCCTAGTTTTCTTGTGGGTTTTGGTGCAATTGTAAATGGGATTAATTCCTTAATTTCTCTTTCTTCAGTCACATTGTTATTGTATAGAAATGCAATTGATTTTGTATCCTGCCATGTGACTAATGTAACACTCTATGTTAACTATACTGAAATTAAAGTAAAATAATGAACAAAATAAAATAAGGAAAAATAATCTCTAATAAGGAAACAATTCTGGAATGGTAAAGTAAGGACTTCTGAAAACCTCTTCCATAAAACCAAGGAGAACTTCTCAAAATTTTCGAAATAAACTATCTTCAAACCCTCATCAAAGACTCATGGCAATTCGAGGAATGTTATTCAAGAGAAGTGTTTATTCTTGGTGAAATCAGGGACCCCTATTCCCAACCTCTATGTCTGGATTCTGTAGAAGTCTTGAAGATTTTGTAATAATAGAAGGACTAATCCATCAGGAAGATATCATAATTATAAAGATATATGCACCTAACCATAGAACCCCAAAAATACATGAAGCAAAACTGAAAAAATTTAAAGGAGAAACAGACAACTTAACAGTAATAACTAAAGATTTCACTACTCCACTTTCAATAGCTCACTAGACAGGACCTTCACATAGTAATAAAAGTCTTAAATGAAATTTAAACAAACTAGATCTAACAAACATACTGCACTCTACCCAAGAACATCAAAATACACATTATTTTCAAAAGCACACAGAACATTTTTCTGAGTAGATCATATGTAAGACCATAAAACAAGACTCAGTAACTTTAAAAGTATTAAAATAAAACAAAATGTGTTTAGTTGAATGAAATTAAAAATAAATAACAAGGGAAATTGAGAAATTCACAAATGTGTTGAAACATGCACTCCTACATAAACAGTGCACTCCGAAATAAAGAATGGGTCAAAGAAGATATCACAAGGGAAATTAGAAAATATTTTGAAATGAGTGAAAATGATGCACAGTAAACTAAAATTTATAGAATGTATCAGCTTAAAGCACTGTTCAGAGGGAAATTTATAACTATAAAACATATATTAAAAAGAATGATAAAAAGCTGATAATCTGACCTACTTTAAGAAACTAGGAAAAAAAGCCATCTAAATCCAAAGCAAGTAGGAAGAAGAAAATAATAAATATTGTAGTGAAATTAAGTTAAATAGAGAATAAAAAAACATTAAAAAGAATCAAAGAATCTAAAATTTGGTTCTTTGAGAAGATTGACAAAACTGATAAACCTTTTTTTTTTTTTTTACTTTGAGCCTTTTGATAATATATTTATGATATTTGGATATACATGTATAATTATCCTTTAGGCAATATATTTTAGTGACTACAAAATATTGTATTTTGGATATTAAGATAATTTCAATATTCTGTTGTTGTAAATGACATTGATAGGAGCATTTGTGTAACAAATATTTGTCTGCTTTTGCAGGTATTAAGATAGCTTCCTAAATGCTTAACTACTTGGGCATTAACATTTTTTTTAATTTTTATTTTTTTATTTTTTTATAAACATATAATGTATTTTTATCCCCAGGGGTACAGGTCTGTGAATCGCCCGGCTTACACACTTCACAGCACTCACCATAGCACATACCCTCCCCAATGTCCATAACCCCACCCCCCTCTCCCTCCCCCCTTCCCCCAGCAACCCTCAGTTTCTTTTCTGAGATTAAGAGTCACTTGTGGTTTGTCTCCCTCCCAATCCCATCTTGTTTCACTAATTCTTCTCCTATCCCCTTAACCCCCCATGTTGCATCTCCACTTCCTCATATCAGGGAGATCATATTTCTCTGATTGACTTATTTCGCTGAGCAGGATACCCTCTAGTTCCATCCATGTCGTCGCAAATGGCAAGATTTCATTTCTTTTGATGGCTGCATGGTATTCCTTTGTGTGTATATATATATATATATATATATATATACACACACACATATATATACACATATGTATATATGTGTATATATATGTGTGTATATATATATACCACTTCTTCTTTCACCATTCATCTGTTGAGGGACATCTAGATTCTTTCCATAGTTTGGCTATTGTAGACATTGCTGCTAAAACATTCGGGTGCATGTGCCCCTTTGGATCACTACGTTTGTTTCTTTAGGGTAAATACCCAGTAGTGCAATTGCTGGGTCATAGGGTAGTTCTATTTTCAACATTTAGAGGAACCTCCAGGCTGTTTTCCAGAGTGGTTGCACCAGCTTGCATTCCCACGAGCAGTGTAGGAGGGTTCCCCTTTCTCCACATCATCACCAGCATTTGTCATTTCCTGACTTATTAATTTTAGCCATTCTGACTGGTGTGAGGTGGTATCTCATTGTGGTTTTGATCTGTATTTCCCTGATGCCGAGTGATGTGGAGCACTTTTTCATGTGTCTGTTGGCCATCTGGATGTCTTCTTTGCAAAAATGTCTGTTCATGTCTTCTGCCCATTTCTTGATTGGATTCTTTGTTCTTTGGGTGTTGAGTTTGCTAAGTTCTTTATAGATTTTGGACACTAGCCCTTTATCTGATATGTCGTTTGCAAATATCTTCTCCCATTCTGTCAGTTGTCTTTTGGTTTTGATAGCTGTTTCCTTTGCTGTGCAAAAGCTTTTGATTTTGATGAAGTCCCAACAGTTCATTTTGCCCTTGCTTTCCTTGCCTTCGGTGATGTTTCTAGGAAGAAGCTGCTGCGGCTGAGGTCGAAGAGTTTGCTGCCTGTGTTTGCCTCAAGGATTTTGATGGATTCCTGTCTCACATTGAGGTCTTTCATCCATTTGGAGTCTATTTTTGTGTGTGGTATAAGGAAATGGTCCAGTTTCATTTTTCTGCATGTGGCTGTCCAATTTTCCCAACACCATTTATTGAAGAGGCTGTCTTCTTTCCATTGGACATTCTTTCCTGCTTTGTCGAAGATTAGTTGACATAGAGTTGAGGGTCTATTTCTGGGCTCTCTATTTTGTTCCATTGATCTATGTGTCTGTTTTTTGTACCAGTACCATGCTGTCTTGATGATGACAGCTTTGTAGTAGAGCTTGAAGTCCGGAATTGTGATGCCACCAAGTTTGGCTTTCTTTTTCAATATTCCTTTGGCTATTTGAGGTCTTTTCTGGTTCCATATAAATTTTAGGGTTATTTGTTCCATTTCTTTGAAAAAATGGATGGTATTTTGATCGGAATTGCATTAAATATTTAGATTTCTTTAAGTAGCATAGACATTTTCACAATATTTGTTTTTCCAATCCAGGAGCATGGAACATTTTCCATTTCTTTGTGTCTTCCTCAATTTCTTTCATGAGTACTTTATAGTTTTCTGAGTATAGATTCTTCGCCTCTTTGGTTAGGTTTATTCCTAGGTATCTTATAGTTTTGGGTGCAATTGTAAATGGGATTGACTCCTTAATTTCTCATTTTTCTGTCTGGTTGGTGTAGAGAAATGCAACTGATTACTGTGCATTGATTTTATATCCTGACACTTTACTGAATTCCTGTACAAGTTCTAGCAGTTTGGGAGTGGAGTCTTTTGGGTTCTCCACATATAGAATCATATCCTCTGCAAAGAGTGATAGTTTGACTTCTTCTTTGCCAATTTGGATGCCTTTAATTTCCTTTTGTTGTCTGATTGCTGAGGCTAGGACTTCTAGTACTATGTTGAATAGCAGTGGTGATAATGGACATCCCTGCCATGTTCCTGACCTTAGCGGAAAAGCTTTCAGTTTTCTCCATTGAGAATGATATTTGCAGTGGGTTTTTCATAGATGGCTTTGATGATATTGAGGTATGTGCCCTCTATCCCTACACTTTGAAGAGTTTTGATCAGGAAGGGATGCTGTACTTTGTCAAATGCTTTTTCAGCATCTATTGAGAGTATCATATGGTTCTTGTTCTTTCTTTTATTGATGTGTTGTATCACACTGACTGATTTGCGGATGTTGAACCAACCTTGCAGCCCTGGAATAAATCCCACTTGGTCGTGGTGAATAATCCTTTTAATGTACTGTTGAATCCTATTGGCTAGTATTTTGGTGAGTATTTTCGCATCTGTGTTCATCAAGGATATTGGTCTATAGCTCTCTTTTTTGATGGGATCCTTGTCTGGTTTTGGGATCAAGGTGATGCTGGTCTCATGAAATGAGTTTGGAAGTTTTCCTTCCATTTCTATTTTTTGGAACAGTTTCAGGAGAAAAGGAATTAGTTCTTCTTTATACGTTTGGTAGAAATCCTCTGGGAAGCCGTCTGGCCCTGGGCTTTTGTTTGTTTGAAGATTTTTGATGACTGTTTCAATCTCCTTACTGGTTATGGATCTGTTCAGGTTTTCTATTTCTTCCTGGTTCAGTTGTGGTAGTTTATATGTCTCTAGAAATGTATCCACTTCTTCCAGATTGTCAAATTTTTTTGCATAGTGTTCCTCATAGTATGTTCTTATAATTGTATTTCTTTGGTGTTAGTTGTGATCTCCCCTCTTTCATTCATGATTTTATTTATTTGGGTCCTTTCTCTTTTCTTTTTGATAAGTCTGGCCAGTGGTTTATCAATCTTATTAATTCTTTCAAAGAACCAGCTCCTAGTTTCATTGATTTGTTCTATTTTTTTTTTTTTTTGGTTTCTATTTCATTGATTTCTGCTCTGATCTTTATGATTTCTCTTCTCCTGCTGGGTTAAGGGTTTCTTTCTTGTTCTTTTTCTAGCTCCTTTAGGTGTAGGGTAACGTTGTGAACTTGAGACCTTTCTTGTTTCTTGAGAAAGGCTTATACTGCTATATATTTTCTTCTCAGGACTGCCTTTGTTGTGTCCCACAGATTTTGAACCGTTGTGTTTTCATTATCATTTGTTTCCATGAACTTTTTCAATTCTTCTTTAATTTCCCGGTTGTCCCATTCATTCTTTAGAACGATGCTGTTTATTCCCCATGTATTTGGGTTCTTTCCAAATTTCCTCTTGTGGTTGAGTTCTAGCTTCAGAGCATTGTGGTCTGAAAATATGCAGGGAATGATCCCAATCTTTTGATACCGGTTGAGTCCTGATTTAGGACCGAGGATGTGATCTATTCTGGAGAATGTTCCATGTACACTAGAGAAGAATGTGCATTCTGTTGCTTTGGGATGAAATGTTCTGAAGATATCTGTGATGTCCATCTGGTCCAGTGTGTCATTTAAGGCCTTTATTTCTCTGTTGATCTTTTGCTTGGATGATCTGTGCATTTCAGTCAGGGGAGTGTTAAAGTTCCCTACTATTATTGTATTATTGTTGATGTGTTTCTTTGATTTGGGTATTAATTGGTTTATATAGTTGCCTGCTCCCACGTTAGGGGTATAGATATTCAAAATTGTTAGATCTTCTTGTTGGACAGATCCTTTGAGTATGATATAGTGTCCTTCCTCATCTCTTATTATAGTCTTTGGCTTAAAATCTAATTGACCTGATATAAGGATTGCCACCCCTGCTTTCTTCTGATGTCCACTAACATGGTAAATTGTTTTCCATCCCCTCACTTTAAATCTGGAGGTGTCTTCGGGTCTGAAATGAGTTTCTTGTAGGCAACATATAGATGGGTTTTGGTTTTTTTATCCATTCTGATACCCTGTGTCTTTTGATTGTCGCATTTAGTCCATTAACATTCAGGATAACTATTGAGAGATATGAATTTAGTGTCATTGTATTGCCTGTAAGGTGACTGTTACTGTATACTGTCCCTGTTCCTTTCCTATCTACTACTTTTAGGCTCACTCTTTGCTTAGAGGACCCCTTTCAATATTTCCTGTAGAGCTGGTTTGGTATTTGCAAATTCTTTCAGTTTTTGTTTGTCCTGGAAGCTTTTAATCTCTCCTTCTATTTTCAATGATTGCCTAGCTGGATGTAGTATTCTTGGCTGCATGTTTTCTCATTTAGTGCTCTGAATATATCATGCCAGCTCCTTCTGGCCTGCCCGGTCTCTGTGGATAAGTCCACTGCCCATCTCATATTTTTACCATTGTATGTTACAGACTTCTTTTCCTGGGCTGCTTTAAGGATTTTCTCTTTGTCGTTAAGACTTGTAAATTTTACTATTAGGTAATGGGGTATGGACCTATTCTTGTTGATTTTGAGGGGGGGTTCTTTGCACTTCCTGGATTTTGATGCTTGTTCCCTTTGCCATATTAGGGAAATTCTCTCCAATAATTCTCTCCAATATACCTTCTGCTCCCCTCTCTCTTTCTTCTTCTTCTGGAATCCCCATTATTCTAATGTTGTTTCATCTTATGGTGTCACTTATCTCTCGAATTCTTCCCTCGTGGTCCAGTAGCTTTTTGTCCCTCTTTTGCTCAACTTCTTTATTCTTTGTCATTTGGTCTTCTATATCATTAATTCTTTCTTCTACTTCATTTATCCTAGCAGTGAGAGCCTTCTTTTTTTATTGCACCTCATTAATAGCTTTTTTGATTTCAACTTGGTTAGATTTTAGTTCTTTTATTTCTCCAGAAAGGGCTTTTATATCTCCCGAGAGGGTTTCTCTAATATCTTCCATGCCTTTTTCGAGCCCAGCTAGAACCTTGAGATTCGGCATTCTGAACTCTAGATCTGACATATTACCAATGTCTGTATTGATTAGGTCCCCAGCTTTTGGTACTGCCTCTTATTCTTTTTTTTTTTTTTTTTGTGGTGAATTTTTCCGCCTTGTCATTTTGTCCAGATAAGAGTATATGAAGGAGCGAGTTATATACTAAAAGGGTGACAGCAACCCTGGGAAAATATGCTTTAACCAAATCAGAAGAGACCCCAACTCATGGGGGGCAGAAAGGGGATAAAAGAGGTTTTGGAAAAAAAAATTAGAAAAAGAAAACGAATAAAGAAAAAATATAAAAAAGAAAAATACATATATATTAGATAAATTAGTTTAAAATGTTAAAAAAAGAAAAGGGTAAAAGTTAAAAAAAAATTTAGCAGAAGAAGAAAAAAAAATTAAAACAAAACAAATTAACTTAACTTCAAGACTAAAGACTCATGGGGCGAAAGCCATGAATTCCATGATTTGCTTTCTTCTCCTCTGGAATTCTGCTGTTCTCCTTGGTATTGAACCTGCACTCCTTGGTAGGTGAACTTGCTCCTGGCTGGATTTCTTATTGATCTTCTGGGGGAGGGGCCTGTTGTAGTGATTCTCAAGTGTCTTTGCCCCAGGCGGAATTGCACTGCCCTTACCAGGCGCCGGGCTGTGTAATCAGCTCGGGTTTGCTTTCAGGAGCTTTTGTTCCCTGCACACTTTCTGTAGAGCTCTGGAGGACGGAAATGAAAACGGCGGCCTCCCAGTTTCTGGCCCAGAGGAGCTGAGAGCTCGGGGCCCCACTCCTCAGTGCACCCTCAGAGAATAGCACCCAATTACTCCCGTCTCCCTGGCCTCTGGCCACGCTCTGAGCTCACCAAGGCTGCGACCAGTTCAAGGTAACCCTGAGCTGAGAGCTCACTCCTCGGCTCTGTCTCTGAAGCCAGCTTCCCCGTTCTAATACCTGCAAGCTCTGTGACACTCAGACACCCCCGATCCTTCTGTGACCCTGCGGACCTGGGGCCATGCTGACCCCACATGGGTTTCACCCCAGTTTAGCCTCTGGAGTGATGTCCCTCAGTGTAACAGACTTTTAAAAGTCCTGATTTTGTGCTCTGTTGCTCCGCTGCTTGCCGGGAGCCGGCCCCTCTCCCCAGGGTCTATCTTCCTGTTGCTTTGGCTTCACTTCTCCACCAATCCTACCTTTCAGAAAGTGGTTGATTTTCTGTTTCTAGAATTGCTGTTCTTCTTCTCTTCAATCTCCCGTTGGATTTGTAGGTGTTTGCAATCTTTAGATAAGGTATCTAGATGATCTCCTGCTACCTGATGTAACCTCAGCCTGCTACTTCTCCACCATCTTGACTCCTCCCTGCACTGATAAACCTTTAGCTAGACTCACCAAGCCAGAATAGAAGAAGAATTAAAATTACTAAAATTGTAAAGGAAGGAACATTACTACTGACTTTATGGAAATAAATAAGATTATACAGGAATACTATAAGCAATTGTATGCCAACAAATTAGACAGCCTAGATGAAATGGAAAAATTTCTAGAAATACACAAATGACTGAAACTAACTAAAAGAATAAATAGAAATTTTTATTGGACCTATAACAAAGCGATTAATTGGTATTGTAATAACTCTCCAACCCCCCAAAACAGGCCTAGATGGCCTCAAAATTTATCTAAACCAAATATTTAAAGAAGAGTTAATAATAAGTCTTCATAAAGTGTTGCAAAATACAGAAGAGGAGGTAACATTTCTTAACTCATTCAATCAGGTCATTATTACTCTGATTAAAAAAAAAAAACACAAAGATCACAAGAAAACCACAGACAAATATTTATTATGAGCATGGACAGAAAATTCTTCAACAAAATACTAGCAAACTGAATCAAGCAACTTATAGTTTTCTCTAAAATCTTCTTTTGTGTCACCTTTCTTAATTTATTAGATTCTGTATTCTCATTGTTACATACTTCTTCAATTTCATCTCTTATTTCTTTCCACTTTACATTGGTTTGCCAGTTCCCAGAACAACGCAGATCTTTCCCACTTAGAAACCTTTACACTTACTGGTTTTTTGTTTTTGTTTTTGGCTTGAAATATTCTTCTCTGACTCTTTCTCACTTTTTAAGTTTCAGGTTAAATTCCGCCCCTCAAAGATTTCTTGTCTAATCGCTATACCTAATGAAACCTCTCCCTGCCTCTCTGTCTTATTTGTCTAATACAATGCCTTAATATTTGTTGACTGAATGAATTGGTCAATCAAATAAGCAAGCAGTCTCTGAAAAGATGAGTTCAAAAGGAATGATTTTTCATTGGTGCTATTGTGGCAGGCTTGTTTTTTATTTCCCATTTTACTGGGACCTAATACATACCAAGGCTCAGGTAATAGGAGACAATGAAATGCTTGTGCCATCATAGCCTATCCAATATATGTTAAGGGGGCCATTCTGGGAATGTAGTAATTCTAATCCTCTCATAGATATCCTTTTCTGCAACATTCAACCCCAATATAGACACTCTTTCCCTGCTTTTCCATGACAGTAGAATGATTGGAACTGGGAAGAAAGGGTAGGGAAGAAAGGCGTGGGAGGAAAGATGAGATGTTAAAGGAGCCCAAGGGGCATGGAAGAAGGAGAAAAAAGAGAAAGCTTAAAGGAAAAGAGTGAGAAGAGTTCTGTTCACCTATGGGTGAATGAACTTTATCATTATCCTTGACTTTCAAAAGCTACGCTCTTAGAGTCATGTAGAATCCTTCCATAAATGTCCTCCTTTTCTTTCCTACTTTCATGAAAAGCAACCAGTTATAATCTGTTCTACTGCAGAAATCTTTTCTCAGTCTTACTCGATTCAGCCCACTATTACCATATGTTATTCTGTAAGGGTCACTCACACCAAACATTGTGATGGCTTTGTAAGTGATGTCTTAGCTTTAGTTTCACTATTTCCAGCCTGTCATCCATTATGTAGCTAGGGCAATCCTTTGAAAGCATACATTTTGCTATATCATCTTTCTACTTCAGGCACAACAACAACGTATAGCCTATGGACTAAAACTCTCTTTTTTTAAGTGTGGGCAATTAGGGCAATATTACCTCAGCCTTTCTCTAGCCTGTAAGTCCAGGGATACCATGAATTCCCTTAATACTGATGCTCTTGTATGCCTTTTGCCTTTGCAGTGTTGTTCTTTTGCTAGGAATGGCCTCTTTTCATCTTTTAAAGGTAGTCTCATTTCTAAGCACTATCTACTTTATGAAATCTTCCCTAATACTCCACTCTGAGCAGAAGCCACCACCTACCCTAACACCACCATGAGTTCCTTTGATTTTTGTTTACTATTACAAAGTTAAGCTGTGAACAGCCAAGTAGTTTTCAGTTTATTTTCTTGAATTTATTTCTTCATCTTCCTTCTCTTCCTTTTTCAGTTCATACCTTTCCTGCTTTGACCTTCATCATACAAGAGGACATTTTCCCCCCATAAATCCCTCTTCTCCCATACATTATTTTCAAAGAAATGAAACGATTACTTTTTACTTAAAACAAGTTACAACTCTGGGTCCAATGAAGTTTTAAAGTACGCATAGTACATGTTTTATTGTCACGTTTGTACTAGGACATGCTAGCATTTTTAGGGTTAATATTCATGATTGTCTGCCCAAAGTATTTGACTTAAGTTAAGAGACACACCAAGAAATTCCTTCTCTTTCTTAGGGGTAGAAAATATTTTCCATCTCCTACTCTTTCCCTGAAAGTCTTTACATTGTTAAACTTTTGAGTATATTGGAGAGAACACTGAATTGTCCTTTAAACATAGGGATTTATAACACCCTGAATGGCAAAGATAAGAATACATATACAGGTGATTTTCTGTTTAGGAGTAGTAGAACCCCAAACATATGTACTTAAGATGGGAGACACTGGGGAAAATAAGAGAACAGTGTCTTGTGAACATCTTTACTTAATAATCTTAGAGCAATTTTTTAATAAGGAAGTGAGAAGAGTCCTGAGGAGAGGATTTCCCTTCCTGGTGATAATAGTTTAAAGATCTACAGTTCTAATTACTCTGCCATCAGAAAGGATGAATACTTACTATTTACATTGACTTGGGTGCAAATGAAGGGTATAATGCTGAGCAAAGTAAGTCAATCAGAGAAAGACAATTATCAGAATGTTTCACTCATATGTGGAACATAAGAAATAGTACAGAGGACCACAAGGGAAGGAAGGGAAAACTGAAGGTGATAGGCATTAAGGAGGGCATGTGATGTGATGAACACTGGGTGCTATATGCAACTGATGAATTATTGAACACTATGTCTGAAACTACTGATGTACTATATGTTGGCTGCTTGAATATAAAAAAAAAATCTACAATTCTGGTTGGTACCCTAGGAGAAGATGTCTAGACCAGAAGTTGCAAATTGGTGGTTTGCAAATGTAATTTGTTTGATCCATATAGTGTTTATAACTTTTAAAATTATTTGTGAAGATTTGGAATTTGAGAAATGTGACATAAAACCACAGATTTGATTATTATTTTATGATAAGAAGATATGACAACATTGGTCTCAAATTCCCACATGGCCAATCCAGGTGAGTAGTGGTTGCTCTTGTAAATGGACACATGTTTGCCCATTATCCCAAATTTCCATCACTTTCTACCCTTCCCCTGAAAAAAGGCCCAATGTCAGTTTCCATTAATCAACTCACTTGCACCTTTGTTTTACATGTAGTA
Source organism: Mustela erminea (assembly GCF_009829155.1). Taxonomy (NCBI): domain Eukaryota; kingdom Metazoa; phylum Chordata; class Mammalia; order Carnivora; family Mustelidae; genus Mustela; species Mustela erminea. Next base: position 127,064,231 of record NC_045635.1, on the reverse strand, counting down.
GAATTAAGAGCTCCTAGTAGAATTAAAAGGAAAGTGACATAGTTCTTGTCATCAAAACTTGAGGGGGAAAAAAAAAAGGCTGAAAGGATTGGTTTCAAAACCAGGGGAGTTTACATTTCCTTACAGAAATGAAGACTATTTCTACATCTTTACCGTGCATATAAAGAAACCCTTGTTGAAGAAATAAAACTTCAGCTATTACCATTATGCAATTTGTTATAAAGCACTATAATTGATATATAAAAAAGATGTACAATAAAAGTCTTAAGTAGCTAAGAACAGACTGAAATTTCAACATGTTTTGTGTTTAAATGCATATACTAAGTGTTGCTGTTGGGAAATGAAACTATATCTTAAGCAACAAACCTTCCCAGTTACCAAAATATTTTATAGATACCAAATTTATTTTAAAAAAGGTATATTGCAGGGGGAGGAGTCAAGATGGCGGAGAAGTAGCAGGCTGAGACTACTTCAGCTAGCCGGAGATCAGCTAGATAGCTTATCTAAAGATTGCAAACACCTGAAAATCCATCGGCAGATCGAAGAGAAGAAGAACAGCAATTCTAGAAACAGAAAATTGACCACTTTCTGAAAGGTAGGACCAGCGGAGAAGTGAATCCAAAGCGACGGGAAGATAGACCCCGGGGGGAGGGGCCGGATCCCGGCAAGCGGCGGAGCAACAGCGCACAAAATCAGGACTTTTAAAGGTCTGTTCCGCTGAGGGACATCGCTCCAGAGGCTAAACCGGGGTGAAGCCCACGCGGGGTCAGCGTGGACTCAGGTCCCGCAGGGTCACAGAAGGATCGGGGGTGTCTGAGTGTCGCAGACCTTGCGGGTATTGGAACGGGAAAGCCGGCTACAGAGACAGAGCCGACAGTAAGCTTGCAGCTCGGTGTTACCTTGAACCGGTCGCAGGCTCGGTGAGCTCGGAGCGCGGCCGGAGGTCAGGCAGACGGGAGTAACTGGGCGCTGTTCTCTGAGGGCGCACTGAGGAGTGGGGCCCTGGGCTCTCGGCTCCTCCGGGCCGGAGACCAGGAGGCCGCCATTTGTATTCCCGTCCTCTGGAACTCTACGGAAAGCGCTCAGGGAACAAAAGCTCCTGAAAGCAAACCCGAGCGGATTACTCACCCCAGCCCCTGGTAAGGGCAGTGCAATTCCGCCTGGGGCAAAGACACTTGAGAATCACTACAACAGGCCCCTCCCCCAGAAGATCAACAAGAAATCCAGCCGAGACCAAGTTCACCTACTAAGGAGTGCGGTTTCAATACCAAGGAGAGCAGCAGAATTCCAGAGGAGGAGAAAGCAAAGCACGGAACTCATAGCTTTTTCCCTGTGATTTTTTTTAGTCTTGCAGTTAATTTAATTTTTTTCTTTTTCCTTTTTTGTTTTTTTTCTCACCTTCTGGTAAATTTTTTTTAACTTTTACCTTTTTCTTTTTTAACGTTTTTTAACTAGTTTATCCAATATATATATTTTTTCTTTTTATATTTTTGTTATTTGTTTTCTTTTTTTTTAATTCTTTTCTTTTCTTTTTTTCTTCTTTTTTCTTTTTTTTTCTTTCTTCCTTTTTGAACCTCTTTTTATCCCCTTTCTCCCCCCTCACGATTTGGGATCTCTTCTAATTTGGTTAAAGCAATTTTTCCTGGGGTTGTTGCCACCCTTTTAGTATTTTACTTGCTCCTTCATATACTCTTATCTGGACAAAATGACAAGATGGAAAAATTCAACACAAAAAAAAGAACAAGAGGCAGTACCGAAGGCTAGGGACCTAATAAATACAGACATTGGTAATATGTCAGATCTAGAGTTCAGAATGACAATTCTCAAGGTTCTAGCCGGGCTCGAAAAAGGCATGGAAGATATTAGAGAAACCCTCTCGAGAGATATAAAAGCCCTTTCTGGAGAAATAAAAGAACTAAAATCTAACCAAGTTGAAATCAAAAAAGCTATTAATGAGGTGCAATCAAAAATGGAGGCTCTCACTGCTAGGATAAATGAGGCAGAAGAAAGAATTAGTGATATAGAAGACCAAATGACAGAGAATAAAGAAGCTGAGCAAAAGAGGGACAAACAGCTACTGGACCACGAGGGGAGAATTCGAGAGATAAGTAACACCATAAGACGAAACAACATTAGAATAATTGGGATTCCAGAAGAAGAAGAAAGAGAGAGGGGAGCAGAAGGTATACTGGAGAGAATTATTGGGGAGAATTTCCCCAATATGGCAAAGGGAACGAGCATCAAAATTCAGGAGGTTCAGAGAACGCCCCTCAAAATCAATAAGAATAGGCCCACACCCCGTCACCTAATAGTAAAATTTACAAGTCTCAGTGACAAAGAGAAAATTCTGAAAGCAGCCCGGGAAAAGAAGTCTGTAACATACAATGGTAAAAATATTAGATTGGCAGCTGACTTATCCACAGAGACCTGGCAGGCCAGAAAGAGCTGGCATGATATTTTCAGAGCACTAAACGAGAAAAACATGCAGCCAAGAATACTATATCCAGCTAGGCTATCATTGAAAATAGAAGGAGAGATTAAAAGCTTCCAGGACAAACAAAAACTGAAAGAATTTGCAAACACCAAACCAGCTCTACAGGAAATCTTGAAAGGGGTCCTCTAAGCAAAGAGAGAGCCTACAAGTGGTAGATCAGAAAGGAACAGAGACCATATACAGTAACAGTCACCTTACAGGCAATACAATGGCACTAAATTCATATCTCTCAATAGTTACCCTGAATGTTAATGGGCTAAATGCCCCTGTCAAAAGACACAGGGTATCAGAATGGATAAAAAACCAAAACCCATCTATATGTTGCCTCCAAGAAACTCATTTTAAGCCCGAAGACACCTCCAGATTTAAAGTGAGGGGTTGGAAAAGAATTTACCATGCTAATGGACATCAGAAGAAAGCAGGAGTGGCAATCCTTAGATCAATTAGATTTTAAGCCAAAGACTATAATAAGAGATGAGGAAGGACACTATATCATACTCAAAGGGTCTGTCCAACAAGAAGATTTAACAATTTTAAATATCTATGCCCCTAATGTGGGAGCAGCCAACTATATAAACCAATTAATAACAAAATCAAAGAAACACATCAACAATAATACAATAATAGTAGGGGACTTTAACACTCCCCTCACTGAAATGGACAGATCATCCAAGCAAAAGATCAGCAAGGAAATAAAGGCCTTAAACGACACACTGGACCAGATGGACATCACAGATATATTCATAACATTTCATCCCAAAGCAACAGAATACACATTCTTCTCTAGTGCACATGGAACATTCTCCAGAATAGATCACATCCTCGGTCCTAAATCAGGACTCAACCGGTATCAAAAGATTGGGATCATTCCCTGCATATTTTCAGATCACAATGCTCTAAATCTAGAGCTCAACCACAAAAGGAAGTTTGAAAAGAACCCAAATACATGGAGACTAAATAGCATCGTTCTAAAGAATGAATGGGTCAACCGGGAAATTAAAGAAGAATTGAAAAAAAATCATGGAAAGAAATGATAATGAAAATACAACGGTTCAAAATCTGTGGGACACAACAAAGGCAGTCCTGAGAGGAAAATATATAGCGGTACAAGCCTTTCTCAAGAAACAAGAAAGGTCTCAGGTACACAACCTAACCCTACACCTAAAGGAGCTGGAGAAAGAACAAGAAAGAAACCCTAAGCCCAGCAGGAGAAGAGAAATCATAAAGATCAGAGCAGAAATCAATGAAATAGAAACCAAAAAAACAATAGAACAAATCAACGAAACTAGGATCTGGTTCTTTGAAGGAATTAATACAATTGATAAACCCCTGGCCCGACTTATCAAAAAGAAAAGAGAAAGGACCCAAATAAATAAAATCATGAATGAAAGAGGAGAGATCAAACTAACACCAAAGAAATACAAACTATTATAAGAACATACTATGAGCAATTCTATACCAACAAATTTGACAATCTGGAAGAAATGGATGCATTCCTAGAAACATATAAACTACCACAGCTGAACCAGGAAGAAATAGAAAGCCTGAACAGACCCATACCAGTAAGGAGAATGAAACAGTCATTAAAAATCTCCAAACAAACAAAAGCCCAGGGCCAGATGGCTTCCCAGGGGAATTCTACCAAACATTTAAAGAAGAACTAATTCCCATTCTCCTGAAACTGTTCCAAAAAATAGAAATGGAAGGAAAACTTCCTAACTCATTTTATGAGGCCAGCATCACCTTGATCCCAAAACCAGACAAGGATCCCATCAAAAAAGAGAGCTATAGACCAATATCCTTGATGAACACAGATGCGAAAATTCTCACCAAAATACTAGCCAATAGGATTCAACAGTACATTAAAAGGATTATTCACCACGACCAAGTGGGATTTATTCCAGGGCTGCAAGGTTGGTTCAACATCCGCAAATCAGTCAGTGTGATACAACACATCAATAAAAGAAAGAACAAGAACCATATGATACTCTCAATAGATGCTGAAAAAGCATTTGACAAAGTACAGCATCCCTTCCTGATCAAAACTCTTCAAAGTGTAGGGATAGAGGGCACATACCTCAATATCATCAAAGCCATCTATGAAAAGCCCACCGCAAATATCTTTCTCAATGGAGAAAAACTGAAAGCTTTTCCGCTAAGGTCAGGAACATGGCAGGGATGTCCATTATCACCACTGCTATTCAACATAGTACTAGAGGTCATAGCCTCAGCAATCAGACAACAAAAGGAAATTAAAGGCATCCAAATCGGCAAAGAAGAAGTCAAATTATCACTCTTTGCAGATGATATGATACTATATGTGGAAAACCCAAAAGACTCCACTCCCAAACTGCTAGAACTTGTACAGGAATTCAATAAAGTGTCAGGATATAAAATCAATGCACAGAAATCAGTTGCTTTTCTCTACACCAACAGCAAGACAGAAGAAAGAGAAATTAAGGAGTCAATCCCATTTACAATTGCACCCAAAACCATAAGATACCTAGGAATAAACCTAACCAAAGAGGCACAGAATCTATACTCAGAAAACTATAAAGTACTCATGAAAGAAATTGAGGAAGACACAAAGAAATGGAAAAATGTTCCATGCTCCTGGATTGGAAGAACAAATATTGTGAAAATGTCTATGCTACCTAAAGCAATCTACACATTTAATGCAATTCCTATTAAAGTACCATCCATCTTTTTCAAAGAAATGGAACAAATAATTCTAAAATTTATATGGAACCAGAAAAGACCTCGAATAGCCAAAGGGATATTGAAAAAGAAAGCCAAACTTGGTGGCATCACAATTCTGGACTTCAAGCTCTATTACAAAGCTGTCATCCTCAAGACAGCATGGTACTGGCACAAAAACAGACACATAGATCAATGGAACAGAATAGAGAGCCCAGAAATAGACCCTCAACTCTACAGTCAACTAATCTTCGACAAAGCAGGAAAGAATGTCCAATGGAAAAAAGACAGCCTCTTCAATAAATGGTGCTGGGAAAATTGGACAGCCACATGCAGAAAAATGAAATTGGACCATTTCCTTACACCACACACAGAAATAGACTCAAAATGGATGAAGGATCTCAATGTGCGAAAGGAATCCATCAAAATCCTTGAGGAGAACACAGGCAGCAACCTCTTCGACCTCAGCCGCAGCAATATCTTCCTAGGAACAACGCCAAAGGCAAGGGAAGCAAGGGCAAAAATGAACTACTGGGATTTCATCAAGATCAAAAGCTTTTGCACAGCAAAGGAAACAGTTAACAAAATCAAAAGACAACTGACAGAATGGGAGAAGATATTTGCAAACTACATATCAGATAAAGGACTATTGTCCAGAATCTATAAAGAACTTAGCAAACTCAGCACCCAAAGAACAAATAATCCAATCAAGAAGTGGGCAGAGGACATGAACAGACATTTCTGCAAAGAAGACATCCAGATGGCCAACAGACACATGAAAAAGTGCTCCATATCACTCGGCATCAGGGAAATACAAATCAAAACCACAATGAGATATCACCTCACACCACTCAGAATGGCTAAAATGAACAAGTCAGGAAATGACAGATGCTGGCGAGGATGCGGAGAAAGGGGAACCCTCCTACACTGTTGGTGGGAATGCAAGCTGGTGCAACCACTCTGGAAAACAGCATGGAGGTTCCTCAAAATGTTGAAAATAGAACTGCCCTATGACCCAGCAATTGCACTATTGGGTATTTACCCTAAAGATACAAACATAGTGATCCAAAGGGGCACGTGCACCTGAATGTTTATAGCAGCAATGTCCACAATAGCCAAACTATGGAAAGAACCTAGATGTCCATCAACAGATGAATGGATCAAGAAGATGTGGTATATATACACAATGGAATACTATGCAGCCATCAAAAGAAATGAAATCTTGCCATTCGCGACAACATGGATGGAACTAGAGCGTATCATGCTTAGTGAAATAAGTCAAGCAGAGAAAGACAACTATCATATGATCTCCCTGATATGAGGAAGTGGTGATGCAACATGGGGGCTTAAGTGGGTAGGAGAAGAATCAATGAAACAAGATGGGATTGGGAGGGAGACAAACCATAAGTGACTCTTAATCTCACAAAACAAACTGAGGGTTGCTGGGGGGAGGGGGTTTGGGCGAAGGGGTGGGGTTATGGACATTGGGGAGGGTATGTGCTTTGGTGAGTGCTGTGAAGTGTGTAAACCTGGTGATTCACAGACCTGTACCCCTGGGGATAAAAATATATGTTTATAAAAAATAAAAAAAATTTAAAAAAAGGTATATTGCAGAATAAATTATATGTTGAACTACAAGTTTTTTTTAATGGTTTTATTTATTTATTTGACAGAAAGAGAGAGAACACAAGCAGAAGGGAGTGGGAGAGGGAGAAGTAGGCTCTCCACTGAGCAGGGAGCCTGATGCGGGGTTCAATCCCAGGATCCTGGGATCATGACTTGAGCTGAAGGTAGAAACTTAACTGAGCCACCCAGGTGCCTCAAACTACAAGTATTTTCATCTGTGTTGAATAAATGACTGAGATCATATATAGGACATACGTGGCAAGCTGGATTTTTTGTGGCATTTTCTTTTATAGCTTATGAGAGTACAGATATAAAAAATACTATAGAGTTATATACATTTTTTCATGATTTCAGTGAGAATTTTGATGTGAATGAAGAAATTTTTGGCTGTTGCCCATTATAAGAAATTCAGAAAATGGTTTATTTGTGTATATTGAAAAGAGTCCTAAGAAGTATAATATTTGCAGACCATAATTAGTACATATGAGTGTTAATGTCAGACGTAATGAAATCTATATCCAATGTTGCAAAGTTTTGTAAAGACACATAATTTATGTTTGTTCACTGGTAGATTCACTAGGAATTATTTGCTTTGTGGTAAAAGACTTAAATAAAGCATATTATAGAGACAGCAGCTGCCACCATGAGCTGGAGACTTCCTATTAGGTTGAATAACAGCTCAAAAGTTGGGTGAAATGAGTGAATAGCATAGTTCAGCTTCTCTTTATGAACCTAGGTGCCTGCATTAGGGCAAGGTGTTCACCCCAACAAAAAACCCACTGTACAAAGAGTAAGTCCATGTCTGGAAAGAAAGCAATTCTCTTCCTTTAAGATACTAACTTAAACTAAATAACATCATTCCTTATTCTCTCACCATTTCTCTTACCCACATCCTTATTAAAACTAATCCATACTTAAATTCTGTATTCAACATGGGAATTCCAAATATAAGATCTGACATTAATACCCTGGTGCAGAGTAAAGGAGGCAGGTTTCTGGGGTTTTTTGTTTGTTTGTTTGTTTGTTTGTTTTTAAGATTTTATTTCTTTATTTTACAGAGATCACAAGTAGGCAGAGAGGCAGGCAGGGTAGAAGGGAAGCAGGCTCCCTGCTGAGCAGAGAGCCCGATGCGGGGCTTGATCCCAAGATCTGAGACCATGACCCGAGCCGAAGGCAGAGGCTTTAACCAACTGAACCACTCAGGCGCCCCTGGTTTCTGTTTTGCAAATCAAAGTGGAAATAATTTTTAACAGAAAATTGCAATTAATTATTGCTATTTTTTTTTATTTCCAGCATAACAGTATTCATTATTTTTGCACCACACTCCATGCAATCCGTGCCCTCTATAATACCCACCACCTGGTACCCCAACCTCCCACCCCCCGTCCCTTCAAAACCCTCAGATTGTTTTTCAGAGTCCATAGTCTCTCATGGTTCTAATTTGAGCTTTTTATGTTTTTAATTTAAAATATCTCTACAGTGATTTTTACCTTATCTCATATGCTCACTCCATAGTAATTAAAATTGTATTACATTTTTGACAGGTTTTTTTTTTTTTTACAACTAGCCTGATTTACTTATTTCTGATACCACTCCTATAGACATTTGAATTTGTGACATCTGCATTAGATAATGATTTTGCTATTCCTCCCCTTACATCTATTGTCTACCCTCTAAGAGAAGGAAAAGTCTAACAATATATCATCAGTCAGAAAGACTGTCGTTGAAAGAAGAAACCGCTTTAGGTTCACTCCTGTGTACCCAGCATAAACTGTAGAAGTTATTCAATGAGTGTTTACTAGATGGATGGATAAATGTACTTCAGTTGAAGACAGAACACATACCCAGAACTCTTTCGGGAGGGAAGCTGTATTACAGTCTCATGCAAGTTCAGTATTAAGGATAATTACTTTCTTTCCCCTTCAACTTCTTCTTGGCCTTTTTCTGCTTTAGATGCCTATACAACAGCTGAAGTGGTTTATTCTTGGACTCTTGGGAAGAACAAATCTGTGGAAGTAGCACAGGATGGCTCCCGCCTGAATCAGTATGACCTGCTGGGCCATGTTGTTGGGACAGAGATAATCCGGTCTAGTACAGGTATTTATTTATTTTATTTAATAAGCATTTTTATAACCTGAACCATATACCAGTCTTATACCTGTGCTTATAAAAACATGTAATCCCCAAAGTAGTCTTGTGATGTAGGTACTATTATCAAAAGGAAATTGAGACATAGAAATGTTGAGTAATTTGTCCCATGTTACATAATATAATATCAGAAACAAGATCTGAACTCAGGCAGATTGGATCCCAAGCCAATGTTTTTAACTATGATCCCCTGTTGTCTAAGTGGGTTAGAAGGTCAAAGACATTAGGGCTGAACTGTGGTAGAAGAGAAGGCAGAGGGAAGCCATAATGATTGGAGAACTGAACTTTGATCCTAAAGGTTTCATGAAGACATTTGCTCAACTCTGCCAATGCTGAAGTGACAAATTAATAAGCCAGGAGGGTCCAGGTACACAGCCAGGAGGTCCAAGGATGAGCCATGGAATTATTTTTTAAGTGAGTCACCCATCTCAAAAACAAGTCTGTCTGGCAAAACTTTCCAGGTCCTCTCAATAGCTAAGTCTTGGATTAATAAATGGAACCTAGAGACTTTTTTTGTAGGCTGGAGTCCTGTTTAGAGACTGACCAGTTACAGGGGCCTAAGAAAGGAGGGACCCTGAATCTGAACTAACCCTAGAGTATTTGGCAAAATGAAGTATATCTTTTGGGTCCACATAGCTTACAATACTTTTTTTGGTGTTAAGGGTAGGAACTTTCGGCACTTGTCTTGGCGAAAGATCTGAATCCACAATTATAAATGGATTAGGGTACTCTTGTTCTTTTATTTCATTATCCAGACACTCTTTCCACTTCACGTGGTGTTATAGTATATCATCTTATCTGTGCCCTGTTTTCCCTCCATCTCAGGGTGGAAAATTTCAGGGACAACAGTATTTTGAGATTTAGAATTTGGTATGGGGAAAAACTATTACAAAGAAAGGCAATACTGAAGTGTCAATGTGAAAACATGATCTATCAGAGAAGCTACAAGCGGTTCAGAGTAAGAAGTGAAAGGTAGAAAGATTGTGGGGCCATGGGAATGTGGGCTGCTTTCCTCTGAGAGGATTCTGGGGTTTGGCCCATGGAGTTGGTACTGCGTGGACCAGGCTGAGCAGCTGGGCAGATACTAATGTATATAGCTGGCCCAGGTCCGAGAGTTTTCCCCCTCCAGCAGGTGTGAGTTAGCTGCTGGAGCCAAATGCCCAGTTTTGCAGAATGTACATGTGGGTTCTGGAGGCGGGTGTGCCCAGGCCACTTGGACCTCATAACTTCACTCCAAAGAGCACTCCATGTCTGCACAATGAGCTACTGTGCTCCTGGGGCTCAGATTCTGGCTATGCCTCCTATCCTCTGGAAGCACTGGAATTGTGGTCTGGGGCCAGTTGCCCAACCTCCCTAACTTGGTTTGCTCACAGTGAATCTACACCATGGTATAAGTGTTGCTTACAGTTGCAGACCTATTGCTAGGTTTGCATGCCCTGACCCCTGGACTGAGCACAGGCCTTGTTAGGGTGCTTGAAACCCACTTCCTGAGACCCCGTGAAAGGGTAGGACCAAGGGCACCTCAGCTGGACTTGGTGTGTATATGTGGGGGGTAGTCTTCCCCACCTGGATAGTAATTCTGCTCTCCCCAAACAGGGGGAGGGAGCAGTCCTTCAGTACCCACATGTGCATACTACATTCCATTTGTCCTATGGTAGCCCTTAACATTTTTGGGCAGAAGCCTTTGTCCTGCTACTGGGTGCATCTGCATTATGCTGCCTTTGCAGCTGGGGCTAGGACCTCCTTTCTGTGATTACATGCCTGAAATGCATGCCTGTTCTTCCCCATGTGAGCTATGGGCAAAGAGGACCCAAGGTCCTAAAGGAGGTCATGTGTGTGCCTGCAGGTGACAAGGCTCGGCTCAGAGCAGCACAGAGGGTCCCTATAGGCCCAGGGCACACCGCCCCTACCCAGGATGTCTACCCTGAGGGAGGGAGAGAACTCCCCGCTGCATCCGTGACTCTCCTCACTTCCTGATCCTTCCTCAGCACTGCTCACGTGGCATCAGCTTTTGAGTTCCATCATTGGCTATCCAAGCAGTCCCGGCTCCCATGTCACTTGCTTAAACCACTGTTTGTTTAGTCTTTATCACACAGGCAATGCACATTCATTATAGGAAAAGTAGAATACACAGAAGAGCAAAGTATGGAAATATTCTTTAATCCCACCATTGACTGATTATTGTACATTTTGGTGCATAATCTTTAAGAAGGTTCCTATGTATTTTTTTACATAAATACCATTGTTACTGTTTTTAATTTAATTTTATATTATAAGCATGTTTTCTTATCAACAAATATATAAAATCCAAATAAAATGTATATACAAGTTAGCAATATTTTTATTTAGTTATACTGGACATTTTATTAATTTTGGGTATATAATATAATGATTCAATATTCTTATATATAGCAAAATTATTATCTATCTCAGTAATTCTGGTTACCATCTGTCAACATATATAGTTGTTTTTTTCTTGAGAAATTTAAGAGCTCTTTTCAGCAGCTTTCAAATACGCAGTAAGGTATTATTAACTATAGTCACCAAGCTGTACAGTACATACCTAAGACTTACTTATTTTATAATGGAAGTTTGTATCTTTTTACCACCTTCACCTGTTTCACCCACTGCCCCTCCTATGCTCTCAGCAACCACCAATCTGCTCTGTGTAACTATGAACTTGGTTTGTTTGCTTGTTTGTTTTTTGCATTTTTTAAAAAAACTCCATGTATAAGTGAGATTAAAACAATATTGGTGTTTCTCTGACTTATTTCACTTAGCATAATGCCCTCAAGCTCCATCCATGTCGTTGTAAATGACAAGATTTCCTTCTTTTGATGGCTGAATAATATTCCACTGCCACTGCATATATGCGTATGTATATTTATATACATGTATATATGTGTATAAAATAGATATATACATTCATAGCACATTTTCTTTATCCATTCATCCATCAGTGGAAACTTAAGTTGTTTCCACATCATCCTGACTATTGTAAAAATGCTTAACATTGGAGTGCAAATATCTTTGAGTTAGTGTTTTCATTTTCTTTGGATAAATACCCAGAAGTGGCATTGCTGGATCATAGGGTATTTCTATTTTTAATTTTTTGAGGAAACTCCACACTATTTTCCACAGTAGTTGCACCAATTTATATCCCACCAACCAAAGTGCACAGATGTTCCCTTTGCTCCACATCCTTGCAAGTACTTGTTGCTTTTTGTTAGTTATAAATAGTAATATTTAAACAATTATAATAGACATAAATATAATAAACATTAATTATTGCTTGTTTTAGTTACTTTAAATTTTAAAAGAAAATAAGAAGCACTCCTTCAAGGCCACAGAATTCTTGGTAACAATATGATAGGTTTTGTTGTCACTGGGAAGTATGGCATTTCATTGTGAAACTCAATAAAATAATACCTTCATTTTAATGGCCTCCTATATGTGGATCATAGTCCATTTAACCAATTATTTAGTAGTATTTTCTATGTTTTAATGCTATAAACAACACTGTGAAGACCTTTTTCTATATCTTATTTTGTCCCTGTGTAATCATCTGCCTAGGATAGATAGAATACTAAGAATTTTATCTCAGAAAGTAGATACATTTCTAAAAATTTTAATACATATTGACAAATTGCCATTTTAAAACGTTAAAAAATTCATGGTCCCATTATCTGTGTATTAGCATGTCAGTTTCCCTTCACTATTGGCAATGCAGATGTTGTGGGCTGAATTATGTCCCCTCAAAAGATACATTGAAATCCTGACTCACAGTACACCAGTAAGTGACCTTATTTGAAAATAGGGCCATTGTAGATATAATCAGATTATAGCTCAAATTAAGTTTTGAACACATGATATAATGTACATTAGTAAAGAGGTGATTTTTATTGTATTAAATTCACTCACACAATTCAATACTATGCAGATGTAAGAAAGAATGAGGAAGTTCTTGATGTATCATTTCAAGGGGATATCTGCAGGCTATAGGGTTGAGTGAAAAAAGGCACAGAACACTGAACAGTAAGGTATATATACTGGTATAGAGATAGTATTTCTAGAAGGATACACAAGAGGCTGTTAATTGTTTTTGTTGTTTTTCTTTAAATAATACTGTAGAAATTACAACTTTATTTTTTTTTAAAGATTTTATTTATTTATTTGACAGAGAGAAATCACAAGTAGGCAGAGAGGCAGGCAGAGAAGAGAGGGGGGAAGCAGGCTCCCTGCTGAGCAGAGAGCCCGATGCGGGGCTGGATCCCAGGACCCTGAGATCATGACCTGAGCCGAAGGCAGCGGCTTAACCCACTGAGCCACCCAGGCGCCCGAAATTACAACTTTAAAAAAGATTTTATTTTATTTTATTTATTTAAAGATTATTTATTTATTTATTTATTTGACATACAGAGATCACAAATAGGCAGAGAGGCAGGCAGAGAGAGAGGAAGGGAAGCAGGCTCCTGCTGGGCAGAAAGCCCAACGCGGGGCTTGATCCCAGGACCTGGGATCATGACCCAGGCAGACGGCAGAGGCTTTAACACACTGAGCCACCCAAGCACCCCAGATTTTATTTATTTTGAGAGATAGAGAGAGAACATGAACAGGGGGAAGGGCCAAGTGAGAAAATCTCAAGCCGGATCTACGCTGAGCACAAAGTCCAAACGGGGCTCTATTCTATGACCCTGAGATCATGACCTAAGCCAAATCCAACTGACTGAACCACCCAAACACCCCAAGAGGTTGTTAATTGGAGAAATGAGATGGGTGGTTTGGGGGCATCTATGGGAGGGAGACTTTTTGCTATAAACCCTTTGATACCCTTTGATTTAGAAACCATATTAATATTATTAATATAATGTAATAATATATAATGTAATATTATTATCATTTGTATGTATATTGTTTCATGTGATTATAAATTATGGACATTCTTTGCTGAATTCTAAATATGCTCTTCTCTCTGGGGTCCAGAATATTAACAGAATGCTGGACCAGAGAAATATCACAATCCATAGATGCTCTGTTTTATATGATTGGCTTTCTCTCTGAATGCTCTCAGTTCTTTTTTTTTTTTTTAAAAGATTTATTTATTTATTTGACAGAGAGAGATTACAAGTAGGCAGAGAGGCAGGCAGAGAGAGAGAGAGGAGGAAGCAGGCTCCCTGCTGAGCAGAGAGCCCGATGCCGGACTTGATCCCAGGACCCTGAGATCATGACCTGAGCCGAAGGCAGCGGCTTAACCCACTGAGCCATCCAGGCGCCCAATGCTCTCAGTTCTTAGTATGAAGTACAGGCATACCTCGGAGATGCTGCCACTTCAGTTTCAGACCAGCAAAATAAGCAAATATTGCAATAAAGTGAGCCAAGTGAATTTTTGGTTTCCCAGTGTATATAAAAGTTTTATTTATACTATACTGTAGTTTATTAAGTGTACAATAGCATTATGTTGAAAAATTTATAAACCTTAATTTAAAAATACCTTATTCCCAAATAGTGCTAACCATCTACGTTTTCATGATCAGTGATCATATAACCAAATTATAATCAGTGATCTCAGATTACCATAATAAATATGATAATAATAGAAACAGTTTGAAATATTGCAAGTTTTACCAAAATGTAACACAGAAACATGAAATGAGCAAATGCTTTTGGAAAACTGTCACTATAGACTTGTTTGACATAGGCTGCCACAAACATTCAATTTATGAAAGACCCAGTACTGAGGTATTTACCCAAAAGAAACAAAATTAATTAGAAAAGACATGTGCACCTCTATCTTCATTGCAACATTATTTACGTAGTCAAGATATGGAAGCAAACTAAGTGTCCACAGGTAGAAAAATGGATAAAAAAGATGTGCCATATATATGTGCATGTATATATATATACATGTGTGTATATATATGTGTGTGTGTGTTTACACACACAAATACATCTATACACAATGGAATATTACTCAGCCATAAAAAATAGTGAAATCTTGCCATTTGAGACAACATGAATGGTGCTAGAGGGTATTATGCTAAGTGAAATAAGTTGGACAGAGAAAGGCAATTATCATATGTGGAATCTAAAAACAAAAGAAATGAACAAACAGAAACCAGAAAAAGACTCAAATATAGAGGACTGATGTTTTGGGGAGGGAATGGGTAAAATAGATGAAAGGGATTAAGAGTTACAAAATTCCAGTTATAAAATAAATGCATCATGAAGATGAAAGGTAAAAAATAGGGAATATAGTTCATAATATTGCAATAACTTTGTATATTGACTACACTTACCGTGATGAGCCCTGAGTAGTAAATAGTATTGTCAAGTCACTCTGAGGTATACTTGAGTCTAATACAACATTGTATGCTAACTATATTCAATAAAATCAATAAATAATCAAGTAAATAAAATGAGGAATGCCTGTAATTCTAAGCAAAAATTCCTCCTCTTTGCTCCAAATTCAAATATGTGTTAAATAAATGAATAAAAGCCTTCAAAAATCTGTGTTTAGCTGTTCACACCATTCCCTATTTTAGCTCCAATTCCATTTTGTCTCACTTGGGAAATTATTGCATTAATTTTCTAAATAGAGGATTTGAATGCATGATCTTATTTTTCCATTCCCAGAAATGTGAATTAGAAGAATAAAGAAGGCAAGATAAAAGTTCAAGGAAGAGAGAAAGAAAATTGAAAAACAAACAAACATGAATTTAAGAAAGTCTATCTACTCACTTAGTATAATGAGTTAATTTGCCAAGCTATTTAAAAAATCTTCTTGTGTCTTTCACAACCTTTGATATTAGCTAAATTGTGAATGTGATTTCCATTGTATTCTCAAATATGTCGCATTTAACACAAATGGGATTTAATAGGCTGGAGTGCAAAGTCAAGGGAAAATTCCCAAACCACTTAAAGGGTCATCTTTCATAATAAGACACACAAAGAGAGGCCACAAGGAGAAGGGGAATATAATGATCCACGTTATAAAAATATATTCAGTTATGTAAAGCATTTGCTGAACTGTTCTGTATTTCTAATCCATAGATAGAAACTAATTTGTGAATACATATGCATTATATGTTTTATATTGTACCCTTGGATATTTTACACACAACACAGATGGTACTTAATAAGCTTAATAATAAGCTGAGACACAGGGTGGAAATATAATGGGGAATTTGGAAAAAAAAATCTTCCAATCTGATCAAAGCTTTGACTCTTTGGCAGAGAAGAGGATGTAAAGAGATACAAAATATCAGAGTTACATTTAAGAGAACCTAGTCAGTTAATTAACACAATGAATTAATTTGTTAAGTTTTGTAAACATTCACTTGTGGTTTTCACCCACAGAAAGTATCTAGGGTATGAATACATGTGAATGCCCAAAGGTGAATTTCCATTATCTCTTTGACTATTTCACATTGGACCCAGACCGTCTGCGATAGAAGAGCAGAAATGGGAAATCTTCACAACCGAACAAAAGGCTTCAGTTCTCACTAAGGAAAATTCTTTTTGCCTCTTTGCTTTCCCTGGCACCCCAGCTTTATTGAGATATAATTTTAAAAATCGTGTACATTTAAGATGTACAATGTGATAATATATGTATATTTTGTGAAATGATTGCCATAATCCATCACCTTCTTAATTTTGTTGTTGTTCTTATTCTGGTGATGAGATCACTTAAGAATTTACTCTCTTAGCAAATTTCAAGTGTACAATACAGTGTTTTTTTTTTTAAAGATTTTATTTATTTATTTATTTGACAGATGGAAATCAGAAGTAGGCAGAAAGGCAGGCAGAGAGAGAAGAGAAAGCAGGCTCCCCACTGAGCAGAGAGCCTGATGTGGGGCTTGATCCCAGAACTCTGGGATCATGACCTAAGCCGAAGGCAGAGGCTTTAACCCACTGAGCCACCCAGGCACCCCTACAATACAGTATTATTAACTTTAGTCATCATGCTGTACATTAGATCCCCAGAATTTATTCATCTTAGAGCTGGATGTTTGTTCCCTTTGGTCAACGCCTCCCTATTTCCCCTACCCCTCAGCCCCTGGAAAACACCATTCTCCTTTGTTTCTATAAGTACAACTTGTTTTAGAGTCTACATGTAAATGATACCACACAGTATTTGTCTTTGGCTTATTTCAGTTAGCCTAATATCTTCTAGGCTCATCTGTGTTGTCAAAAATGCCAAGTTTTTTCATTTTTTACTGCTGAGATAATACTCCACTGTGTGTATGTGTGTGTAACTATAAATCACATTTAATTCATTCACTCATTCATTAATGGATGGACAATTCGGCTGTTTCCATGTCTTGGCTATTGTGAATAATGCTGCAATGAATATAGGGGTACAGATATCTCTTCTAGGTACTGATTTTGTTTCTTTTGGACATATACTCAGAAGTAGAATTGTTGGATCATATGGTATTTCTATTTTTAATTTTTTAAGACACCTCGTTTCCATAGTGGCTGTGCCAATTTATAACCTACCAATAGTGCACAAAAGTTTCCCTTTCCTATACATCCTTTCCAACACTTGTTATATCTTGTCTTATTGATGGCAACCATTCTTTTAGGTGTGAGGTGATATCTCATTGCAGTTTTGATTTGCATTTCCCTGATGATTAGTAACATTGAGCACATTTTCATGTACCTGTTGGCCATTTGTATATCTTCAGAATAATTCCATTCAGATCCTTTGCCCATTTTTAATTGGATTGTTTTTGGTTTTTTGCTGTTAAGTTGTAAGAGTTCTTTATATATTTTAGAGTATAATCTGTATCAATCATGGTTTGCAAACATTTTTTACAATTCTGCACCTTGTCACTTCTTGTTAATTGGCCCCTTTGCTATAAACATTTTGTTTTGCTTTGTTTTGTTTTGTTTGATGCAGTCACATTTGTTTATTTTAGCTTTTGTTGCCTGTATTTTTGGTATCAGGTCTTACATTAAGTATTTAATTCATTTTGAGTTCATTTGCAAGATAGGGGTCGAATTTCATTCTTTTGCATGTGGATATCCAGTTTTCCCACCACCACTTATTGAAAAAACTATTCTTTCTCCATTCTGTATTCTTAGCATCCTTGTCTAATGTTAGTTGCCTTAAATACATGAGTTTATTTCTGAGTACTTTATTTTGTTCCATTGATCTATGTGTCTGTTTTTATGCCAATACCATGGTGTTTTAATTACTATACCTTTGTAATATAATTTGAATCAGGAAGTGTGAGATCTCTATCTTTGTTTATCTTTCTTAAAACTGCTTTGGATTTCAGAGTCTTTCGTACTTCAGTCCATAGTGTATATGGACTACATCTATCCATTCGTCCACTGAAGGTCATCTTGGTTCTTTCCAGTTTGGCGACCGTGGCCACTGCTGCTATAAACATTGGGGTACAGATGGCCCTTCTTTTCACTACATCTATACTTTGGGGTAAATACTCAGGAGTGCAATTGCAGGGTCATAGGGAAGTTCTATTTTTAATTTCTTGAGGAATCTCCACACTGTTCTCCAAAGTGGCTGTACCAACTTGCATTCCCACCAACAGTGGAAGAGGGTTCCCCTTTCTCCACATCCTCTCCAACACATGTTGTTTCCTGTCTTGCTAATTTTGGCCATTCTAACTGGTGTAAGGTGATATCTCAATGTGGTTTTAATTTGAATCTCCTTGATGGCTAGTGATGATGAACATTTTTTTCATGTGTCTGATAGCCATTTATATGTCTTCATTGAAGAAGTGTCTGTTCATATCTTCTGCCCATTTTTTGATATGATTGTCTGTTTTGTGTGTGTTGAGTTTGAGGAGTTCTTTATAGATCCTGGATATCAGCCTTTTGTCTGTACTGTCATTTGCAAATATCTTCTCCCATTCCATGGGTTGCCCTTTGCTGTGCAGAAGCTTTTGATTTTGACGAAGTCCCAGAAGTTTATTTTCACTTTTGTTTCCTTTGCCTTTGGAGACATATATTGAAAGAAGTTGCTGTGGCTGATATCAAAGAGATTACTGCCTATGTTCTCCTCTAGGATTCTGATGGATTCCTGTCTCACATTGAGGTCTTTTATCCATTAATTCTGATGCCTTTTATTTATTTTTCTTACCTTATCGATCCAGCAAGGACTTTCATTATTATGTTGAAAAGGAGTGGTGAGTGTGGATACTTATGTCTTCTTCCTGATTTTAGAGGAAAAGCTTTCAACCCACCATTGAGTACAATGTTGGTTGTAAGTTTGTCATATATGGACTTCTTTTATGTTGAGGTATATTTCTTCTATACCCAGTTTGTTGAGAGTTTCTATCATGAATGATTGTTGAATTTTGTTAAATGTTTTTTTCGGCATCTATTGAAGTGATCATTTGATTTTTTTTCTTTCATTCTATTAATATGATATATCTCATTTTTGAACTGGGAATGTTGAACCATTCTTGCATCCCAGGGATAAATCCCACTTGATCATGGTATTTGATTCTTTTAAAGAGCTGTTGAATTTGACTTGTCAGTATTTGTTGAGAATTTCTGTGCCTGTATTCTTCAGGGATATTGGCCTGTACAGCTTGCCTTTGAACAAAGAAGTCTGAACTACCTGATTCTACTTATATGTGGATTTTTTCAATAAATATATTAGAAAAGTGTTTGGAGATTTGTAACAATTTGAGGAAACTGACTGATGAACCACATAGTCTAGAAATATTTTTTAAAAATTAGGATAAGTTTGACATGTCATTAATGCATAAAATATATTCAGATACTATTTTATTATTCACTACCATAAAATATACACAAATCTATTATAAAAAGTTAAAATTTATCAAAAGTTATGCACATATACCCAGATAGTCCATGGCACCATTCGCAGTTGAGAAATATATAAACAAATGTAAAGATGCAGTATTAAATCATAACTGAATAAAATTAACCCCAGTTTATACTACACTACTTTAAGAATTTTATAGCCACCTCCTGTTGCTTTTGTAGTGAGATCAAGTGTTGTGAGTATCCACTTAAAACACTATGTGATGCTAATCATCTCCCCGTGAACAGTTCATCTCTCCACTAAATTGTGTATCACAGCAAAAGGTAATCTCTCATGGTTCTTGCATATTTTTCATCATGTTAGGTGTAATACCATGAAACTTGAATAACAATATGGAAACCATACAAAGTGCTACTAGTGATTCTTGGATTGTTCCCAAGAGGCAGAGAAAAGCCATGATATTACAAAAAAAATTAATTGCTTGATATGTACTATAGATTGAGATCTACAGCTAAAGTCTCCCACCATTTCAAGGTAAATAAATCCAGCATAAGGACCATTATAAAAAAAAAAGGAAAGGAAATTCTTGAAGTTATCACTACAAGCACATCTGCAGGTACAAAAACCTTGTGCTTTTTGTGAAATATCTTTTTCTCATTGAAAATGCAACTTTTATGTAGGTACACAAGTGCTATAAGAAAGGCATATCTGTAGACTCTAATTCAATAAAAAGTTAAGTCATTATATGACAATTTAAAGTAAAAGGAAGGTGAAGGATCCAAAGTTGGGGAACTTAATGCCAGCAAAGGATGGTTTGATAATTTTAGAAAGAGTTTTGGTTTTAAAAATGTCAAAATAATAGGAAAAACAGCTTTTGCCAATGATGAGGCAACAGATGAGTTCCAAAACACCATTAAAAAATCATTAAGGAAAAAAGATAATTGTCTGAATATGTTTCTAATGCAATGAAAATGCCCTATACTGGGAAAAAATGCCACAAGACATGTACTAGTAAGGAATAAAAGTGAATACCAGGACTTAAGGAAGGGAGAGACAGACTAATTCTACTGTTTTGTGTAAATTTAGTCAGGTTTATGACCAGGATTGCCCTTATATATAAAGCTGTTAACCCTCCAATCTTGAAGGGAAAAGATAACCACCAGCTGCCAGTTCTTTTGCTGTACAACAAGAAGGCCCAGACAATGCAAACACTTTTTCTGGATTGATTCCATCACTGCTTTGTCCCTGAAGTCAGGAAGTACTTTGTCAGTAAAGAACTGCCTTTTAAAGTTCTTTTGATATTGGGTAATACACCTGACATCCCAGAAACCCATAAGTTCAACACCAGCAGCACTGAAGTGGTCTACTTGCTCCTAAACACAGCAACACTAATTCAGCCTCTGCATCAGGAGGTCACAAGGACCTTTTTTTTTCCATTTTTTTCTTTTTTTATTTATTTTCAGCATAACAGTATTTATTATTTTATATATTATTTTATTTATATTTATATTCATATATTTATATAATATATAAATATATATTTATATAATTTATTTTTATATTATTTATTATTTTATATATTATTGCTCCATGCAATCCGTGCCCTCTATAATACCCACCACCTGGTACCCAACCTCCCATCCCCCTACCACTTCAAACCCCTCAGATTGTTTTTCAGAGTCCATAGTCTCACAGGGACCTTTAGGTTTCATTATACATGGTACTCTATGTAAAATATCATCAACCCTATGTAGGAAAACCCCAATATAGAGAACATGAAAATCTGGAAGAATTATAACACTGAAGATGCCATCATTGTTACAGAACAAGCCATGAAATCCATCAAGTCTGAAACAATAAATTCCTGTTGGAGAAAACTGTGTCCAAATGTTGCTCATGACTTAACATGATTTATGTAGAATCAAAGAAATAAAGAGATTTTGATATGGAAAAAAAAAGTGGGAATGGAGGGGTTTCAAGACATCGATCTTGGAGAATTCAAGAACTAATAGAACAGCACATCAGAGGAATTAAGAGAAAACAACTTGTTGGAGATGAGTGCTTCTGAACCAGTGCCAGACAATGAGGAAGAAGATGGAGAAGTAGTGACAGAAAACAAGTTGACATTATACAATATGGAAGAAGGATTCCAATTATCCAAGACTGCTTTTGACATTTTTTATGACATGGACCCTTCTATGGTATGGGCACTGAAACTAAAGCAAATGATAGAAGAAGGATGAGTACCATATAGAAACCATATAGTTTTAGAGAAATGAGTAAACAAGTCAGACAGAAATTACAATGTATTTCTGTAAAATTATGCTGAGTGTGCCTGCCTGTCCTACCTCCCCTTCTATCTCCTCCACTACCTCTATCTCTGCCACCCCTGAGATAGCAAAACCAATTCCTCCTCCTTCTCTTCCACCTACTCTACCAGAAGTCAAGGACGATGAAGACCTTTATGATGATTCAATTCCACTTAATGAATAGCAAATAATCATCATGGCATACAGTTAATAAACTTACTATCTACTTCATGTTTGTGTCCTTATGTGACTATCTAATAACTGTACAGCAATAATTGTATGAGACATTTTTGTGTCATCATCATCACCTAAATATTCATTATGAAGAACATAATGTGTAAGACTTGTATGGAAATGGATAGCTGATCCTTACATATGCATAAAGTCAGTGATATTTAATATAAAATGAATAATGTATTATTTTTCTGTTTTATAACTTTGCTTTCAAAGAATTATATTACCATACAGTAATTCTCTCTTCTAATTGGAGGCAATGCATATCAGCCTGTCATCAAAGGCAAGTGTTTTTTTTTAAGTAACAATGTTTCCAATACCATATTATGAATATGACTATAATATTGTATGCCATAAAAATTTTGTGACAATTCATTCATCAGTGTATGGGCTAAGCCACCATGAAGCAATTAAATTGATTATAATAGGCTACCATAAAGCATTCATATTGCTGCTTCTTTGGTATTAATGTATGAATTGTAATGCTTGTAAATAAATATTTATTTCT
This sequence comes from Mustela erminea, assembly GCF_009829155.1. Classification (NCBI taxonomy): domain Eukaryota; kingdom Metazoa; phylum Chordata; class Mammalia; order Carnivora; family Mustelidae; genus Mustela; species Mustela erminea. The sequence continues at coordinate 127,041,453 of NC_045635.1, read as the reverse complement.
TTCTTGTATTTTCATTTCGGATATCTAGTGTCAGTAATGTGTATAGAATTTATAGTGTTTTGTATTATATGACAATATTTATGTATACATTAAAAGATGGTTTGTCTTATAAATAGATGAGGTAAACTTACACTATTAATAAATACAGTACTATAAGTATATTTTCTCTTCCTTATGATTTTTTTAATAATATTTTCTTTTCCTAACTTCATTGTAAGAATACAGTATATGATACTTATATAAAATATGTGTTAATTCACGGTTACTGGTAAGGCTTCTTGTCAACAGTAGGTTATTAGTTGTTAAGTTTTGGGGGATTCAGAAGTTATAGGCAGATTTTCCATTGTGTGGAGTTTTGGTGCCACTAACACCAGCATTGTTTAAGAGTCAACCTTCAATTTTCTTTAATTCTAAGTCTTTATCTGGTTTTGATGTCAGGACAATGTTAGCCTTCTAAAATGAGTTTGGAAGAATTTCTCCTTTTCAATTTTTTGGAAGAGTTTAAGGAGGACTGGCATTTATGCTTCTTTAAATGTTTGGTTAACCATGAAGCCATTTTGTCCTCGGCTTTTCTTTGTTGGGAGATGCTAATTACTGATTATATCTCCTTGCACCATACTGATCTGTCTGGGTTTTCTATTCATGATTCAATGGTCCATGCTCCACTGTTCAGCAGGGCCACAGGGAGCCTCTTTTGCATGGGGGATGAAGTATTTGCAGCAGTTTGGTGCCACACTGTTTTGAAACACAGGTTAACTGTGACATGCTCTACTGCTTGGAGGTAGGGATCCCCAGGTATTACAACGGGTCTGTTTCAACTCATGGAAGTCACCATTTTGGTGGTTGGAGTGCCACAACCCCCATCTCCCTCTCAGCAGTGCATCCAGGGGTTTTGACCTGTGCAGATCTCCAGCTTGGTAGTTGGGGATCATCATGACCCCCAGGCAACACAGCCAGGGTGTCTCAGACCTGTGGAGGTCACCATTTTGGTGGATGAGGGCACCAGGAAACCAAGGAGTATGATACTTTTGTCTAGACTACCACCATTGGGTAAGGTCTCTGCTGGAGTTGTGCTATTGGTCCAAACTCTGATGTTGGGAAGTACCTCTGCCTGTACTCATCTGTTTGCCAGAGCTTCAGGCTGTTTTGAGAGGTTGGATTTCCTGTACAGGTGGGGACAAACTGCTGGCTAGACTCTGATCAGTGAATTTGCTAGCAGGGACATGGTATCACCACCAAGATCCAAGCACAGGTGGCTGGAAGTTTCACCACTCCCCCTTCTTTGTTCCTAATTGACATGAAATGGTCTAGACTGTTGATTTCCCCAGTATTCCCCAGGAGGCAGGACAGAAGTTGGCTTCTAGGAGAATGTTCTGGAATGCTGTGGGAAAACAGATATCTGCCTTAAACTCGTCTTTTCCCACTAGAGAAACCATAGACCCAGCAGAACCCTCTAGGTGCTACATTGGGCTGGCTTAGGGGAGGGAAGTAGGTGGTGAATTGAAGCCACTTCTCTTACCTTTTTAATGTGACTTTTCTTGGATTTTGTGTTCAAAGAGGGTACTTTAGTTTTGTTCCCTGGTTCTGGGATTTTCACAAAAGTATTATTGTCTATAAATATTGTATTAATCCATATATTTGTAATGGAATACCAGAGCCACGGATGGATTATTTCACCAGCTTCTCATTTTAGGCATGCTCTTTGCTTCTTTGGAAATGAGATAGGAAGACAGATATTGAAAGAGAGAAGGCTAGAAAAGAAGATTGAAGAAAATATATTCAGTTATTTAAAATGAATGCTTGATTTGTTAAGTTTTTGAATAGTCCACTTGCTTTGTCTCTCAGATCTACAAAATAGAATTAATTTATGAATAACATTTATTATTTATTTTGTATATTAAATATTCCACATGATCATATATCTTCCTGTGTGTATTTGTCTTCTTTTTATACAAACATCAGTCATAGTGGATTAAGGACCAGCCTACTCCAGTATGACTTCATCTTTTTTTTTTTTTTTTCCATTTTTTTTTTTATTTTTTATTTCCAGCATAACAGTATTCATTATTTTTGCACCACACCCCGTGCTCCATGCAATCCGTGCCCTCTATAATACCCACCACCTGGTACCCCAACCTCCCACCCCCCGTCCCTTCAAAACCCTCAGATTGTTTTTCAGAGTCCACAGTCTCTCATGGTTCACCTCCCCTTCCAATTTCCCCCAACTCCCTTCTCCTCTCTAACACCCCTTGTCCTCCATGCTATTTGTTATGCTCCACAAATAAGTGAAACCATATGATAATTGACTCTCTCTGCTTAACTAATTATACCTGCAACAACCTTTTTTCTAAAGAAGGTCACATTCTGAAGTACTCAGGGTTAAAACTTCACCGTATCTTTTTGGGAGACACAATTCAACCTACAAGTAAGAAGCCTAGGCAGAAGATATTTATTTTTTAGATATTTCTTTTATTTATTTATTTATTTGTTTATTTATTTGAGAAAAAGAGAGAGGGAGAGAGGAAGGACAGAGACAAAACACTCAAAGTTGTTTGGCATAAATTAAGAGCTCAGTAAGAGTTCACTCCTACTTTGGAGTGGAGTGATATAGGCCAGCCCACATTCTGCTATATGAACTTTTGGTTCTAACTCTAAGTCCATTCAAATAGCAGAGCATTATGGTTAAAAAGCACAAGCTGTGGAACTAACCCATATGGCCTCAAATTCAGGCTCCACTGCTTAGTAGCTGGATAACCTTGTATAATTTCTCAATCTCTCTTTGCCTCAGTTTATTGGGCCATAAAATGAGGATAACAATAATATACACCTTATAACATTGTTATAAACATTAAGTATTTAATATGTGAAATGTTAAAGTGCTAGAAGAGTGCCAATCACATGCAAATGCTGTAGAAGAGACTGTTACCTATTATTATTTAAGACACTGATCTATTTGAATGAATCTGTCAAAACTGCTCTGAGCAAGCTGTGTTGGCACAGTGTTAGTATATATTTTTTGCATAAAAATGTACTACTTCATGATTATTAAAGAGATATGGTTATGTGAACTTGGGAGGTGCTGGAATGGCTTATTTTGAATATAAATTTAAACATCTTGGTGAACTGAGTTGGGGCCCACCTTGAATTAACAATGTTAACTCAGCTATATATTTCCTAATTTTACTCTTTCTCCAGGAGAATATGTCGTCATGACAACCCACTTCCATCTCAAGCGAAAAATTGGCTACTTTGTGATCCAGACCTACTTGCCATGTATCATGACTGTCATTCTGTCTCAAGTGTCTTTCTGGCTCAACAGAGAGTCTGTCCCTGCCCGTACGGTCTTTGGTGAGTGTTGTTTTATGGAAAATGTGCAGATGAAGGCGTTGGCAGAGTCTTATGATATACTGTCAGAGTAGGGATAAGGAAAGTGAATGGGAGCAATGCCTGGGCCCAGCATTAGTAACTGAATCATCAGATCCTGGTGTTTCAAGAACAGAATTCTTTTTTTTTTTTTTTTTTTTTTTAGGTCTTTTTTTTTTTTTTTTAAATTTCTTTTCAGCGTAACAGTATTCATTGTTTTTGCACCACACCCAGTGCTCCATACAATCCGTGCCCTCTCTAATACCCACCACCTGGTTCCCCCAACCCCCCACCCCCCACCCTTTCAAACCCCTCAGATTGTTTTTCAGAGTCCATAGTCTCTCATGGTTCACCTCCTTTTCCAATTTCCCCCAACTCCCTTCTCCTCTCCATCTCCCCTTGTCCTCCATGCTATTTGTTATGCTCCACAAATAAGTGAAACCATATGATAACTGACTTTCTCTGCCTGACTTATTTCATTCAGCATAATCTCTTCCAGTCCCATCCATGTTGCTACAAAAGTTGGGTATTCATCCTTTCTGATGGAGGCATAATACTCCATAGTGTATATGGACCACATCTTCCTTATCCATTCATCCATTGAAAAGCATCTTGGTTCTTTCCACAGTTTGGCGACTGTGGCCATTGCTGCTATAAACATTGGGGTACAGATGGCCCTTCTTTTCATCTGTATGAAAGATACATCTGTATCTTTGGGGTAAATACCCAGGAGTGCAATGGCAGGGTCATAGGGAAGCTCTGTTTTTAATTTCTTAAGGAATCTCCACACTGTTCTCCAAAGTGGCTGCACCAACTTGCATTCCTACCAACAGTGGAAGAGGGTTCCCCTTTCTCCACATCCTCTCCAACACATGTTGTTTCCTGTCTTGCTAATTTTAGCCATTCTAACTGGTGTAAGGTGGTATCTCAATGTGGTTTTAATTTGAATCTCCCTGATGGCTACTGATGATGAACATTTTTTCATGTGTCTGATAGCCAATTGTATGTCTTTACTGGAGAAGTGTCTTCAAGAGCAGAATTTTTAACAAAAAAGTGGGAATAGAAGAGTGTTGGAATAGTAAGATTACTAAAATGCTTCCTGTCTCAGTCAGGTTTGCTTTAAGGACTGGGGAGGGACTGAGCCTTCAGTTAAAAAGAGGAAATTAGTGAGCAGAGCTAGAGAAAGTGACAAGTGGGAAACTAAGTCGACAACAGAGAAGTGAATTTGGTGCTTTTTTTTAGTGCTTTTTTATGATCCATTTTTTGTATACTTACCTGACATTGCTGTTTCTCTTTTAATTTTTTTTAAAGTACAAATTATCTTTAAAGGCTACACAAAGTTTGAAGGATTTTTCAATAGTACCTACAATCAGGGAAATTTTCATTAAAAGAAGGTTACTGGTGTCTAAAAAGAGATTTGTACATCATTAGCATTTTTCCCTGGGAGACTTAAAACATATAGAACATTTTCTGCACTGTAAAAAATTTTAGGAGACAAATATTCACTCTTTTTAGTCTACTAAACTGCCTCTATAGCAGTAGTGTCTGTGAAGCATACACATGGATATGCTGAGTACCCCCATAGAAGGTCAATATTTCCTATCAATATCCTGAAGCTATACTGTGTAGTTAAATAGTACATGATGTTTTAGAAAGTAGCAGCATTTTGGCCAGGTAGAAGAGGCCACAGTAGAGAAAGACCAAGAGTAACCTGTAAAGAGGGGAAAAAAGAAAAAAAAATCTAGAAAGGTATAATATCGTGGAAGTCAAGAGGAGAATGTTTCAAGAAGCAGGGAATAAACATCTGGTGTAAATTCTGTGTTTTTAGGTAAGATGCAGATAGAAACTATTGACTGTGGTGATATGCTTGGTTGTTAGTGATCATGAGTGGTTCTAGTGAAGTGGAGGGGACAAAATCTATATAGGGGTCAACAATTTTTAGAAATTTAACAAACTGCATACTCGGAAAAGTCTTCCATTACAAAATCCAAGAAAAGCTAGATAAAACATAGAAAACATTCTTTGAGCTGATAAGAAATTAAAGGAAATATTCAGGAACCCAAATGGAAGAGAGAACTAAAAATTGGACTGTTAATTACTTGAACTAATATTGTTATAGCTGGAAGATGGACTACTAGTTTTGGTAAATAAGATTTTGAGTTTTGAAGTTACACAAGGAAGACTTTGAGCCTGAATGAAGTTTAGGATTAGAAAGAACTAAGGCTGTCTTAGACTAAATAATATATTAAGTCCCCCAAATATATCCATGTCCTAATCTCTGGAACCTGTGAATGTTACCCTATATGGCAAAAGGGATATTGCAAATGTGTATTAAATGAAGGATTTTGAGATGGAGAGATTATGAAGGATTTTGAGATGGAGAGATTATCGCAGAGAGATTATCTGTTTGGGCCCTAAATATAATCACAAATATCCTTATATGAGGGAGGCAGAAAGATATTTGATTACAGAGCAAAAGGCAGCGTGATGAAGGAAACTGGAGAGATTTGAAGATGCTATGCTGTTGGCTTTGAAAGAAAAGGAAGGGGCCCATAAAACTGCCAGATTTCTGGCCTTCAAAAGTGTACAAAAAAATATTTGTGTTGTTTTAAGTCACTAAATTTATGGTAATTTTTTACATAAACTATAGGAAATGAATACAAAGATTCATCCCATAAATCGAATACCATTGAAAGATTATGCATTAGAAAGATCACCAGATTTACACACTTCACAGCTGGAAATAAAAAAAAAAAGAAAGAAAGAAAGAAATGCTAATTTTAAGGAAAAAAAAAAAAAAAAAAAAAAAAAAAAGAAAGATCACCAGATAAGTGCACTAATCAGGGCAAGGAAACAATAAGGAATAATGTATGTTTTGGCCTGGGCTCTGTGTAAAATTTATTTTTTTTATTTGAATTTAAGAATTTATTTTTTTAAAGATTTTAATTTATTTGACAGCTAGAGATCACAAGTAGGCAGAGAGGCAGGTGGGGCGGGGGGAGGCAGGCTCCCGGCAAGCAGAGAGCCAGATGCGGGACTCGATCCCAGGATCCTGGGATCATGACCTGAGCCAAAGGCAGAGGCTTTAACCCACTGAGCCACCCAGGTGCCCCTAAAATGCATTTTAAAAGTGAAAATAATTAATATATGGGGAAGGCTAAATGACTATGGAATCTATAAAATATTAACACTGGCTTATTGGGCATACAATACATCTAGAGTGAAAGGCTAGACCATAATGTAGTGTATATAAGTTGAAATGGAAATAAAATGTTCTAATGACTTTTATTGTCAGGGAAATGTGTAAAGGTACCAATTAATATTTAATTTTCATAAGTCAAAGGTTCATGCTGACTGAAACTCATACATCTAATGGGAATGTTAAATGGTATAAACCCTTTAGAAACCCGGTAGTCTCCTGTAGTTAAACGCATGCTTATAATATAATCATGAAGTTCCATCCCTAGGTGTTTACTAAGAAAAATGAAAACATGTGCTCACAAAAAGACTTACACATAAATCTTCCCAGCAGCTTTATTCATAATAGTTGAACCCTGGAAATAGTCCAGATGTCCATTAATAAGTGAATGGATAAACAAATTATGTTATGTCAATGCAGTGGAATGCTACTCTGAAGTTAAGAGGAATGAACTAAAGATAGATGCAGCAGGGCGCCTGGGTGGCTCAGTGGGCTAAGCCGCTGCCTTCAGCTCAGGTCATGATCTCAGGGTCCTGGGATCAAGTCCCGCATCGGGCTCTCTGCTCAGCAGGGAGCCTGCTTCCCTCTCTCTCTCTGCCTCCCTCTCTGCCTACTTGTGAGCTCCCTCTCTCTCTCTCTGTCAAATAAATAAATAAAATCTTAAAAAAAAAAGATAGATGCAGCAACATGAATGAACCTGAATAAATGCTGGGTGAGGAAAGCCAAAGACTAATGAGTATACACTGTATGATATGTATGAAACTTTAGGGGGGAAAAGATCTAACCACACAGAAAGAAAGCAGAGGAGTAGTTACCTGGGGCCAAGGAGGGGCTGGAATCATCCCAAAGGAGCATTTGGGTTGATGGAAGTATTCTATAGACAATACCTATGAGAAAGAGTGAAGAGAGGTATTACCAGATGGTAGAAATCTCACAGAAGCACAGATTAGCATCAGACTATGATAGTGTAGGGGCACCTGGGTGGCTCAGTGGGTTAATCCTCTGCCTTCGGCACCTGTCATGGTCTCAGGGTCCTGGGATCTAGCCCAACATCGGACTCCCTGCTCAGCAGGGACCTGCTTCCACCCCCTGCCCGCCGCCTGCCTCTCTGCCTGCTTGATATCTCTCTCTCTCTATGTCAAATAAATAAAATCTTTTTCTGAAAAACAATCTGAGGGTTTTGAAGGGGCAGGGGGTGGGAGGTTGGGGGAACCAGGTGGTGGGTATTAGAGAGGGCACAGATTGCATGGAGCACTGGGTGTGGTGCAAAATAATGAATACTGTTATGCTGAGAATAAATAAAAATTAAAAAATAAAAAATAAAAATAAAAATTGAAAAAAAAAGACTATGATAGTGTAATGGTCTAAGGAATACTAGAGATCAAAGAAAATATGTACCTTGATCTCCTGAGTTCTTGATTTTGAATGATAACCACATTTTGAGAACATAAACTAGTACACTCAGTGTGAGAGTCAGGTTTTTGTTTTTTTTTAAGATTTTATTTATTTGACAGACAGAGATCACAAGTAGGCAGAGAGGCTGACAGAGGGTGAGGAGGAAGCAGGCTCCCCGCTGAGCAGAGAGCCTTTTGCAGGGCTAGATCCCAGGACCCTGGGATCAAGACCTGAGCCGAAGGCAGAGGCTTTAACCCTTGAGCCACCCAGGCGCCCTGACAGTCAGGTTTTAAGATCAAAAGAGGCTGTGCATTTGAAGAAGAGGTTGAGAATATGAATCTGCTGGCCATAGAAAAGCAGAGTTGGAGAGTTAGAAGAGTTAGGGAGAAAGCGATTGTAAAAAAAAAATGAGTGACTGGGTCATATTCACTAACGTACTTTCTGGAACATGATTAAGCCTGACTGACAGTGAATTAACAAAAAGCTTCCCCTTTGTGGTACTGTCTAAGTTCAGTGGGTACATGAAGTATGATTAATTCTAATTGTCTCCTGAGGAAAATGAATGCTTGTTTTGAAGGCTGTAGTCTGAAATGATTTGATTTTTGTATCCCTAGGACCTTACTCTGAATGGCACAGAATAGACAGTTGTTAATGTTGGAGAAAAGAAAAGAATAAGAACTAATACAATGATTATATAGCTATTCTAAGAAAAGTGCATTCTTCACTCTGATGGGAACACATGTATTGCAGTATTACATGGGTTGCAGGCTGTTCAGAGCAGTTTCACTCCTCACACAGGTACTAGGGGATTACTCTGTGCCAGGTATTATATTCAGGGTTGAGGGGATAGAAACAGATTACTAATGATCCCTATTCTCAACCAGCTCTTGCTTTGGTAGTACAGACAGACATGTGTTGTCAAAGAAGTGTCCTAGAATTTTAGAAGTACTCAAAGAAAGTGAGTTTGGGGCAGTCACAAAATACTTTCTAGAAGAGTCTTGAAAAAAAAAGCACTGGGTGGTAGGACTTCATCTCTTAAAATGCCAAAACTCATTGTCCATCCATGAAGTATAAATGCTTGATTGAGTGTTCTACCAGATAACTAGCCAGGAGCTCTTCACAAGATGACTATTCTAATTAAGCTCTAGAAACTAGGATTCTAGAAAATTCTACTGAGTTATGATACAGAAACACTTATGTTGCAGTAGAGTTCTCTCCATTCATCCGTTGGCACACTGCTATGGCTGTGCCAAGGTAGCCAATTGCATTTTCTAATAACCATAAATGAGGTAGCTTGTTTCTCCCATGAATCACTGCTTGCCCAGTGTGGTGAGAAGATTACTGAGCCTTGGGTTCAGTCTCAGAGCTTACCAGGATAAAAATTCAGATAGTTTGTTAATACGTATTAGCTAAGTAGCTGATTCCTGACAGGGCTTAAAATTTGATTTGCTAATCAGCCTTGATGACTACATAGTTTTTACAAAGGCGCTTCTTTAGGGTCTTTCTCTTGAAATTGTATGGACTTTTTCAGTTTGAATATTCATTTAAATAGCAAATATATAAGTATGGTACATGAGGGACCAAGATACTAAAGAAACCCAAGAGGCTATAGCATACACAGCTGACTCTATGGGTAGAGTTAAGAGGCCTTTTCTTCTTGCTTTTCTTTTTTAAATTTTTATTTAAATTGAATTTAATTAACATATACTGTATTATTAGTTTCAGAGGTAGATTTCATGGATTCATCAGTTGCATACAACACCCAGTGTTCATTACTTCAAGTACCCTCTTTAATGCCCATCCCTCAATTACCCCATCTTCCTACCCACCACCCCTCTAGCAGCCCTCAGTTAATTTCCTATAGTTAAGAGTCTCTTATGGGGGCACCTGGGTGGCTCAGTGGGTTAAAGCCTCTGCCTTTGGTTCAGGTCATGATCCCAGGGTCCTGGGATCGAGCCCCACATTGGGCTCTCTGCTCAGAAGGGAGCCTGCTTCCTCCTCTCTCTCTGCTTGCCTCTCTGCCTACTTGTAATCTCTGTCTGTCAAATAAACAAATAAAATCTTTAAAAAAAAGAGTCTTTTATGGTTTGTCTCCCTCTCTGTTTGCCTCTTATTTTCACTTCCCTTTCCCTACATTCATCTGTTTCTTAAATTCTACATATGAGTGAATCATATGGTATTTTTCTTTCTCTGACTGACATACCTATTTTAGCAGTATACACTCTAGTTCCACCCATGCCATTACAAATGGCATTATTTCATTCTTTGGGCTGAGTAATATTCCAGTGTGTGTGTGTGTGTGTGTGTGTGTGTGTGTGTGTGTGTAATACTTCTTTCTTATCCATTCATCTGTTGATGGACATCTGGGTTCTTTTTTTTTAATTTATTTTCAGCATAACAGTATTCATTATTTTTGCACCACACCCAGTGCTCCATGCAATCCGTGCCCTCTATAATACCCACCGCCTGGTACCCCAACCTCCCACCCCCACCCCTTCAAAACCCTCAGATTGTTTTTCAGAGCCCATAGTCTCTCATGGTTCACCTCCCCTTCCAATTTACCCCAACTCCCTTCTCTCTAACTCCCCATGTCCTCCATGCTATTTGTTATCCTCCACAAATAAGTGAAACCATATGATAATTGACTCTCTCTGCTTGACTTATTTCACTCAGCATAATCTCTTCCAGTCCTGTCCATGTTGCTACAAAAGCTGGGTATTCATCCTTTTTCTGATGGAGGCATAATACTCCATAGTGTATATGGACCACATCTTCCTTATCCATTTGTCTGTTGAAGGGCATGTTGGTTCTTTCCATAGTTTGGCGACTGTGGCCATTGCTGCTATAAACATTGGAACATCTGGGTTCTTTCCATAGTTTGGCTATTGTGGACATTGTTATAATCCTTAGGGTGTATGTGCTCCTTTGAATCACTATGTTTGTTTCCTTTGGATAAACACGTAGCAATGCAAATGCTGGATCATTGGGTAGCTCTATTTTTAACTTTTTGAGGAACCTCCACACTGTTTTACAGAATGGCTGTACCAGTTGCACTCCCACCAACAGTGTAAGAGGGTCCCCCTGTCTCTGCAACCTCACCAACATTTGTTGTTTCAAGTTGTTAAATTTAGCCATTCTGACTAGTGTGAGGTAGTATCTCATTGTGGTTTTGATTTGTGTTTCCCTGATGCTGAGTGATGTTGAGCATTTTTTCATGTGTCTGTTGGTTGTTTGTATGCCTTCTTTGGAAAATGTCTGTTCATGTCTTCTGCCCATTTCTTGACCAGATTTTTTTTGTTTTTTGGATGTTGAGTTTGATAAGTTCTTTTCAGGGTCTTTTCTGTTTCTATACAAATTTTAGGATTATTCCAACTCTGTGAAAAATGCTGATGGTATTTTGATAGGGATTGGTTTGAATGTGTAGATTGCTTTGAGTAGCATAGATATTTTAACAATATTTGTTGTTCCAACCCATGAGTTTAGAATGCTTTTCCATTTCTTTGTGTCTTTCTCAATTTCTCTTGTAAGTGTTCTATAGTTTTCAGAGTACAAATCCTTTACCTCCTTGGTTAGGTTTATTCCTAGGTATTTTGCCATTTTTAGTGCAATTGTAAATAGGATCTATTCCTTAATTTCTCTTTCTTCTGTCTCATTGTTAGTGTATAGAAATGCAACTGACTTCTGTGTATTGATTTTATATCCTGCTACTTTGATGAAGTCCTGTATCATTATTAGCAATTTTTTGGTGCAGTCTTGGGTTTTCTACATAGAGTATCATGTTGTCTGTGAAGAGTGAAAATTTCACTTCTTCTTTGCCAATTTGTAAGGTTTTAATTTCTTTTTGTGGTCTGATTGCTGAGGCTAGGACATCCATTACTATGTTGAATAACAGTGGTGAGAGTGGACATTCACTTATTCCCCCCTCGGTTTGCTGAAATTATTATACTTCTAAATTTTATTTTACTTTTTCAGTGTTCCAAGATTCATTGTTTATGTACCACACCCAGTGCTCCATGCAATACGTGTTCCCCTTAATACCCACTACTAGGTCCTCCCAACTCCCCACCTCATTCCCCTCCAAAACCCTCAGTTTGTTTCTCAGAGTCCACAGACTCTATGGTTCATCTCCCCCAACAATTTCCCCCAACTCACTTCTCCTCTCCTTTACCCAATGTCCTCTGTGTTATTCTTTATGCTCCAGAAGTAAGTGAAACCATGATAATTGACTCTTTCTATTTCACTCAGCATAATCTCCTCCAGTCCTGTCCATGTTGTTACAAAAATTGGGTATCCATCCTTTCTGATGGAGGCACAATACTCCATAGTATATATAGACCATATCTTCTTTATCCATTCCTCTGTTGAATGGCATCTTGGTTCTTTCCATAGTTCGGCAATTGTGGACATTGCTGCTATGAACATTAGGGTACATATGGCCTTTCTTTTCACTACATCTGTATCTTTAGGGTAAATACCCAGTAGTGTAATAGCAGGGTCATAGGGTAGCTCTATTTTTTTTTTTTTTTTGAGGAATTGCCACACTGTTTTCCAAAGTGGCTGCACCAAATTGCCTTCCCACCAACAGTGTAAGAGGGTTCCCCTTTCTCCACATCCTCCCCAACACTTGTTGTTTCCTGTCTTATTAACCTTTTAAAGCAGCCATTTTGATCAGATAACATAAACTTTCCATTTGCATATATTTTATTGAAGTGAAAATGTGATTGAGTTTTCAATAATTGTCTTGTTGTTTATAGATCAAAAGACAAAAAGGAAAGGAAAGTTGTGGTTCATTTTAATCTGCAGTCAGTTTCTGACCATTCTCTGTAGTCCGTGGTGCCACAGGTCATGTGCAAGGTTAAAACAGAGCACACCATGTACTTTCATGTTATTGTGTCCTGGAAAACAAAACAGGAACATCACTCAGATTTTCAACTCTCTGTTAAAAAGAAAGTCTTAAAAAACAGACATTTCTTTTCCTTGGCTTCCTGGGTTTGTCTACACACTTCTGGTATCCAAGGCAGTCAGTGTTTGAATTAAGATCAGAATGATCTGGTCTCTCGTTCTAATGATGAGGAAACCATATGATAATTGACTCTCTCAAGATAATTGACTTATTTCACTCAGCATAATCTCTTCCAGTACCATCCCACCTAGAGAGCTGCTTCTAGATCTCTTCCCTATCAGGGCTTACATGTTAGACATACCAAAAACAGTCTGACATGGAAACCATTGCTTTTAAGACTCAGAAAATAATGGAGATGTATATTCTTATTGATTAATCTAATCAAGATTTTTAAATAAAAATTCCATTATTCTTGCTTGCAGGGTTTTTCAGGCTTTAAACTGTTTACTGACAGTAAATACAAATAACATAAAATTAACCATTTTCATCATCTTAAATATACAGTCCAGCAGTATTAAGTATACTGGCATTGTGGTGCAACCAATGTCCAGAACATTTTCATCTTGCTATGGTGAGACTCTGTACCCACAGAATAATCCCCATTTCCCATACCACCCAACTCCTAGAAAGCACTATTCTACCTCCTGTCTCTAGGAGATTGGGTACTCTAGAAAATTCATGTAAATGACCTCATGCAATAGTTGTCTTCTTTTACTGTTTTTTTTTTTTTTTCCTTTATCATAATGTGCTCAAGGTACATTGATGTTGTGTCCTGTGTCAGCATCTTCTCAGTGAAGGACACTTTAACTTTTTGCCTTGGCAATATTTCTACATTGTCTACCCTGGAAGGTTTTCAATGGCATATTAGGATAGGGAATAAAATATAGCGAACCAATACAGGACTGATTATTGTTTTACACAATTCCATCCCCATGCCTGATTCACACCAATGATCTCTACTTGTCATTCATGGGGTTTTAAAGTAATGGTCAAGGTATCCAACCACATATGTTAACATGCTGGGATTGCTTGAAAGTGCATTTGAAATTCTATTAATAAGATGTACCGAATCTTCTTCAAGTGAGTTCTTCTGCATATTCTCAGACCACATTTTTTTTTAAATTTTGATTTATTTTTTAAAATTTCTTTTCAGTATTCCAGAATTCATTGTTTATACACCACACCCAGTGATCCATACAATACATGCCCTCCATAATACCCACCACCAGGCTCACCCAACCTCCCACCCCCCTCCCCTCCAAAACCCTCAGATTGTTTCTCAGAGTTCACAGTCTCTCATTGTTTGTCTCCCCCTCCAATTTCCCCCAACTCCCTTCTCTCCATCTCCCCATGTCCTCTGTGTTATTCCTTACGCTCCACAAATAAGTGAAACCGTATGATAATTGACTCTTTCTGCATGACTTATTTCATTCAGCATAATCTCTTCCAGTCCCATCCATGTTGATCCAAAAGTTGGGTATTCATCCTTTCTGATGGAGGCATAATACTCCATAGTGTATATGGACCACATCTTCCTTATCTATTCATCTGTTGAAGGGCATTTTGGTTCTTTCCATGGTTTGGCAACTGTGGCCATTGCTGCATATATGCAGAAGAGAAAGGAGGATAGAAAAAAAGAAACTAGCAAAAACTGTAACAACAACAACAAAACCTTTAGGAAGTGTTTCTGGTGTATGGTGTGTACACTCTGCTGTTGTGTTTTGCCTGCTCTTTCCCACTGGTCCTTCCTCTACAGAGTTCCCACTTGCTTGTAGTGGAGAGTGTTTGGACCTTTATGTAGCTGTGCTTTGATTTGTCAAGATAAGTCCCTTGGGGTACCTGGGTGGCTCAGTGGGTTAAGCCTCTGCCTTCAGCTTGGGTCATGATCTTGGGGTCCTGGGATTGAGTCCCACATTGGACTCTGCTCAGTGGGGAGCCTGCTTCCTCTCTCTCTCTGCCTGCCTGTCTGCCTACTTGTGATCTCTGTCTGTCAAATATAGAAATAAAATCTTAAAAAAAAGGATTGGGAGGGAGACAAACCATAAGTGACTCTTAATCTCACAAAACAAACTGAGGGTTGCTGGGGGGAGGGGGTTTGGGAGAAGGGGGTGGGATTATGGACACTGGGGAGGGTATGTGCTTTGGTGAGTGCTGTGAAGTATGTAAACCTGGTGATTCACAGACCTGTACCCCTGGGGATAAAAACATATGTTTATAAAAAATAAAAAAATTAAAAAAAAAAAGAGATAAGTCTCATGTGTGCCACCTCTCTTCCTCCAACTGTGTAGATTGTTTCCTTAGTCCTCAGCTCATCTTCCTCATCATTTAAAATAGTTAAATATGGGGCGCCTGGGTGGCTCAGTGGGTTAAAGCCTCTGCCTTCAGCTCAGGTCATGATCCCAGGGTCCGGGGATCGAGCCCCACATCGGGCTCTCTGCTCAGCAGAGAGCCTGCTTCCTCCTCTCTCTGCCTGCCTCTCTGCCTACTTGTAATCTCTGTCTGTCAAATAAATAAATAAAATCTTAAAAAAAATAAAATAAAATAGTTAAATGTTGTTCTAGTTGTATTTGAAGGACAAGGCAATTTCATGGTCCCCCTACTACTCTGCCAGCTTAACTTGGCCATTCTGCTTGCTTTTCTACGTATCTCACCACATCAGGATTACTTTCCATGCCCCTACTTGATCCGGACTCACATTCTCCATCCTCTTGAGCATTCCAACACTCAGAAAGAGGGTCTGACTACTCCCTCTTCCTGAAGTCTGGATGTCTTTGGGTACAACAACTGCCTTGTCAAAATTCTAGGGTATAGAGACTATAGAAAATATTCATAGATGGGGAGAATGGAGGCATAGAAAAATGAAACAAATTACCCAAGATACGAAGCAAGTAAGTGGCAGAGTCCAGGACTTTTAATTTCTAGTGTAGCTATTTGAGGCTAGAATACTTTTGCTAACAATGATAAAATTATTATTATAATGTTACTTAAAATGTTTATAATTATACCACTATAATTAATTATCTAATTATGACACTATTCTCATTAATAGTAAAAATAAAAGAAATGTTAATTATGGAAGCTACTATTTCTTGAGTGTTTACTCTCTGTCATATATGGTGCTATGGGCTTTATAAACATCATCTGATTGGATCCCCCAACAAATTTCTGAGTCTGGTATAATCACACATTTTACACATAATAAAACAGGCTTAGTGGGGGTAAATCTCCTTGTTCTAGGTATATTGCTAGTAAGTGTAATTGCCAGAATTTCAGTCTATTTTCAATCTAATTTCAAAGCTTATATCATTAACCACAACACTATAGCTCATATGTATATCTACAATACAAACAGAGTAGAAAAAATAGTTTTAATAGAATTTAAAAGTGAATAAATGGAAGTCTTAAATTTAGGTTAATAACATCACCAATAAAAAGAATCAGTTGATCTAAAAGCAAGCTCTGGTTTGACAAAAATTCAAAGAAACAGATATTGAAATAGCTTTGGTTGTCCACAAAGCTCAATAGGACCTGGACTGTGATATGGTTAAAGTACCATATTCTACAATGGCTTGTTGCAGTGTTAGGAGAGTATTGTCTACAGTAAGAGAAGTGAAAATCCTGAGTCTTTGGCTCAGGTTTTGGGCTGTTCAGAAGAGAACTACCAGAGTGGGGAAGGATGAGAAACAAGAGAAGAAGTGGCCATGTCCATTCTGGAGATTAACAGACTCATCAGGAGTCATCCCCACATTCTCCAACTCTCTTAAGTCCTGTTCTGGAAAGGAGGGAGCAGGCTTCTCTTTCCTGTGTTTCAGAGAAAGAACTCTGAGATCAGTTAGTGGGCTGGGAGTTAGAGGAAGGCAGGTTGCAGCTCAGAAAGTAAGGTTTTTCTAATTAAAAATTGTTCTTACCATGAAGTCGATTACCTGCTCTTTAATGGAAACATTTAAGTAGAGGCTAGAGGAGAATTTTCATTTTTTAAGAAATTTATTTATTTATTTATTTGCCAGACAGAGAAAGTGAGAAAGGGAACACAAGCAGGGCAAGTGGGAGAGGGAGAAGCAGGCTTCCCACTGGGCAGGAAGCCCAATGCAGGGCTCAATCTCAGGACCCTGGAATCATGACCTGAGCCGAAGGCAGATGTTTAATGACTGAGACATCCAGGCACCACTAGAGAAGAACTTTTAGAAGTGCCTTACTAGAGATTCTTATTCCTGAGATAACTGGGATGGGGTAATTACTAGGTAGAACCATCCCATGTTTATATTCTCTGTGTTTACTTTAAAGGGACCATTTTGAGTGCAGTATAGCTCTTCTTCATAAGTCAAAGTTGCTGATCTCATCATATATGTTCTAAATGTCTTCTAATGGCAACTTGTTCTCATCTTCTCTCTCCCCAGGTGTCACCACTGTTCTCACCATGACCACTTTGAGTATCAGTGCCAGAAACTCCTTACCTAAAGTGGCATACGCGACGGCCATGGATTGGTTCATAGCCGTCTGTTATGCCTTTGTATTTTCTGCGCTGATTGAATTTGCCACTGTTAACTACTTCACCAAGCGGAGTTGGGCTTGGGAAGGCAAGAAGGTGCCAGAGGCCCTGGAGATGAAGGTGAGCTACAGCAAGGGTGGGGGCTGGGAAGCACTCCCTGAGAGAACTGTATTGGAACCAGGAGTGGGCAGCCTGCAGCCTGTGGGAACTGGCCAAGGCTGTGTGCTATTCACTGGGGTCATCAATCCAATTCTCAACTGGAGTGCTTCTTGGCAATGTGGAGTGTTTGCTGGGGGCAAAAGAAAGAGGGTTTTATCATGGAGGGTTGATGTCTTGTGATGAGGAACTGACCCTAAGTATGATACTGCTAGAATCATGGAGAACACATTGTACTTATAAAGCCATCCAGAAAAGTGCACAGTCTCTAGGGCCAATTCTGCACTTCACTTTTCAGTATATTCCCACTACATTCAAACTAAAGTGATCATTGTTCCTTCTGGGTCTCTGCTTAACTTTTTATGCTCTACCTAAACTATTCTTTTTTTTTTTCCTGCCTTGTGAAGATCTACTCATTCTTTTTTTTTCCCAGCTTATTCTTCAAAACACAGATTAAATGATATTTTCTCCATAGAACCTTTCCAAGAATCATCTGGATAGTTTTAGCTTTTCCTGTGGTAGGAGAAGTGTGCTCCTATTATTATAATCTTGTATTTGTATTAGAGTTGTTTATCTGCCTCCTCATTAGACTGAACATTTTGAGGGCAGGGGCTTGTCTACATCATCTTCTTAACTAGTATTCTTGCACAGCACCTGATTCATAGTAAAAGCTGAATAGATGT
Organism: Mustela erminea; assembly: GCF_009829155.1. NCBI lineage: Eukaryota > Metazoa > Chordata > Mammalia > Carnivora > Mustelidae > Mustela > Mustela erminea. The sequence continues at coordinate 127,023,265 of NC_045635.1, read as the reverse complement.
TAGTTGGATTGGTTGAGAGATGGGAAGGAGGAAAAAAAAAACAATAAGCCAACTAGAGATGGTAGGAATAAAACATAAATACTGTGAAATCAAGATTATTGTCCTTGGCTGCTTTAAAAGAGTTCAGATCTCTAGATCTAGATGAAGACTATCCAAAGATGCTAAAAAGAACTGGCAGATGTGGTCCCAGAACCATTCCAGTACTATGAAGAATCATGGAGAAGAGAAAAGATAATGAAGATTTTCAAACTGGAGGAAAAGATATATTTCATAGAATACAGACTGGTGAGTTGGCAAAATTTTAGACTAGATTTTCACTACTTAGATAGAATTTATTAAGTCCTTGGTATAAATTATGAAGAAATAAACATATTTCTACTAATTATATCTATCATAGGAAATTTTGGGTTGATATTATTATTATACTTAGCACAGTTGTTACCTTTGTATCCTTAAAATATATTAATCCATCTAATACTTGATTTGTCATCTATGAACAAGGTATATTGACCCCTCACACACTACAAAACAGGGAAATTAGTATACTTACCTTACCTCTCACCTCTGTCCTTGTAATTTCCTAACTTTTGTTTATTATGCTATTTCTGCATTGTCAAACTATTATTGTGTTGTCAAGGCTTACAGGATTTATATGTTTTTATGGAGCCAGCCACAATACCTATAGTCAATTATGTGTATTTCTACATTTAAATGGATAAAAGGACTATTTTGAAAAGATGGCCCATTTTTCCTTTCATTGCTTAGTTACCTCAAGGCTATCATCTAGAATATTTTTTAAGGCTCATGGGAACAATATTTCCTACGATATTGCATGTATAGAATTATCTGTCAATTATTTATACTTGAATTGTAGTTGTGCTGTTGTATAATTCATGGGTCCTATTCTCTCTCTGATGTCCATATAGACATTGATTGCTATACTCACGTCTATCACTGTTGCTATGAAGAATTTTTTTATTTTTGCTATGAGAAATTGTTTTTAAAAAGATTCTCTTTATTTATTTGAGAGAGAGAGAGAGAGAGAGAGAGAGGATGGGGTAGGGGCAGGGGGAGAGGGAGAAGCAAGCTCACCACTGAACATAGAGCCTGATGCATGGTTCATTACCCAAACCCTGAGATCATGACCAGAGCCCAAGCCAGATTCTTAACCAACTGAGCCACCCAAGAGCCCCTGTTATGAAGAAATTTAAAACCAGCCTGAGAGTCTCTTACACAATGGAGGACTTGATTTTATGGCCTAGAAGCCCATACAAATGTATCTTTTATTTATAAATTCTAGTTTCTTTTCAAGGATATATCTTGATCTATCTGTATGAATTTTTTCCTAGGACACCATGCAGGGTTTTTTCCCAAGTATTTATTTAAATTCCAGTTTGTTGACTACAGTGTAATATTAGTTTTGGGTGTACAATTTAGGGATTTATCATTTAATCACTTACATACAACACCCAGTGTTCATCACAAGTACCCTTCTTAATACTATCACCCATCTAACCCACACCTCACCCACCTTCCTTCCGGTAACCATCAGTTTGTTCTCTATAGCTGAGTATCTGTTTTATGGTTTGCCTCTCTTCCCCACCTTGTGTTCATTTGTTTTGTTTCTTACATTCCACATATGAGTTAAATCATGGTATTTGCCTTTCTCTGACTATTTCACGTAGCATACTACACTCCAACTCCAACCACATCATTGTAAATGTCAAGATTTTGTTCTTTTTATGGCTCAGTAATATTCCATTGTATATCGCTTCTTTTTTTAAACATTTTTAAATTTAATTATTTAACATTTAGTGTATCATTAGTTTCTAATATAGAGTTCAGTTATTCATCTGTTCATATAATAGTGCTCATTATATCACATGCCCTCCTTAATGCCCATCACCCAGTTACCCCATTCCCCCTCCCTTCCTGCAATTCTCAGTTTATTTCCTTAGTTCAGAGTCTCTTATGGTTTGTCTCCCTCTCTGATTTCACCTCATTTTATTTTTCCCTCCCTTCCCCCATGATCCTCTGGTTGGTTTCTTAAATTCTGCACCAGGGAAACAATATGATCATTGTCTTTCTCTATTGACTTATTTTGCTTAGCATAATATTCTCTAGCTACATCCACATCATTGCAAATGTCAAGATTTTGTTATTTTATTATTGCTCAGAGATATTCCATTGTGTATATATACCACAACTTCTTTATCCATTCATAAGTTGGTGAACATTTGGGCTCTTTACATAATTTGACTATTGTGGACATTGCTGCTATAAACATTGGGGGTGCATGTATCCCTTACAATCAGTATTTTTGTGTCCTTTGCATAAATACCTAGTAGTGAAGTTGCTGGATCATAAGGTAGTTCTATTTTTAACTTTCTGAAGTATCTCCATGCTGTTTTCCACAATGGATGCACCAATTTGTATTCCCATGAATAGTGTGAGAGGGTTCCCTTTTCTCCATTCTCCCCAACATCCTGTTGTTTCCTGCTTTATTAATTTAAGCTATTCTGACAGGTGTGAGGTGATATCTCATTGTGGTTTTGATTGTATTTCCCTGATAATGAGTGATGTTGAACATCTTTTCATGTGTCTGTTAGCCATCTGGATGTCTTCTTTGGAAAAGTGTCTATTCATGTCCTCTGCCCACTTCTTAACTGGATTATTTGTTTTTGTATTGGGTTCGATAAGTTCTTTATAGATTTTGGATACTAGCCCATTATCAGATATGTCATTTGCAAATATCTTCTCCCATTCTGTAGGGTGCCTTTTAGTTGTGTTGTTTCCTTTGCTGTACAGAAGCTATTTATTTTGATGAAGTCCTAATAGTTCATTTTTGCTTTTGTTTCCTTTTTTTAAAATTTATTTTTTGTTTATTTTCAGCATAACAGTATCCATTATTTTTGCACCACACCCAGTGCTCCATGCCATCCGTGCCCTCTATAATATCCACCACATGGTACCCCAACCTCCCACCCCCACCCCTTCAAAACCCTCAGATTGTTTTTCAGAGTCCATAGTCTCTCATGGTTCACCTCCCCTTCCAATTTCCCCCAACTCCCTTCTCCTCTCTAACTCCCCATGTCCTCCATGCTATTTGTTATGCTCCACAAATAAGTGAAACCATATGATAATTGACTCTCTCTGCTTGACTTATTTCACTCAGCATAATCTCTTCCAGTCCCGTCCATGTTGCTACAAAAGTTGGGTATTCATCCTTTCTGATGGAGGCATAATACTCCATAGTGTATATGGTCCACATCTTCCTTATCCATTCGTCCGTTGAAGGGCATCTTGGTTCTTTCCACAGTTTGGCGACCGTGGCCATTGCTGCTATAAACATTGGGGTACAGATGGCCCTTCTTTTCACAACATCTGTATCTTTGGGGTAAATACCCAGGAGTGCAATTGCAGGGTCATAGGGAAGTTCTATTTTTGATTTGTTTCCTTTGCCTCAGGAGAAATATTTGTAAGAAGTTCCTATGGCCTAGATCAAAAAGGTTGCGTCCTGTGTTCTCTAGCAGTTTGATGATTTCTTGTCTCACATTTAGGTCTTTCATCCATTTTGAATTTATTTTTGGGTATAGTGTAAGAAAGTGATCCAGTCTCATTCCTTTGCATGTTGTTGTCCAATTTTCCTAAAACCATTTGTTGAGAAGATTATCTTTTTTTCCATTGGATATTCTTTCCTGCCTTGTCAAAGATGAACCGACCATATAGTTGTGGATTCATTTTTGTTCCACTGAACTATGTTTGTTTGTTTGTTTCTCTCTCTCTCTCTCTTTCTTTCTTTCTTTTTCTTTTCTTTTCTCTTCTCTTCTCTTTTCCTTCCTTCCTTCCTTCCTTCCTTCCTTTCTTTCTTTCTTTCTTTCTTTCTTTCTTTCTTTCTTTCTTTCTTTCTTTCTTTCTTTCTTTCTTTCTTTCTTCCTTTGCCAGTACCATACTGTATTAATCACCAAGGCTTTGTAATATAACTTGAAATCTGGAATTGTGATGCCTCTAGATTTGTTTTTATTTTTCAAGATTGCTTTGGGTATTCAGGGTCTTTTGTGGTTCCATATAAAATTTAGGATGGTTTGTTCTAGTGCTATGAAAAATACTGTTTGTATTTTGATAGGGATGTCATGAAATGTATAGATGGCCTTGGATGGTATACAACTTTTAACAATTCTGTTCTTCCAATCCATAAATATGTAATATTTTTCCATTTCTTTGTGTCATCTTCAATTTTTTTCATCATCATTTTATACTTCTCAGAGTACAGATATTTTACCTCTTCTTTTTTTTAATTAATTTATTTATTTTCAGAAAAACAGTATTCATTATTTTTTCACCACACCCAGTGCTCCATGCAATCTGTGCCCTCTATAATACCCACCACCTGGTACCCCAACTTCCCACCTATTTTACTTCTTCAATTAGGTTTATTCCTAGGTATAGTATGGTTTGGGGGTATAATAGTAAATGGGACTGATTCCTTGATTTCTCTTTCTGCTGCTTCACTATTGGTGTATAGAAGTACAACAGATTTTATATATTGATTTTGCATCCTATATCTTTACTGAATTCTTTTATCAGCTCTAGTGATATTTTTGGTGGAGTCTTTGGCTTTATTTCTTTTTGCTGTCTAAATGCTGAGGCTAGGACTTCCAGTACTATGTTAAATAACAGTGGCAAGAATGGACATCCCTGTCTTGTCCCTGACCATAGAGGAAAAGCTCTCAGTTTTTCCCCACTGAGGATGATGTTTGTTGTGGACTTTTCATATGTGGCCTTTATTAATGTTGAGGTATGTTCCCTCTATCTCCACTTTGTTCAGGGATTTTATCATGAATTGATGTTGTACTTTGTCAGATACTTTTTGGCGTCTATTGAAAGGAATACATGGTTCTTATCCTTTATTTTATTAATGTGTTGTATCACATTTGATTGGTTTACAAATATTAACCCATCCCTATAGCACCAGAATAAATCCCACTTGATTGTGGTGAATGATACTTTTAATGTACTGTTGGATTTGATTTGCTAGTATTTTATTGAGAATTTTTGCATTCCTGTTCATCTGGAATATTGACCTATAGTTCTCTTTTATAATGAAGGCTTTGTCTGGTTTTGGAATTGGGCTAATATTGGCCTCATGGAATGAATTTGGAAATTTTCCTCCCATTTCTATTTCTTTTAGAATAGTTTGAGAAGAAGCCTATAGATTCACAATAGTCTTTGTTTTAGGAAAGCTCTAAGAAAGCATTCCTAAAATGTATCTGTGTTCTGTTCTCTTCCAAAAAGCACAGAATTTTATATATATATATATATATATATATATATAATCATAGAGCTTTCTTTGTCTTCCATATCTATTGTTTTTCTCTAATAATTTTTGACTGTTATTTTCAGTTTCACTTTGCTCATTTTTCTCAAGCCTGTCTTCTCTGTCTCTGACCATTTTTACCAGTGCCTATTCACCTTCATTTTTGTGGTAGTATTATTTTTCCTTATATTAATTTTATAATCCTGTTGACATATTTTTTATGTGTTTTATGTTTGCTTTTTCATGTTGTTCCACAATTCTTTATTGGTAATTTCCCCCCTTTTTGCAACATATTTTGCATTAGTACCTTTTTTTTTTTTTTTTGGTTTTCAATTATTACATGAAGTTGCATTAGGGGAATTCTTTACTAGCCCTGCAATGTGTGACAGTATCATTTTGGGGAGGGACTGAGAGAATGAGTAGGACAGTATTGAGTAGTTGAGACTAATTAATTTGAGCATCATCTGTTATCTATAAAATTCTTAGGAGTACTCCTTCTTGTAGTTTTGTTTCTGGTTCTAACTATCAAGAAGTTTTCCTTGCTCATGGGAAAGTCTTCTATGTATGGTACAGAGGTGTCAGTGTGTGTTTGTATGTGTATGCATGTGTGTGTAGTATTATATCATTTAATTATTCTAGTCTCCACCTCCTCTGCCACTATATGGTGGTCAAACAACGTTTCAAGTTGTTCTCACTACCAGTATGAAGACTGATTTTGTTTCAGAATGGGGGTCATTTGTTTCCTCACTCAGGTTATGCCATGCATCTTTTAGGACTCTGTTCCTAAAATTCTATTCTGGTCTGAATTCCAGAGTAAGAGACATCCTCAGTGTCTTCTATACTCTGAGCCAATTTTTTATGCCTTTGGAAGTCCTTACTTTTTGGGATAAGTGTTAAAAATGCTTTCACATTTCATCAAAACTGGAGTTTGATTTTTCTCCATTTTCCTTATTCTTATAGTTTTTACTTTGTTCTAGAGAGGAAAAGGAAGAAAATATATCCTTACTCCGACATATTAAAATGAAAGTTTTCTAGAATATATTATTAAACAGATGTTTTACAAGCAATTAACACTATTTACTGATATCTAGCATGAATCCACTAAGAAGAAATTGTGCCAAACTAGCCTTAAAAAATTGCATTAAAAGTTTACTAGACTTGTAGACCAGGGAATATCATAGACTTTGTCAAGACATCTAACTACTTTTATTTTTTATTATTTTATTCATTCTTCATGAAGAAGAAACAACAGGTGAAAAAAAATAGTCCAATTGGGCTGATGTCATTGGTTGGCTAATTAAAGTCAAATAGAATTGATTGATGAATCAGTGTCAACCTGAATGGATGTCCCTGTGAATAGCTCATAGGGGTTCATCTTTGATCCCTTCCTCTTACATGTTGTCATCAATAATTCAAATTTGTAAGTTGACATTAATGAATGTTGGTTGGAGAAGATTATTTTCTGAATTACGAATCAAAAAGAATTTCTGAAGTTTGAGAGAACCGGCTGAAAACAAGAGATTAACATTAGCTGAATCAAACAAATTCTTATACATAGATACAAAAAAACATTAATTCTTCATAGTGAAACTTAATAATAATTTCCCATTATAAATAGGACACTGAGATATAGAGAAAAAACAAATTTAATATAAGCCTTGTATCTGGTGTAACTTTCAAAAAGCCAAATTAATTTGAGTCTGGGTTAAGAATTACCTAGAACAAGTGAGATAATAAGCCCTTTTTATTCTATACTGGTTTAGCCATGTTTAAAGCATACTGTTCCAGTTTGGTTACTATAATGGAGAAGGGACACATATCTGAAGGGAATAATCTATCTAATTTCAGATATCTGAAAGGCTGTTATGTATGTCTTTTGAAAACTGTAGTGGACTTTTTTTATGGCTAAGAAGAGGTACAGGAATGGTTTGAAGGCAGAGAGAGAACTAGAATAGATTAATATGAGACTTCGGATGTCAAAAATGATGACCATTTCTCCAATTCCAAGGAATGCTGAAAATAAAAAAAGGACAAAAAGAATCATTTAAACTCTTCTTCAAAAATGGTGATATCAGTCTTTTTCTTTAGTCCCTCTCCATTGTCAATCCATTTAAATTATCTAAAAGAATACAATTTTGAGATTTGGAAAAAGAAAACAAAAGCTACAGAACACAGAACAATGGATCTTTAATGTGAGGGTGCTCTACTTTTTCTATACTTTTACAATGTAAAGGAACTAACACTGAGAACTGCTGACCCACAGAAAAAATGAAGTGCTTTGAAAATAAGAAATATTGGTATCTAATTTATCTATAGCAAATTAATCTATACCAATTAAATTGCTATCTAATTGATAACTAAACTCAGTTTGGTTTTTTCCTACTTTAGAGAAACATTAAACCTTATTTGATTTATAAAGCTAGAATAGATTTAAAACTAGTATAAGTGATTTAAAAATTTATTTCTGAGTTGTATTATGATTAGAGATTAGAAAAAAATGTTAGAGGAGAGATTATAAATGAAAGGAAAAGACGGAATAGATGGGAAAAAACACCCTCCCTTACAAATGAAGACAAATGACTACCTTATAATTACATTCTGAAAAATAGATGAACTGTGGGCTTCTGAGGATCAACTACATGTGTTTATCACTGCTTCCTCTGACAATCTCACTAAAATGAGAGTAAAGAAATAAAATAGGTTTAAATAAGCACCAGGAAAACTGGAGAAGGGATTTCAGTCAAATGAGAGATTTTAGTACATTTTTTAGAAGAATGAATGTGGAAAGAGAATAAGAACTAATCTATTAAGCTACAGTAAGATAGAACCCTAAAGAAACTCAGGGTTGGAGGTGCTTGGCATAGCAGAGAATAAAGCAGCTAGGGATATTGGTTAAAATCTGTGTACAGAGTAGTCAAGATCTCAGAGCTTGCCCAATATGTAAAATGTCTGCAGCCAAATGTATACTTTCCAGAAGAATGGCAGAAGTTTCTAAAGAAGCTGAATGTCTCCAGAATAAAGACCATTACATATGTACATTTTGAAGTACCCCATAAAAAATTACCTGCTTCCAATTGATCTTAAGTCTTCAACCAGTCAACAAGCTCAACTCAGATACATTTAGCATACATACATCTTTTATGTTATCAAATAATTTTGGCATATCAAGGAGTATCAAAGTGAAGTTTGCAATGTGAAAGAGAAAAAGCAAAGATTATTTTGTAAAAACTCATCGTGGAAGAAACAGGGATAATTTAGGGAATTAAAGAAAGTTCTATATTTTATATTTATAAATAGATCCATAAAACAATAAGATACTAATATAAAAGGAAGTCAGATTGCCTTTGGACAATAGAAGACCCTTTTACATTCTATTGTATCTCATCAAAATGGCTCAACAAAAGAGCCAGAGAAGTAGTCTCAGAGTACCTTAAATTCAAAAGTTAATATCTAAAATGAAATAACAAAGACTATTAAAATAAAGAGATAGGCATTTGCTACAAAATCAGGCACATAAAAACCAAACAAAAATTAAAAAGTTCCACTCTTAATATCAGTTAAAATGTAACTTACAAACATAAGCCTTAAATTGGTCATATCCATTATAGCATGATGAAATATACAATGCACAAAGAAGCTACAATTAGGCCACTTTATGCACCAAGCAATAAAGCTGGGAAACACAAGATCTAAACTCTCAGAAATTCAAGAACTCAATAAAACCAAAACAATAGTATATATTTTAATAATCTCTTGCAGATTTTGACAAATCCTGTTGCCGAAAATATATACAGTTTGGGAGAATTTTGAATAAATTTACTCAAATAAACATAAAAAAATAAAGGAAATTGGAGAATAAGGAAGAGTTCTTGAAATTAAAAAGAAATGGCAAAATGAAAAAAATTAATAGAGAGATGGGAAAATAAACTGAGTAAAATTTCCCAAATTGAAAAAGCAAAATGAAAAAACAAAACAAAACAAAACTGAGAATATAAAAGAAAAGGTAAGAGACTTAGCGATGAATCCAGGAAATAAGCCAACACAGAAGCTGCAGATTGAGTGATCAGAGAAAAAGGAATGAAGGAAATTAACAAGGAACTAATACAAGACATTTTTATAAACAGAAATACATAAGCCTCCAGATTGAAAGTGACTTCATAGGCCCACATAAAGCCACATCATCATGAAATTTCAGAAAAGCAGAGACGAAATGATATTCTAAAAAGATTCTTAAAATAAGTGTTTGTGTTTTGTTTTGTTTTTGCAAAAGAATGATTACAGAATGTCATCAGACTTCTCAAGTATACTGGATGATGGAAAACAGCAGAGTAGTAAATCTCATAAATCTGAGGGCCAAGTGCTTTTCAACCTAGAATCCTGTGCCTAGCCAAATTATCAATTAAGCAAAGAGGTACAGTAGCCATTTTCAGACCGCTAAGATTTCAGGAATTTCCCATGCACTCCACCTTAGGAAGATACTGGAAGATATGTTCTATTAAAACAAAAGAATAGAATATAAAAGACAAGAATGCTGGATCCAGAAAAGAAAGTACCAACAGGGGAAATAAGTGAACATAAGTCCTAAAATGAAAGCTATGCAGCAAATAAACTTGGAGAGAAACTAGTCTAGACTGGGGCAGGAGGCTAGATGCATTTATATAGTCATTTATAATGATGATTATTGATTAAACTAAAAACATTGTTATAATTGTATTGGAAGATGGAGGAAAGGTTGCATTAATGAGGTGAATCATTATCAAAAAGATCGGTTATGTGTGAAACTAATAGCAGTATAAGCATATTATTTAGAAATTTAGTAATATCACCTAAGAGAATTAAAAATAATTAAGACTTGCTGGACAAGATGAGTACATTGAGGTAAGGGTTTTCTGCGGTTTTCTGAGGTAAGGGTTTTTTTTTTTTTTCATTATAAGACTTTAAGTTCTTTTTTAAAAGATTTTATTTATTTATTTGACAGAGATCACAAGTAGGCAGAGAGAGGGGGAAGCAGGCTCCCTGCTGAACAGAGAACAGGATGTGGGACTTGATCCCAGGACCCTGAGATCATCACCTAAGCAGAAGGCAGAGGCTTAACCCACTGAGTCACCCAGGCACCCCTTTAAGTTCTTTTTTCTTTTTTTAACTGTATGTTACTTTGATTAAACTTTTGAAAATTAAAAACAAAATAAAATAAAATAAATAAATAAGCCTCTACATTAAAAAAAAAAAGATTATTCTTAGAACCACTTTTAGGAGCACCTGGGTGACTCAGTCAGTTAAGCATCCAACTCTTGATTTTGTCTTCATTCATGATATCACGGAATGATATCATGATCCCCATAAGTATAGTTACTGTTACCAAAGTTATTATATTATTGACTGTATTCCTTATGCTGTACATTACATCTCCATGATTAATTTTACTGGAAGTTGGTACTTCTTAATCATTTTCACCTATTTTACCTGTTTCCCCAATCCTTCCCCTCTTCAGTAACCAAGTTACCTCTATATAGACCCTATTTCTGTTTTTTTTTCTTAGATACTAGATATAAGTGAAATCATATGGTATTTGTGTATAAGTGAAATCTCTGAGTTATTTTACTCAGCATAATACCCGCTAGGTCCATCCATGTTGTGGCAATTGACAAGATTTAATTATTATGGGTGAGTAATATTCCATTGTATATATATATGCCATATCTCCTTTATCCATTCATCTATTGATGGACACTGAGGTTGCTTCCATAACTTAACCATTACAAATAATGCTGCAATAACCATAGGGTCTATGTATCCCTTCAAGTTAGTGTTTTCATTTTCTTTGTGTAAATACCCAGTAGTGTAATTACTGAATCATATGGTATTTCTAATTTTTTGAGGAACCTCCATATTGTTTTCCATAGTACCTGAATCTATTAACATTCCTACCAACAGTATATGCAGTTTCCCTTTTCTCCACATCCTCGCCAATACTTTTTTTTGGTTGTTTTGCTAATAGACACTCTGACCAATGTGAGGAGATACCTCATTATAGTTTTGATTTACATTTTCCTGATGATTAGTGATGCTAAACATCTTTTCATATGTCTATTGACCATCTGTATGTTTTTAAGTCCTCTGCCAATTTTTTTTGAAGATTTTATTTATTTATTTGACAGACAGAGACGGTAAGAGAGGGAACAGAAGCAGGGGGAGCGTGAGAGGGAGAGGCAGACTCCCCGCTGAGCAGGGAGCCTAATGTGGGACTTGATTCCAGGACCTCATGATCATGACCTGAGCTGAAGGCAGATGCTTAATAACTGATCCACCCAGGCACCCTCTCTGCCAATTTTTTAATCAATTTTTTTATATTAAGTTGTGTGACTTCCTTATATATGTTGGATGTTAACCCCTTAGTGGATGTATGACTTGCAAATATCTACTCCCATTTAGTATGTAGTCTTTTCATTTTGTTGATTGTCTCCTTTCCTGTGAAGAAGCTTTTAGGTTTGATATAATTCCATTTGTTTATTTTAGCTTTTATTGCTCTTTTCTGAGGAGATTTGTCTTAAAAATATTGCTAAGACTGGTGACAAATAGATTGCTGCCTGTGTTTTCTTCTGAAAGTTTTATGTTTTCAGGTCTTCCACTCAGGCTTTTAATGCATTTTGAGTTTATTTTTGTATATGATATGAGAGTAGTCCAGTTTTGGTTTTCTGCATGTAGCTGTTCAGTTTTCCTAGCACAATTTATTGAAGAGACTGCCTTTCCCCCATTTGATCTTTTTACATCCTTTGGTCACAGCTTAATTGGCTATATATGCATAGGTTTATTTCTGGATGCCCTATTCTGTTTATATATGTGTCTATTTTCATGCCAGTACCATACCATTTTGATTCTTATAACTTTGTAGTATGGTTTGAAATCAGGAAACATGATACCTCCACCTTTGTTCCACTTTCTCAAGATCACTTAGCTATTTGGGGTCTTTCAGTGCTTTCATATAAATTGGATAATTTTTTGTTCTAGTTCCATGAAAAAATGCCTTTGGTATTTTGACAGAGATTGCTTTGAATCCATAGATTGCTTTGGGTAGTATAGATATTTTTAAAATGTTAATTCTCCGAAACCATAGGACAGTATAATTTTCCACTTGTGTTGTCCAGTTTCTTTCAGCAATGTCATAAATCACCTTTGGTTAAATTTATTCCTGGATATTTTATTTTTTATGTTTGAGGAACCTCAAACTGTAATGAAATTGTAAATGAAATTGTTTTCTCTTTTTTTTTTTTTACATTTAAAAAAATTTTTAATTAATTCAATTTAATTAACGTATACTATATTAGTTTAAGTGGTACAATTTAGTGATTGCTTGTATACAAAACCTAGTGCTCATTACATCAAGTGCCAACCATCCAATTAATTACCACGTCCCCCCACCTCCTTCCCTCCAGCAACCCTCAGTTTGCTTCCTATAGTTAAGGGTCTCTTATGGTTTGTCTCCCTCTCTGTTTCCATCTTATTTTATTTTTCCTTCCTTTTCCCTATGTTCATCTGTTTTGCTTCTTAAATTCCCTAAGAGGAAAATCAAATTTTTTTTTAATTTGTCTTTCTGTTTTAATGCTCATTACTAGTGTACAGAAATGCAAGTGATGGGACACCTCGTTGGCTCAGTCATTTAAGTGTCTGCCCTTGGCTCAGGTCATGATCCCAGGCTCCTGGGATCCAGCCCCACATCATGCTCCCTGCTCAGCATGGAGCCTGCTCCTCCCTCTCCCTCTGCCCTGCTTGTGCTCTCTCTCTCTCTCTCAAATAAATAAATCTTTTTTAAAAATGCAAGTGATTTCTGCCTGTTAATTTTGTATCCTGCAATCTTACTAAATGTATTAGTTCCAATTGCTTTTTAGTGGAGTCTTCAGGGTTTTCTATACATGGTATCATGTCACCTGCAAATAATGACAGTTTTATTTTTTTTTCTAATTGGAATGACTTTTATTTCTTTTATGTTGAGGCTAGGACCTATAATAGTATGTTGAATAAAAAATGGTGAGAATGGACATCCTTGTCTTTTTCCTGTTCCTAGAGAAAAGGCTTTCAGCTTTTTACCTTTGGGTATGTTAGCTGTGGGCTTGTCATATATGGTTTTTATTATGTTGAGGTATGCTTCTTCCCGTCTCACTTTGTTGAGAGTTTTTATCATAAATGAATGTTGGATTTTGTCAACTGCTTTGTTTGCATCTATTGAGATGATCATGATTTTTATCCTTTTTTTGTTATTGTTGTGTATCACATTCATTGACTTGTGGATCTTGAACTGTCTTTCCATCACTGGAATGAATCCTACTTGATCTTGCTATATACTACTTTTAATTAATTTGCTGTTGAATTTGATTAGCTAATATTTTGTTGAGGGTTTTGGCATGTATGTTCATCAGGGATCTTGGGCTGTAGTGTGTGTGTGCATGCGTGTGTGTGTGTGTGTGTGTGTGTGTGTGTGTGTGTGTGTGTGGTGTCTTTGGTTGTGATACCAAGGTAATGCTGGCCTCATAAAATGAGTTTGGAAGTGTTCTCTCTTCTTCAACTTCTAAAAATGCTTTGAGAAGGATAGGTCTAACTCTTCTTTAAATGTTTGGTAGAATTTACGCATGAAGCCATTTGGTCCTGGATGTTTTTTGTTTTTTTGTAACTTCTTTGATTTGTCTTTGATTTCCTTATAACATATATGCCATTACTTTGCTCCACTTATGAAAACTGGGGTTCAGGAAATTTGAGTGTCTACTATGGGGTAGATTCAGAGGCTCTAAGCCATATCTGCATATACTCTGATGGCTTGGCTGAGTATCAAGTACATTCAGGGCTCCAACTTACCCTGTACTTTGCACTTCTAGAACAATAGACATGAATGCCATCTGAGGAAAACCCTTGAGTTGGACATGCATTGGTCCATAAAAGTTTTCATTACCTCATCCTAAAATCCACATGAGGTGACTTTCTAGAAGGAAAGTTGTCCTGGGAGTCATACTTGGGGAATTTGGAGGAGTCAGTTTCAGTTTGGTGGTGTGGGAATTACTCCCAGCTGAACTATGGAAATTTATTTTCTGTATAGGAGAGGTCAAGACTAAGGAGGAACAAATGAAAAATCACATTGAGAGTCCTCAGTGTGGGGAGGTCATCTTTTTATTCACTAAACATCTATCACATGACTAAGTTAGGCATTTGGCTAGGAAGGAAGGAATAGAATTACAGCTTGGTCAAAACTAAGTCTAGTTTGTATCTATCAAATTCCAGATCATAGGGAAATATTGAAAACTAGGTACAGAAATGGATAAATATTAACTACTAATCTCTGTATCCTGTTTCTGTCTTCTTGATAGTACAGCTTTTGCTTTGATTTCCTTCCTGACTATTTAGGTAAAAAATTAGAATGGTTGACTAAAATGTGCCATGTTGGAAAGGGCAAGGGAATTAAAATGAAATTTTCCTTTATTGCTTTAAAAATCTGAGATTAAATCCACTTCTGCTTCTCCTCACCTATAGAACAAAAAGGATTTATAAAGCTAAAGAAATTGTTTGATGTTTGGAATGACTGTTTCAGAGACTTGGTCATAACCAGCTTATATGATAACTAAATGGAATAATGTGAAAGTCAAGGTAGTGGGGTTCTTTTCTTTTCTTTCTCCTCTTTTCTTTGTCCATCCACCAAAAAAAGAGATTACTAAGCAAATTAATAAGTAAGCAGTCAAACAAGTAAAATGCTATTTAATAGCAGAAGCATTTAGCAGCATGCCTCTATTCACACAACGAAGTTGCTAATTATAAATGAGTCCCATGTAGTATTTAAGGCATTTGCAAGGTTCTTAGAAGTCTTAGAGCTCTGTCCCCCCTTCCACTTGTAGCAATCTGGCTGCAGTTCTTAAAGAGTAAAACTGTGTTGTTTTATTAAAGTCCTATTTGTGAGATGGTTTGTGTACTTAAACCAACACTCTCTCATTTATCCCACACTCCCCCTCTGATTGAAAACTCTAAAGTCAGCAAGGGCAGGCAGAACAGGAAAGCAGGGCATACAAGGCCTTTGCCCTGTACACTGTGACCCAGCTACAGCAGACTTCTTGTCATCCTTTCAAATAAGCAGTACCCTTAACCTGTGCTATATCTTCATCTTATGAGTTCCTGCTTATCTTCTGCGACCCAGTTCCAAAAATTCATTGCCTTCTCTGAGCTACCTTTTCTACATCTGTAGGTATTTAGCCCATCATTTTACTGAATTCCCATTATATCTGTTATAATTTGCTCATATCCGTTAGAACTCTGATCATACTATGTAACACTCATGTTTTCCTACAACCCTCTCCACCACTGGCCTGTAAACTCCTGGAAAACAGGGATTGAAATGGATTCATCTTTTAACCTTCCCACCAATCCCTAAATACCTAGCATAGTTTTGACCCAGTAGATATTCAGTAAATATTTGGCAAAGTTATACTAGGATCAGGAAGGTAAATGGCAGTATGGTCTAAAGGGGGAAAGATAAAATGGTAGGGACTCTGATGTAAAGAAGAAAAGAAAGAGATTAGGGGAGAAGGGTCAGTAAGAGAAAGGTGGGAGTAGAGAGACCTTGGAAGTAAAGAAGAAGAGGAGGAGTAAAATAAAATACAGATGCTGGGAAGCAAAAGAACACTGACAAAGGGAACAAATGAGGTATGTGAAATTAGGGCAATGCAAGTAGTTACCACTTTTCATCAAATACTCTTGGACATTTCTGAAGCTCATCTATCCCCAACTTTTCCCTAGAAACAAAAAGGGATGGAAAGAAGAAAAGGCTGGAGTACATGGGGAGACATAAAACACTATAAACTATGAGCTCAGTCACTCTATTCTGTTCTAGACCTGAGTTTTGTTTCCTCTTTTCTTCATGGAGGGTCATGAGTATACAAATCATGTATGTGGGAACAAATGGGCACATGTGTGCATGTTTGTTTCTCATTGAGTTTTTTCTTTTTTTAATTCTGAAAAAAAAATTTACAAAGGACAGTGTCATAACAAAGGCAGAAACAGCCAGGGGATTGCCGTGTCAGAGGGAAACATTTCATCGCTTCCTGGGGAAACATTGGCTCCTGCTTGTAACTATGTATGAGTAAAAAACCCTGGTGTGCCCCCTAGCTTGCTGAACACATTTACAGTGCATGAAGGGTGAGATACTGTTGTAATGATGCATGTAAACATGCCATGGTATTTATTGTGTCTTTAAGTTGAAATGACTTTCAGACTCACATAGCTCTCTTCCTCACAGGGGATGTGCCACTTGATGGTTGAAGCCTTTTGGAGTTATTTCTCGGGTAACCAAAAAAGTGTCTCGCACCTATAGAAAGCAACACAGTACAGCCCTGGATAAAAGTCAGGAGCCCAGGTGGCTAGTGTGGGCTCTGCTACTCAGTCTGAGGCTGAATTTTGTCATCTGTCAAATGGAGTAATCTCACCTACCTACTTGATAGGGTTACTGTGAGGATCAAATCACATGAATATATAAAACCCTACATGCAACCAACATTTCACAGTTTTCCAGTGATTCTTACCACCATTCTTTCATCTGATCCTCTCAACAACCCTGCCAAATATTTTGATTTTCATTTTACAGATGAAGAGACTAAAGCACAAAGAGAAGTTACTTGGCCAAAGCCACATAGCTAGTAAACCAGGATGATGCAAGTTTTCTGTTTTCAAGCTCATCTTCAATTATCCTTAGACACAAACCTGTCTACTCAGTGCTATTGGCTTCCTGGCCTCTGTTTCTTAACTTCCCTCATGGCTCCTCCTCCCTACAACCTCTGAAGGTGCTCTGTGTAATGAATTAATTAGCTTTTGTTTTGTCCCCCCTTCTCCCCTACTTTTTCTGGCTCTTAGAAGAAAACACCAGCAGCCCCAACAAAGAAAACCAGCACCACCTTCAACATCGTGGGAACCACCTATCCCATCAATCTGGCCAAGGACACTGAGTTCTCCACCATCTCCAAGGGCGCTGCTCCCAGTGCCTCCTCAACCCCAACAATTATTGCTTCGCCCAAGACCACCTACGTGCAGGACATCCCGACCGAGACCAAGACCTACAACAGTGTCAGCAAGGTTGACAAAATTTCCCGCATCATTTTTCCTGTGCTTTTTGCCATTTTTAATCTGGTCTACTGGGCCACCTATGTCAACCGGGAGTCAGCTATCAAGGGCATGATCCGCAAACACTAGATAGTGGTGATGCAGCAACCAGAGCACTGTATACCCTAGGAAGCATCCAGGCACCTAAACCCCAGGGCTCCCCTTTCTGTGTTTCAGGATTCTTCTTTTTGACTCTCTACCAAGCTGTGACTCTCAATATTTATGAATCTTAACGAAAAAAATAACAGAAAAATTACTTGTCCCTCTGGCATTGCTGAGTGTACCCTCATCAGAGCCAAACACTGCCATTTGTTCAGTTGCTCATCCTAGTCTGCCAGTCTCCCCCAGCTGAGGGCACTGCATGTATTTTATTGCACTCTGCCCACTGAAGAAAGAACAGGAGACTCTACTAATTGTAGTGGGAACCTTGGCTATTTGAGTGGTCCAGACCAAGGAGATTCTTGACTGGTCCAGATCAGATGATTCTGACTCATTCATAAGCCAGACTATCCCATGTAGTCCTGGCCTGCTATTTCCTTTACCTACAGCAAGGCCCACTATGCAAAAGGCAGGAGCCAGTGCTAGCTTCTGAACCTGGCCCCTGACTCTTTATTGAATTGGAGGTTAGTGGGGACAGTTAAGGCTCACCACTGTCAATGATATATGGCCAAAACAGATAGAACCAACTAGGCCAGCCTGGCCCCAAGATGGCTGATGCTCTGCCATGTTCAGTCCCTCAGGAAAATAGTATATTCTTTGGTATATCTCTCCTTCAGAAAAGCCCTTTGACCACCCCCCCCATTAGCCAGCTGGATACTGCTTATTTTAGACTCATTACAAGCTGCAAATTCTTCAGGAAAAGGATCAAGTATTTTTGTAATTTATACTAAAAAGGGGACAAACAGAAACAGAAAGATCTAGATCAAATGCCTATGCAATTTTTTAAAAATTATGTAGGGAAGTCAACTCCCTGCCAAGGCAACTAGTCAAATACTGGATGGGGCAAGAGATTTGGGCTGGGTAGTAAAAGCTTAAAGTCTGGCTCAAAAGAGAGGGCCACTGGCAGGTAAAAGTCCTATTCTTCCTTCCATGCCTGTACACCTTAAATGCTAGCCCAGGCCTAAGAACTCTGCTTTCACTCTGTCAGGGAACTCTGGTCCTCTGTTGATGCCAGTTCTTAGAGGGGTGAATTGGAGTCTAGTTGATTTTTGAGTCAAGCGAATCATTATTACTAGTTTGCTAATATTTTACTTAGGGGCCATTTGATCTTGTTTGTTCTTAATGTATTATAATTGTAAACTTTTTATAAGATAGATAAACTGACTCTCAGATATTTGAATGACTTGCTTAGGCAATTTACGAGTGTCTGTAATAGAGAACTATCATGGGTCCCTTTCTAAAGACCAAAAAGAAAACAGGTCTAAGAAGCCAGATCAACTTGACCTCTGAACCAACATGATCTCAACAGTCCTGCTGACTCCTGAATGCAGTTTGGTTGGACACCAAAAAAATTTGTAGAAAGAAGTCATAATGTGTCACCTAAGGAGACCACTTCTAATAGTCATGGCTCAATAGAATGAAACTGTTTAAGATGGCAGTCCCAGCCACAGAAGCCCAAATTAAAGCCACAGATGGCACCAAATCAGACTCTCCCCGCCCACTCCCTAAACAAAGCTCCTAAGGGGTCTATCATTAGCCACTGGTTGCGTTTGCGCCTATCTTTCCCCTCCCCATCCCCCGCTTCTCTGCCATTGCTGGGATAATGCATGCCAGTCCCATTATTTCTAAGAGTATGTCTGTAGGCTATTTCATGACTAGAAGAGTGTAGTGTTGTGGATATGTGGGGATGGGGGGTGGTGGGGTGGGTGGGGCTGTCAATGATCATCTAAAGGAGTTTAGAATGAAAGCCTGCCCTTTGCCTTTCTGTAGAAATTGTGTTTCCAAATGCTTTGGTGCAATGTTTAGTGGCTGTTTATTAAACTTCTGAATTGTACTCAGACTGGAGAGCTTTTATTTTAAATTTAGAATTATTTATTTATTTAAGAAAGAGTGTGCACAAGCCTGGGGAGGGACAGAGGAAGAGGGAAAATATCTCAAACAGACTCTCTGCAGAGTGCAGAACCTGATGTGGGATGTAGGGATTGATCCCATGACCCTGAGACCATGACTTGAGCCAAAATCAAGAGTTGGACACTAAACTGACTGAGCCACTGAAGGACCTCAAGAGGCTTTTTTTTGGCGGGGGGGTTACTCATCTTTCACTCCCACTCTTAATTCACCCTTGCTTTCTACTTCTTAATACTATTTAAATAAGCTGGAAAAGGTGTATCCCCAGAGCGAGAGACCTATTACAGTTGATCCAAAATTGAACCCATGTGAAAACATAGCTTTAATTGACTCAAGGGTCTCATTACCTAACAAGAGAAGAAAACACCTGCATTGTTTCCTCTGCTAAATTCTCCCACTCCCAGGAAACAGGGAAAGTAATTCTCATTGCAATTCAACATCTCTAGTCTAGTTCTTTCATATTAAATTTAGTATGTTTAAAGCAAAATCCTTGACTCCTCAACACATGCAGTACTTCCCTTGGTCATTCCTTTATCAATTAACAGAAGCAGCAGCATTTGCCCAGATGCTCAATACAAAAACACAGAAATAAATCTTGACACCTCTCTTTCATCCCCCCATTCAGCACATCTGACAATCTTGTGCACTTAGCCTCTAATTTAAATTTCATGTTGTACCACCTACTCCTCACTACCATTACCAGCACCCCAGTCCAAGCCTTCATCATGATCTCACGTGGATCACTACAGGGATAGCCTTTTAAACTGTAAACCATATCATGTCCCTTGCCTGTTTAATACCTTTCAGTGGTATCTGCTACACATAAAATAAAATCCAAAATATAACCTTGGCTTTAAAAGTCTTGCTCAGTCTCCTTACCACAATGCCTGCATCACTTACAATGCATCAGTCATTTCAACAACACATCAAGTACTACTGTATCTTAGGGCCTTTATGTAGGGTGCTTTCTCAGCCTGGAAATTTGCTTCCCTTCCTGCTTTGACCTGGCTGACTACTACTCATCCCTCAGTTTGCATAAGAAAGGTCATGTCTCTCATGTCTTGTCGTCCATCACAAACCAGCTACATGCTTGCTTCTACTCCATTCTGCATTGCTTTCACTATCCCAACATATATCATTGCTATCTCCCACTAGACTAAGCCCTATAAAGAGAAGCTGCCCCTATACACACTATGTAGAACTAAAACCACAGTCCAAGCTCAGCAAATGCTTATTAAATAAAATAATTTTTGAGCTGGGATTTAAAGGATGTTCAGACTTTGCCAGGCAAAGAAAAGAAGGACATTCAAGACAGATGCACAAAGGCCCAGAAATGCAAAAGACCATAATGAGATATACAGCAAATTTATTTGTGCTGTCTAATCATTATACCCATTAGTATGGGTGGTGAATATAGTGGTTCTTCACCCAAGAGGTGATGTGGGGACATAACCTGTCATCTACCTGAGAACCTGGCTATATGCCATCATCTTGCTGACCTATAATCTCAGAAGGTTGGCATCTATAAACCCAGAAAGTTGATAGCAGTACATGTGAGCTGCTTTGGGGAAAATCCACTTGCTGGCCTCTAGAGTTGATGACTCCATTCTAGGTCAACTTCTTACAGACCCAGGATCTTAGAGTTTCTCAAGCTTACAGCCATTCAGCCTTGCTACACAACAGCACATTTACACTATCCCAAAGCCTACAGACCTTTTTTCAGATCATTTGTTTCAAATGAAATGAACAGAAGTGCATGAAAGATAATAACACTGCTAGGTCACACTGCAGACTACTAAATTTTATCATGGTCTCAGAACAACCCTGTAAACTGCATTAGACTGGAGGCTTAGGACTCTGCATTCCAGCACATATAGTTTTGTGCCTATTAGTGTCAAGTTGGGCAAGGGCTGTAGGATCTTTATATACTTCAAGCTGGAAACCCTTTCTGAAATACAGACCTAGCCAATAATAATGCCAGTCCCCTCCCTGTCTCTTCATGGGAAAACTAGGAAAGCTTAATAAATGTTTACTGGCAAAGTAGAAAGCTAGTGAGACCCTAGTAGAAATCGTATCAGCCAGCGAAATCCAAGGTCTTATTCATCACTAAACCCCCTCTGTGCTGATGTGAGGACTAGCCAATACTGACTCTGAAACTGTCTAATTTTCTCAGGCTACATTCATGCTGTGCTGGTCTCCTATGATGAGTTACACCCAACTTTTCTCGGCTTCTATGACACTAGAAGGCCTTTCCCAGGTTAAGGTCAGTGGGAGATGGTACCCAAGGCTGGTGCTGAGGTTAATGATATCTCATCTGGGAATTTGTTCTACACACTTTGGCTTTAGGTCACAAGCATACCAAAATCCCTTGAAAGAGCCATGATGACAGATGCAACATAGTCTGAACCTTGGGAAGATGGCTGCTGCCTCTTAAAAGTATTAATATGTGAGCATATGAGAGGCTTTGAACCAGATTAGTCTCTGTCCAAACCCATGAGCAGAATGAGATATCAACATGGTCATGTGGAAAGCTGATGGTTGTTTGAACAAGTATGAATGGTAAAAAGACACAGAAACTGGGAGGCAAGAATAATGAGTTCTTATCTGGGTTATACAATGATTTCACTTGTAGGACCTTGGGGAGTCAGTTAATCTCAGTGTAACATAAATATAATATGAAAACTTCCAGGGAACACTAAGGATGAATGAGCTACTGTACATGGAAGATCATCAGAATTGTTAGTTGCTGCTCATATGTAGGGAATAAATATAATCCACTGTTGATAGTGATGTCACCAAAATGGTGACATAGAACTCACTTCTGATTTTTCTCCCCCTCAAAAGAAGAACAAATAATAACTATTCACAGACAAGACACCACTGCTAGAACCCTAGAACATGGGACTGAAGCTAAAGCCCCACCCCACTGTACCACAGAAGTCAAGACAGAGTTCATTAGAAGGGCAAGAGAAGCAGCTCCATGTTGACTGCACATTGCCCCTCCTCCAGGACAGTTCATCACCACACAAAGAGGTCCCACCAGAGCCTTTGGTTCTTTCAGTAGGAAAAGAGAACGCAGGGAGGACAACCAGCCTTCCCCAGCTTTGTGGAAGCCCTACTCTAGTCTCACTGTAGGAGAATTTGCATGAACTAACCATTGGAATCCGATTGTGAGGGAGAAAAAGGAGGGGCTTGTAATAACCAGCCGACTGAGTTTGTACCTGCAGTGCCCAAGCAATAATCTCAACTAGTAACTCTGCTCATCTACAGCACCCAAATGGGGACATAGTCTGACCTGGGAACTCAGTGAGGTGCAGATCCACCTGATTTGGATCCTTAAATGAGGAGTTTTTCTGGACCTAGTGCTCAGTTTAGCCACACCCTGGCAAAGTGCTGAGTTATTACTCCCCCACCCACCCATGTAAAGTGCTTTCTAGTCTCATGTAATCAGAAGGACTAGTGAGAACTCCTGGAAGCTGTGCAGCCCAGTGGTGCTTGAGCTGAGAGGTGAGCAGGCAGAGTAGGTCACCCTCAGAGCAGGCATGGAGGATTCCTCTGCTATGCATGGGCAGTGGGATTACGTCATAGAATTGGCTGAGGGTAGCTCCCAGCCTTTTCCAAACAGAGAGCCTTTCTGGGAAATTGACAGTAGCCTAAAGCAGTCCCTCCCCTCTCCAACCCAGGTAAAGGAGCTGAGACATAGCCCTACCTGCTGTAGAGAGTTTCATTTGTCCAGAAGGGCTGCTAAAAACACCTGAAAACTGTGCAACCCAGCAGTTCTCAAGCTGAGAGAAGGGAAGACAGAGATCATAGTTTGCAGAGCGAAGCCGGAGGTCCTATTCAGCCAGGGAATTTGGGGTGTGGGTAGGCTTGAGTTAAGGCAACAAATAAAAGGCTCTACTGGTGTTAGAGCTGCTTCTCCCACTGCACTTAGGAAGGGAAACTAATTTGTAGTTTACTGCTTATCCTGCTTATTGCTGAACAGACTTTAGCCTCTCTGATTGGGGAAGCTTACCAGAGCATAGAAGGTGCATAGCCTATTCAACAACCCTACAGACAGTGACACTTGAACAGAAAGAATAGCCCATGGCTTTCCCTATGTACAGAGCAAAACCAGTGTCCTTACATGACCAGGATATTCAGTGCACACCCTGGTCTTGTTTGGGTCCCCAAACAATGAGACATGCAGGCCTTGGGTCCTATCCTGTTGCCCCACCAGGTCAGGAAAACTAATTCATAGCCCCACCTGCTACTGAATATAGTACCCAGTCCTGAACATCTAGTACCCCTGCCCAGAGATTCCAGGAAATCACAGAGCCCATCCTCTGGACTCACATTTGTGAGGAAACAAGTCAGCAGTTTTATTCAACTGGTCTCAGCCAGAGACAGTATCTACCCCTGATTTCAGAAATCAGATGGTTGCCTCACCAAAAAATAGACCCTAAAAGCAGGCCTCACCTGCCCAAGGACACTACGAGCAGATAAATTCAGAAACTGAATTCAAGCTATCTAGCAAAGAACTATGTCTGCCAAAGCAAACCTACAAAGTCCTAAGAAGGGACCACTTATTCAAATGTACAGATTCAATATAAAGCATCAAGGGTCATGAAAAATCAGGTAAATATGACACTACCAAAAAAACTAGTAAAATCTTCAATAACCTTAAAAATATAGATATCTGTAAAATGTCACAGAAAAAAAATTTAAAATAATCTTTTAAGGAATTTTAGTGTGGGGCACTTGGGTGGCATGTTCATTTGAACATCTGACTCTTGGTTTTGGCTCAGGTCATGATCTCAGGGTTGTGAGATGGAGACCTCAATGGGTGTGGATCCTGCGTGGGGTTTCTCCCTTTCCCTCTGCCCTTCCCTTCTATTCACTCTTGCTCTCGCTCTTTCTCCCTTTCTAAAAAGAAAAAAGTAAGAATGAAATATTGCTATTTGCAATGACATGGATGGAGCTAAATAGTACAATGTTAGCAAAATAAGTCAGTCAGAGAAAGACAAATATCATATGATTTTACTCATACGTGGAATTTAAAAATGAAAAAAAAAATGAACAAAGGAGAACAAAAGAGAGAGGCAAAAGAAGAAACAGACTCTTAACTATAGAGGGAAAAAAACAATATTTACCAGAAGTGAGGTTCATGGGGATATGGGTTAAATAGCTGTTGGGAATTAAGGAGTGCACTTGTGATGAGCACCAGGTGCTGTATGGAAGTGTTAAATCATTATATTGTACTACCATAATGAATATTACACTGTATGTTAACTAGAATTTAAATTAAAACTTAAAAAATAAATAAAATTGAGGACAGGAAAATAATAAATAATATTAACCAAACTTTGAGTTGGTTCTTAAAATATCAGATTGACAAACCTTTAGCTAAACTAACTGAGATAAAAAAAGAGAAGACCCAAATCATCAGAATTACATATGAACAACGAAAGATTACAACTGATACTATATAAATGCATCAGATCCTAAGAGAAGAGTATAAGCAACTATGCACCAAAAATCTGGACAGCCTAAAGGAAGTAGAAAATTCTTAGAAACATACAACCTACTGAATACATACTGGGACACACAAAGACTGAATCAGGAAAAAACAGAAATTATTAATATACTAATTATTGGTAAGGAAATTGATTCAGTAATCAAAAACTCCTCAATGAAGATAAGCCCAGGACCAAATGGCTTCACAGGTGAATTCCTCAGACATTTAAAAATTAATGCCAACCCTTCTCAAACTCTTCCAAAAAATCAAAGAGGAGGAAATACTCCCAAATTTATTTTATGAGGCCAGCATTACCTGATACCAAAGCCATGAAATGACACTACTAGAAAACTATGGATCAATATCCCTGATGAATATGGATACAAAAATTCTCAATAAAATACTAGAAAAATAAATTCAGCAACACAGTAAAAGGATCATTCACCATGATCGGATGGAATTTACACTTAGGATACAAGGACGTTTCAACATACACAAATCAATGTAACAAAGACATTAATGAAATGAAAGAAAAAATCATATTATCATCTGAGATGTAGAAATAGCATTTGACAAAATGATAAAAACTCATGATAAAAACTCTTAACCAGTTGGGTATAGAAAGAACACATATCAATATAATAAAGGCCATAAATGATAAGCATCACAGCCAACATCATACTCAATAGTGAAAAGTTGAAAGTTTTTCCTCTAAGATCAGGAAAGAGGGGTCGCACTCTGACCACTCCTATTCAACGAAGTATGGTAGTCCTTGCCAGAGGAATCAGACAAGAGAAAAATAAAAGGCATCAGAATTGAAAAGGAAGAAGTAAAACTGATTCAATTTGCAAATGGCATGACTTTATATATAGAAAATCCTACTCTAGAAAAAATGCTGGATCTAATTAATTCAGTAAAATAGCAGGATATAAAATTAACATGCAAAGTGAGTAATGCTTCTATACACTAACTGGATTATCTGAGAAAGAAATATAAAAATGACCCCATTTAAAATAGTACCAGAAAGAATAAAATACTGAGGTATAAACTTAACCAAGGAGGTGAAAGATCACTATTCTGAAAATTATAAGACTTATGAAAGAAATCAAAGACATAAATAAATGCAAAAGTACACCATGTTCATGGATCATAAGAATTAATACTTCTAAAATCTTATACTACCAAAAATGTTTGATAGATTCAATACAGTCATTATTAATACTCTAATGGGATTTTTTTTTCTAATGGGATTTTTAACAAAAGTAGAAAAAAGAATCCTAAAATTTATATGTAACCACAAAAGACACTGAATAGCTGAAGCAAGCCTGAGAAAGAACAAAGTGGGAGTCATCACATTTTTTGATTTCCAGGGATAGTATAAATCTACAGTAATCAAAACAGTACAGTACTGGCATAAACAAAAAAAAATAGACCAATGGAAAAGAATTAAGAAATAAAACCAAGCATCTACAATCAATATTTGAGAAGGGAGCCAAGAACACTTTCTGGAGGAAAGTCAGTCTCTTCAATAGAGTGTGGGAAAATTGAATATTTACATGTAAAAGAATGAAACAATACTGCTGTCTTACATCACTCACAAAAATTAACTCAAAATGGATTAAAGATTTAAATGTAAGACCTGAAACATGGAACACCTAGAAGAAAATATAGGAAAAAAAACTCCTTGACATGGGTCCTGGTAATTCTTGTGATATGACAGCAAAGAAAGCAAAATCCACACAATCAAAAATAAAGAAGGGAGACTGCCTCAAACCAAAAATCTTCCACACAGCAAATGACACCATCAACAAAATGAAAAGACAACCTATGGAACTGTAAAAAATTTTTGCAAACCATATACCTGATAAGGGGTTAATACCCCCAAAATAAGAAATTCATACAAGTCAAGAGCAAAATAATAATTATCCAATTGAAAAATGGGCAAAAGGCACCTGAATGGTTCAGTCGGTTGTGTCTGACTCTTGATTTTGGCTCAGGTCATGATCTCAGGGTCATGAGATCAACTCCCACCTCTGTCTCCACACTTAGTGGGGAATCTGCTCAAAATTCTCTCTCCCTTCTCTCTTTGGCCCTCCCCCTGCATCTCTGTATCTCTCTTAAATAAATAATTAACTTTCTAAAAAACAGGCAAAGGACCTGAGTAGGCATTTTTCCAAAGAAGATGTATGAATGGCTGACAAGTACATGAAGAAAATCTCTTCATTACTCATTATTAGGGAATGCAAACCAAAACCACAATGATATTCACATCATACCTGTTAGAATACTTATCATCAAAAAGACAAGAGACAGGAAAATGACAGAGGGGATCCTGGTCTCACCTAATCCCACAGACACATCTAACAGCTACATCTGTACAACAAATTATTTAAATGACCTGAAGACTGCTAAACAGACTCCACAGTTAATCTTAGAGTAGAAGCCACATCAAAAAGGGTAGGAGAAGCAAAGAAACAGTTGGGAGCCAAAGCCCCCATAAGCCTAATCACAAATGAGAGGGACACGACAAGCATTGAGAAATAAGGGGATTAAACCAACAACAGGCACCCCAGGCTCAGGAAACCCACACAGGGAAGACAAACTCCCATAACATTTAGCTTTGAAAACCAATTGAGCTTAACTTTGTGAGTTTTTACAACAGTGGAGATTAACTCTGGGTACCTTAAAAACAGTGGCTTTAGCTCCACAAGAGCTGGAGAGTGATAAGAAATTAAGTACACCCTCAAAGAGCCAGCATAACAACCTGGCTGAGACACAGAACAGAAGCAGCAGTTTGAAATACATCTGGAATATATATCAAAGAAATTTATTTACTAATTTCAGAATATATTCTGGAGGGACAGAAATCTTTAGGTGAATTCTTGAAGAAAAATGGTGTTGGCATGTACCATTTTTCTCCCCACCCCAGCTTAGATAGCCACACCCATGCGGAAATCAGTAGAAACACTCTCTGCCTATCTTGTTAGCACTGCATTCCCTACCCCCCAATTCCCCTGTGGATCTGCTCCATCCAACTTGTCCCACTTACCAGGCATCCCTCCAAAGTGACTCCTTCCCTGATATACCCTACAAGTAACTCTGGCAGGGACCAGGGAATGGCACTATTCCAGAGACTCCTGCCCTAGGGAGAGAGGGAAAAGCACATACCAGTGCACCCACAGTCACAATAGCCAAACTTTATAGTTGGCAACACAAAGGCAACATCCTGCTGATCAGTGCAACTACAGCCTTACAGATGGACTAGGGATAGGCACCTTGTCTGACTGACAGCCTTTCCACCAATGAAAGCCTCTCATAGGGCAGCACAGGGAAAGTGCCCTGCAGTTCAGTATAACTACAGCCCCAACATATGAACTGGGGTTAGGAATCTGGTCTCACTATTGGTCATGCCAACCAACAAGAGCCTCTCTAGAGTACCACAGGGATAGAACACTCCAGTTTGGTACAATTGCAGATGGGTTGAAGGTAGGCATCTGGTCTGATTGCTGTCACCACCCGACTACAAGCCTATGGTGGCCCCAGACAGATCTCTTAAGAGTACATGGACCAAACCCTGCCCAGATTGCCCACAGCAGTCAAAGTAGGCCATTGCAGCCAGCTGAACTGAAGGAAAATGTAGCTTAGTCACAGCAGCAGAATGCATGAAGCCTACATAAGGAGATAGCCCTGGAGAGCCTGGTTCTGGTGAACAAGGGGTATTACACTACAGGGCACCACAGAACTTCTTCAGAAGGCCACCTCTTTTCTTTCTTTTCTTTTACTCTCACTTTCTTTTCTTTCTTTCTCTCTCTTTCTTTCTTTCATACTTCCTTTCCTTCCTTCCTTCCCTTTCTTTCTTTCTTTCTTTCTTTCTTTCTTTCTTTCTTTCTTTCATTTTTACTATTTTCAAGATCAGGAGACATAGCTGATTTCCCTAATACATAGAAAAAAATACACAGAGAATTAAGAAAAAATGAAGAGACAAAGAATATATTCTAAATGAAAGAACAGGCCAAAACTATAACAAAATAACTCAATGAAATGGAGATAAATAATATTCCTGATAAAGAATTCAAAGTCATGTCCATAAATATATTAACTGGACCTGAGAAAAGATTGGTGGATCTCAGTGAGATCTCCAAAAAAGAGATAGAAAATATAAAAAAGGACCAGTCCAAGAAAAAGAACTCAATAACTGAAATGAAAATACACTAGAGGATATCAATAACAAATTAAAGGATGCAGAACAGATCAGTGATCTGAAAAACAGAGTAATGAAAATCAATCAAGTTGGTCAGCAAAAAGAAAAAAAAGAATAAAATGAGACTAAGTATAGGGAACATGATAAGCATAATAGCATTCACATTATGGGGATACCGAAAGCATAGAGAGAGAAGGGGACAGAAAACTTACTTAAAGAAATAATAACTGAAAATGTCTGTAATCTGTTGAAAACACACATTTAGATTCAGGAAGCATAGAGAGCCCGCAACAAATTAATCCAAGAAGGCCCACACCAAGACACATAATAACAAAAATGGCAGCCACTCTGGAAAACAGTATGAAGGTTCCTCAAAAAGTTAAAAATGGAACTACCCTATTATTCAGCAATTGCACTATTAGGTATTTACTCAAAGGATACAAAAATAGTGATTCAAAAAGACCCATGCACCCTGATGTTTATAGTATCATTTTTAACAATAGCTAAGTTATGAAAAAAGCCCAAATATCTATTGACTGATGAATGGATAAAGAAGAGGTGCTACATATCTACAATGGAATATTACTCAGTCATCAAAAGAATGAAATCTTGCCTTTTGCAATGGCATGGATGAAGCCAGAGTGTATTATGATAACCAAAACAAGTCAGAAAAAGACAAATATATGATTTCATTCATATATGGAATTTAAGTAATGAAACAGATGAACATTAGGGAAAAGGAATAAACAGAGGGAGGCAAACTATAAGAGATTCTTAACTAAAAAGAGCAAACTGAGGGTTGATGGAGGGAGGTGGGTAAGGATGGACTAAATGGATGATAGGTATTAAGGAGAGCACATGGTGTGATGAGCGCTGGATGTTATATATAAGTACTGAATTATAAAATTCTACCCCTGACACCAATTGTATACTATATGTTAACTAACTAGAATTTAAATAAAAACTTTAAACAAGAATGAGTAAAATTTTTAAAAATAATTAAAATGACAAAAAGTAGTGACAAAGCATTTTAAAGGCAGTAGAAGAAAACCTTTTTATAGAAGGGAAAGCCCATAAGGCTATCAGCCCTGATTTCTCAGCATAAATTTTGCAGGCTAGAAGAAAGTGGCATGATATATTCAAAGTGCTGAAAGAAAAAACAATTGCAGCCAAGAGTACTCTACCCAGCATGTCTATCATTCAGAACAGAAGAGATAGTTTCCTAGAGAAATAAAAAGTTCCACTAAAACACCCTTCTAAGAAACTTTAAAAGGAAATCAATGAGTGGAAATAAAAAGCCATAATCAAGAGAAAGAAAATTAGGAAAGGAAAAAATTTCACAGGTAAAGGCAAACATATAATAAAGGTAATAATAATAGATTACCTATAAACCATGGGAAGGTTAAAGATCAAAAGCAGTAAAATCAATTACATCTATAGGAATCAGGCAAGAGATTTACAAAATAAAAGGACATAAAATACTATGACTTCATATGCATAAAATCTGTATGTGGGACATAAATATTTAGTGCTTTTAGATGGTTTCAAACTTAAGTGACCATCAACTAATACAGACCACTATAGACATAAGATGTTATAATTTAAAATTTAAAAACCTATCATAGCAGCAATGGCCATGGTTGCCAAACTGTGTAAAGAACCAAGATGCCCTTCAACAGATGAATGGATAAGGAAAATGTGGTCCATATACACTATGGAGTATTATGCCTCCATCAGAAAGGATGTTTCACTTATTTGTGGAGCATAACAAATAGCATGGAGGACATGGGGACTTAGAGTGGAGAAGGGAGTTGGGGGAAATTGGAAGGGGAGGTGAACCATGAGAGACTATGGACTCTGAAAAACAATCTGAGGGTTTTGAAGGCACGGGGGGTGGGAGGTTGGGGTACCAGGTGGTGGGTATTATAGAGGGCACGGATTGCATGGAGCACAGGGTTGGTGCAAAAATAATGAATACTGTTATGCTGGAAATTAAAAAAAATAAATAAAAAAAAAATACAAAAAAAAAAAAAAAAGAAAGGATGAATACCCAACTTTTGTAGCAACATGGATGGGACTGGAAGAGATTATGCTGAGTCAAGCAGAGAGAGTCAATTATCATATGGTTTCACTTATTTGTGGAGCATACCAAATAGCATGGAGGACATGGGGAGTTAGGAGAAGGGAGTTGGGGGAAATTAGAAGGAGAGGTGAACCATAAAAGACTATGAACTCAGAAAAACATTCTGAGGGGTTTCAAGTAGTGGGGGGGGTGGGAGCTTGGGGTACCAGGTGGTGGGTATTATAAAGGGCACGGATTGCATGGAGCACTGGGTGTGGTACAAAAACAATGAATACTGTTATGCTGAATATAAATTTAAAAAATGATTTAAAAAAACATATCATAGATACACATTCAAAATTTAAAAACCTATCATAGATACACACATAAAAGAAAAAGGAACTCAAGTGTACCATTAAAGGAAGACGTCAAACCACAAGGAAAGTGAACAAGAAAAGAAAGTAATAGAGAAATACAAAACCAACCATAAAACAAATAACAAAATGGCAATAAGTACATACCTATCAATAATTACTTTCAATGTATGTGGAAGAAATATTCTAATGAAAAGACATAGGGTAACAAAATGGATAAAACCAAGACCTATTTATATGGTACCTCTAAGAGATTCACTCAGATCTCAAGACACATGGAAATTGAAAGCAAAGGGAAAGATCTTTGTCATGCAAATGAAAGTGAAAAGAAAGCTGGGGTCGCAATAACTTATATTAGACAAAACAGACTTTTAAACAAAATGCCTTATATTTATTTTTTTAATTTATTTTTAAAATTTCTTTTCAGTGTTCCAGAATTCATTGTTTATGCACCACACCCAGTGCTCCATGCAATACGTGCCCTCCACAATATCCACTACCAGGTTCACACAACCTCCCACCCCCCTGCCCCTCCAAAACCCTCAGATTGTTTTTCAGAATCCACAGTCTCTCATGGTTTGTCTCCCCCTCCCATTTCCCCCAACTCCCTTCTCCTCTTGATCTCCCCATGTCTTCCATGTTATTCCTTATGCTCCACAAATTAGTGAAATCATATGATAATTGACTGTCTCTGCTTGACTTATTTCACTCAGCATACTCTCTTCCAGTCCCGTCCATGTTGGTACAAATATTTGGTATTCATCCTTTCTGAGGGAGGCATAATAGTCTATTGTGTACATGGACCATATCTTCTTTACCTAGTCATCTAGGTAAAGAGCATTGAAGAGCATCCTGGTTCTTTCCACAGTTTGGTGACTGTGGCCATTGCTACTATGAACATTGGGGTAGAGATTTCAGTACATCTGCATCTTTGGGGTCAGTACCCAGCAGTGCAATTGCAGGGTCATAGAGAGCCTGCAATAGGGAATCTCCACACCATTTTCCAAAGTGGCTATACCAACTTGCACTCCCACTAACAGTGTAAGAGGGTTCCCCTTTCTACACATCCTCTCCAACATTTGTTGTTTCTTGCCTTGTCAATTTTTGCCATTCTAACTGGTGTAAGGTGGTATGTCAATGTGGTTTTGATTTGAATTTCCTTGATGGCTAATGATGATGAACATTTTTTCATGTGTCTGTTAGCAATTTGTATGTCTTCTTTGGAGATGTGTCTTCTGCCTGTTTTTTGACCTGATTATCTGTTTTGTGTGTGTTGAGTTTGAGGAGTTCTTTATAGATTAACAATAGAAAGGATACAAACCATAAAATTGTTTTGATAGATTCGGGAAAAAAAATTTTGACAAAGTATAACGTCCATTTGTAATGAGAAAACTCAACCAAGTAAGTTTAGAGGACACATACTTCAATATAATAAAGGCCATATATGAAAAACCCATTGCTAACATCATACTCAATGGTAAACCGAGAGATTTTCCTCTAAGATCAGGAACACACAATCAATGAAACAGAATAAAGAGCCCAGAAATGAACCCATGCTTATATAGTCAATTAATCTATGACAAAGGAGTCCAGAACACAAAGTGAGGAAAAGACAGTCTCTTCAACAAATGATGTTGGGAAAAC
The DNA here is from genome assembly GCF_009829155.1 of Mustela erminea. Lineage (NCBI taxonomy): Eukaryota > Metazoa > Chordata > Mammalia > Carnivora > Mustelidae > Mustela > Mustela erminea. The sequence continues at coordinate 126,989,977 of NC_045635.1, read as the reverse complement.
TGGACAATTATATGAAAAGAATAAAACTGTACTACTTTCTTATGCCACACACAAAGAAAAACTCAAAATGATTTTAAGACCTAAAAGTGAGATACCTGAGACCATAAAACTCCTAGAAGAAACCATAAGCAGTAATTTATTTGACTTTGGCTGTCTCAACATTTTTCTAGATAGTTCTCCTCAGGAAACAGAAACAAAAGCAAAAATAAACTATTGGGACTACACCAAAATAAAAAGGTTTTGTGAAGTGAAGGAAACTATCAGCAAAATGAAAAGGCAAGCCTACGGAATGAGAGAAGATATTTTCAAATTGTGAATGTAATAAGGGGTTAATATCCAAAATATGCAAGGAACTTATATAATGCAACACAAAATAACAATAATATTCTAATTTAAAAATGGGCAGACCTGAATAGACACTGCTTCCAAATAAGACATACAAATGGTCAACAGAAACATGAAAAGATGTTAAAAGCATCACTAATCATCCGAGAAATGCAAATCAAAATCATAATAAGATATCACCATATGCCTGTCAGAGTAGCTAGAATAAAAAAGACAATATAATAAGAGTTGGTGAAGATGTGGAAAAATTGAAACCTCATGAACTGTTGGTAAGAATGTAAATTGGTGCAACCGCTATGGAAAACAGTATTGATTTTCCTTAAAAAACGAAAGATAGAAAGAAAGAAGGACCATATATTCTAGTAATTCCGCTAGTGAGTATTTACTCAAAGAAAGCAAAAACCTAATTCAAAAAGATATATGCACCTCTATGTTAATTGCAGAATTATTTACAATAGCCAAGATATGGAAGCAGCACAAGTGTCCATCAATAGATGAATCGGTAAAGAAGAGGTGGTATATATCTACCATGAACTATTACTCAGCCATGAAAAAGAATGAAGTCTTGCCACTTACAACAACATGGATGGACCTAGAGGTTATAATGCTAAGTGAAATAAGTCAAACAGAGAAAAACAAATACAGATGATTTCATTCATATAAAAATAAACAAAACAGGAGAACAAAGAAAAAAAGATACAAAACTCCCCAGACTTTTAAATATAAGTAAAACTGGTGGTTGCCAGAGGGAAACTTGGGGAGGTGAGGAAAATAAAGGCGATTAAAAGTACACTTATTACGATAAGCATTGAATAATGTATAGAATGTTGAATCATTATACTATATACCTCAAACTAAATATAACACTATATCTTATTTATACTTCATTGAAATTATAAATGTAATTTTTTAAATCCCAAAAAGATAAGAGATAAAAAATTCTGACAAGAATGTGGAAAAAAAGAAATAGTTGTGCACTGTTACTAGGATTGTAAATTGGTACAGTCACTATGGAACAGTATGAAGTATCTCCAAAAAATTAAAAATAGAACTATCATAATCCAAGAATTCCACTTATGATAATATATCCAAAGAAATTAAAACATTAATTTAAAAAGATATCTGTACCCCCATGTTCATAGCAACATTATTTATAATAGCCAATACATGGAAACAACCTAAGAACCCATCAATGGATGAATGGTTGAAGAAGCTGTGGGGCACATGCATACACATGTGCACACACACCATATAATATTAATCCAGCCATAAAACATGAGGAAATACTGCCATTTGGAACAACATGGATGAGCCCTGAGGGCATTATGCCAAGTGAAATAAGTCAGAAATAGAAAGACAAATAATATATGATCTTATTCACGTGTAGTATCAAAAAAATTTTCAAAGAAAGAAAAATCAGATTTGTGTTTACCAGAAGCAAGGGAAGAAGGACAAGGAATTGGATAAAAGTGGTCAAAAGTACAAACTTCCAGTTATAAAATAAGTACTAGGGATGTCATGGACAACATGATGACTATAGTTAACACTGCTGTATGATATATAAGAAAGTTATTAAGAGAGTAAATCCTAATAGTTCTCTTACAAGTATTTTTTATTGTATTATATGAGAAGATGGATGTTCACTTAATTTATTGTAGTAATCATTTCACAACATGTTTGTCAAACCATTATACTGTACACATTAAACTTATACGGTGATGTATGTCAATTATATCTAATAAAACTGGTGCAAAGAACCCAAAACCAAAAAAACAAACACTGTTACTGACTTGGGATAGGCCCTTCCGCACTTCTGGTTCTCAAATATTATCCTGTATAATGAGTATCTTGAGCTATGTGATCTTTAAGAGCCCTACTGGGTCTGATAATCCATGATTCCAGCCAATTTTATTGGAGTTGAAGTCAATTGTGTCTGTGTACAAGACAGTCAGAAACAGTTTTTGTTTACATGAAGGAAATGTGCAGTGTGCATTTTGGGTGCAAATGACAGCACAGTAGGCTTTGAAGGGAAGGAAATCCAATGCTCCTGAAGTCCTAGGGTCCTGGTGGCTGGAAGGGTAAAATCTGACTGCCATGTTCATATTTATCCCTTGAGCTGTAATCAGATCAGAGCAAAGTGTAAGGTATTGTTACATTTCTCAATGCAATTATTTGCTTTCCAATATGGGTTGATAATTTATGGCTTTCTTTATTTTGGATTTTTAAATTTCATCTTGGTTGTTCTCTGAGAAAAAAATCTCTTCCTTGAGAAAAAGTCTGCTTTTGAGGGAGGATGGATACTTGTGTTGTAATTATGGGATAATATGTATTAAATACCTGATATGTGGTAAGTATTTGAATTTCCTTCTTTCTATTTTTTAAGATTTTATTTATTTATTTGACAGAGAGAGAGATCACAAGGAGGCAGAGAGGCAGGCACAGAGAGAGGGGGAAGGAGGCAGATTGACAGATTATAAAACTAAGAATCAGAGAAGTCATATGATCCACTTAAGGCCCCACACACTGAACAAAATTCCATCCCACTTATTTAATGTTTGTAGTTAGGAAAATTTCTGATGTTTGTTGGAGGTTGCCATAACTCAGTGAAGCAGGCTGAGCCAGGCAGAATCACTTCTTTTCCAGGGCCTGGCTGTGGGTGTGTATCTCCTAGCATCCAAACATTCTGGAGATAGTGGAGGAGGTCCAAGGAGTAGGTTACAAAATTGTGTTTGTATATTGTCCATGGGCCATGTCCTCTGCATGGCCTTAGTGATTATTATAGTATTTGCAAGATGCTGGCCAGTTTTATTATGTTAGTTGCAACAAATGGAAAGGACTTCATTTGCTCAGCAGATATTTACTGAAAGCCCCCCCCCTTTTTTTGGCATGAGTGCCAAATCCTCTGCAAAGTTCTGGTGTTTCTGCAGTGAAGACAGTTATGGGGTATATTTTAAGGAGGTACAATCTAATGGTAGAGAAAACGGAAAAATGACATGAGAACACTGGAGGTTAGGGGCTAGGGGAACAAGGATACAAGAATCTTTTTCTTTTAAATTTTTTAAATTTATTTGACACACAGAGAGAGATCATAGGTATGCAGAGAGAGGAGGAAGCAGGCTCCCCACCGAGCAGAGAGCCTGATATGGGACTCCATCCCAGGACCCTGGGATCTTGACCTGAGCCGAAGGCAGAGGCTTAACCCACTGAGCCAGCCAGGTGCCCCAAGGATACAAGATTCGTTTTTTTAATTTTTTATTTCTTTACAGCGTAACAGTATTCATTGTTTTTGCACCACACCCAGTGCTCCATGCAATCCGTGCCCTCTATAATACCCACCACCTGGTTCCCCCAACCTCCCACCCCCCCCCACTACTTGAAACCCCTCAGAATGTTTTTCTGAGTTCATAGTCTCTCATGGTTCACCTCCCCTTCCAATTTACCCCAACTCCCTTCTCCTAACTCCCCATGTCCTCCATGCTATTTGGTATGCTCCACAAATAAGTGAAACCATATGATAATTGACTCTCTCTGCTTGACTTATTTCACTCAGCATAATCTCTTCCAGTCCCATCCATGTTGCTACAAAAGTTGGGTATTCATCCTTTCTGATGGAGGCATAATACTCTATAGTGTATATGGACTACATCTTCCTTATCCATTTGTCCGTTGAAGGGCATCTTGGTTCTTTCCACAATTTGGCTATTGTAGACATTGCTGATATGAACATTGGGGTACAGATGGCCCTTCTTTTCACTACATCTGTATCTTTGGGGTCAATACTCAGTAGTGCAATTGCAGGGTCATAGGGAAGCTCTAGTTTTAATTTCTTGAGGAATCTCCACACTGTTCTCCAAAGTGGCTGCACCAACTTGCATTCCCACCAACAGTGTTAGAGGGTTCCCCTTTTTCCACAACCTCTCCAACACATTTTGTTTCCTGTCTTGCTAATTTTGGCCATTCTAACTGGTGTAAGGTGATATCTCAATGTAGTTTTAATTTGAATCTCCCTGATGGCTAGTGATGATGAACATTTTTTCATGTGTCTGATAGCCATTTGTATGTCTTCATTGGAGAAGTGTCTGTTCATATCTTCTGCCCATTTTTTGACATGATTATCTGTTTTGTGTGTGTTGAGTTCGAGGAGTTCTTTTTTTTTTAAGGTTTTATGCATTTATTTGACAGAGAGAGATCACAAGCAGGTAGAGAGACAGGCAGAGAGAGAGAGGAGGAAGCAGGCTCCCTGCCAAGCAGAGAGCTCGATGCGGGACTCGACCCCAGGACCCCAAGATCACGACCCGAGCCGAAGGCAGCGGCTCAACCCACTGAGCCACCCAGGTGCCCCTGAGGAGTTCTTTATAGATACTGGATATCAACCTTTGTCTCTACTGTCATTTGCAAATATCTTCTCCCATTCCTTGGGTTGCCTCTTTGTTTTCTTGACTGTTTCCTTTGCTGAGCAGAAGCTTTTGAATTTGATGAAGTCCTAAAAGCTCATTTTCCCTTTTGTTTCTTTTGCCTTTGGAGACATATCATGAAAGAAGTTGCTGTGGCTGATATCAAAGAGGTTACTCCCTCTGTTCTCCTCTACGATTCTGATGGATTCCTGTCTCACATTGAGGTCTTTTATCCATTTTGAGTTTATCTTTGTGTACAGTGTAAGAGAATGGTCGAGTTTCATTCTTCTACATATAGCTGCCCTGTTTTCCCAGCACCATTTATTGAAGAGACTGTCTTTTTTCCACATTCAAAAGATTATCCACCATGACCAGGTGGGATTCATCCCTGGGCTACAAGGATGGTTCAACATTTGCAAATCAATCAATGTGATAGAACAAATTAATAAGAGAAGAGAGAAGAACCACATGATCCTCTCAATTGATGCAGAAAAAGCATTTGACAAAATCCAGCATCTGTTCCTGATTAAAACGCTTCAAAGTATAGGGATAGAGGGAACATTCCTGAACTTCATCAAATCTATCTATGAAAGACCCACAGCAAATATCATGATCCAAGCATTCTTAAGCAAGGTGGTCTTTAGCTTCCAGGTGTTTGAGTTCCTTCGGAACTTTTCCTTGTGATTGAGCTCCAGTTTCAAAGCATTGTGATCTGAGAATATGCAAGGAATAATCTCAGTCTTTTGGTATCGGTTGAGTCCTGATTTGTGACCCAGTATGTGGTCTATTCTTGAGAAGGTTCCATGTGCACTTGTGAAGAATGAGTATTCTGTTGTTTTAGGGTGGAATGTTTTGTATATATCTATGAGGTCCATCTGGTCCAATGTGTCATAAAAGGATGTTGCTATGACCAATGTCAGAGAAATTACTGACTGTACTCTCTTCTAGGATTTTTATGGTTTCAGGTCTCACATTTGGGTCCTTAATCTATTTAAATTTATTTTTGTGTATGGTGAAGAAAGTGATTCTATTTCCTTCTTTTGCATGTTTTTGTCCAGTTTTTCCAACAATATTTGTTGAAGAGATTATCTTTTTCCCATTGCATATTCTTGCCTCCTTTGCAAAAAATTAATTGATTATATAATTGTGGGTTCCTTTCTAGGCCCTCTATTCTGTTCTATTGATATATTTATCTACTTTGGGCCAGTACCATACTGTTTTAATTACTATAGCTTTGTAATATAACTTAAAGTCCAGAATTGTGATGCTTCCAGGTCTTTTTTTTTTTTTTCTTTTTCAAGATTGTCTCAGCTATTTGGGGCCTTTTGCAGTTCCATACAAATTTCAGGATTGTTTGTTCTAGCTCTGTGAAAAATGTTGGTGGTATTTTGATAGAGATTGCATGAAATGTGTAGATTGCTTTAGGTAGTAGAGATAATTTTTATTTTTTTAAATATCATTTTCTTTTTTATTATGTTGTTAGACACTGTATAGTTGGCTATATATTAGTTTTTGATGTGGTGTTCAATGATTCGTTAGTTGCATATTAACACCCGGTGCTCATCACAACATGTGCTTCATTAGTACCCATCACTCTGTGTAGTAGAGCTATTTTAACAATATTTGTTATTCCAGTTCAAGAGTATGGCATGCCTTTCCATTTCTTTGTGCCATCTTCAATTTCTTCCATCAGTGTTTTATAGTTTTTAGAGTACAGGTTTTTCACCCCTTTGGTTAGGTTTATTTTTAGGTATTTTATTATTTTTATGTAATTATAAATGGGATTGTTTTCTTAATTTCTCTTTCTTCTATTTCATTATCAGTGCATAGGAATGCAACAGATTTTTGTACACTGATTTTGTATCCTTCAACTTTATTGAATCATTTATCAGTTCCAATAGTTTTTTTTAGTGGAGTCTTTAGGGTATTTTATATGTAGTATCATGTCATCTGCAAATAGTGAAAGCTTGACTCCTTCCTTACCAATTTGGATGCCATTATTTCTTTTTGTTTTCCAATAGTCATATCTAGGATGTCCAGTATTATGTTGAATAAAAGTGGTGATAGTGAATACCCTTGTCTTGTTTCTGACCTTAGGGAAAATGCTCTTTGTTTTTCCCCATTTACTATTATGTTCACTGTGGGTTTTTCATATTAAGATCTTTATTATGGTGGGGTGTATTCCCTCTAAACCTATTTTTCAGGGCTGTGATCATGAGTGGATATTGTACTTTATCAAATATTCTTCTGCCTCTATTGAGATGATCATATAGTTTTTTATCCATTTTATTATTGATGTGATATTTCACATTGATTTGATAAAACAGCAGAATGCACATTCTTTTCAAGTGTACATGGAACACTCTCCAGAATAAATCATATATTAGGCCACAAAACAAGTCTCAATAAATTCAAAAAGATTAAAGTTATATTATGCATCTTTTCTTCTATGAAACTAGCTATGAAATGCTATGAAACTAGAAATTAACCAGAAGGAAAAATCTTGAAAGAGCACAAATACATGAAGATTAAATAATATGCTACTAAACAATGAATGGGTCAATGAAGAAATAAAAAAATACATGGAGGAAAAAATAACATGGAGAGAAATGAAAATGAAAATACAATGAACCAAAACCTTTGGAATGCAGCAAAAGCAGTTGTAAGAGGGAAGTTTATAGAAATATAGGCCAAGAAATTTCTCAAATAAACAGCCTAACCTTACATCTAAGAGTGCTAGTGAAAGAACAACACATGAAGCCTAAAGCCAGCAGAATGAAGGAAATAATGAAGATTAGAGTAGAAATAAATGATATAGAAACAAAGGGGGAAAATAAAAACAATAGAACCGGTAAAACTAGGAGCTGATTCTTTGAAAAATTTACAAAATTGATAAACCTCTATCCAGACTTATCAAAAAGAAAAGAGAAAAGACTGAAATTACATTACCAATGAGAGAGGAAAAATAACAATACCACAGAAATACAACTAGAACATTATAAAAAACTATATGCCAACAAATTGGACAACCTGGAAGTAATGGATAAATTCATGAAAACATATAAACTACAAAACTGAAACAGAAAGAAATCAAATACTTGGACAGACTGATAGACAGCAGAGAAATTGAATCAGTAATCAAAGAACTCCAAATAAACAAAAGTCCAGGACCAGATGGCTTCACAGTCAAATTCTGCCAAACATTTAAAGAAGAGTTAATATCTCTTCTCCTGAAACTACCCCAAAATATATAAAAGGTAGGAAAACTTCCAAATTCATTCAATGAAACCTAATACACAAACCAGATAAAGTCCCCACTAAAAAAGAGGGCTATAGGCCAATATTCCCGATAAACATGGATGCAAAAATTCTCAATAAAATACTAACAAACCAAATCCAACAATACATTACATTAAAAAATCATTCATTATGATTAAGTGGGATTAATTCCTTGGTTGCCAAGTTTTTTCAATATTCACAATTCAATCAATGTGACACATCACATTAAAAGCATTCTGAGAAACAAACAGGGTTTGGAAGGGAAGGGGGTGGGGAGTTGGGTGAGCCTGATGGTGGGTATTAAGGAGGGCACATATAACATGGAGCACTGGGTGGGTGCAGTGCATAAACAATCTCAGAACACAGAAAAAATAAAATAAAATAAAATAAAATAAAATAAAATAAAATAAAATAAAATAAAATAAAATAAAACAAAACAAAACAAAATGAAAGAATATGAACCATAACATTATTCCAATAGATGCAGAAAAACACTTGACATTCTATTTACAAATGCTCTTTCTCCTTTAAAAATTCTCTATCACTATGCTTTTTTTGCCATTTAAAGTACAATGTGTTTTGGAGTGAACCTTCTTGAGGTCTTATTATTGGGGGCTCTCTGTGTCTCTTGGATCTGTATATCTGTTTCCTTCCCTGGGTTAAGGAAGTTTTCAGCTATTATTTCTTCAAATAAATTTTCTGCCTCCTTTTCTCTCTCTTCTTCTTCTGCAATACATATAATACGGATATTATTATGCTTGATAGAGTCCCTGACTTCCTCTGTCTATTCTTATTTTGCAACATTTTTTTTCTCACCTGCTCACCTTGATTACTCTGTCTTCCAGATCACTGATTCTCTCCTCTCCTTCCTCAAACCTGCTATTTATTCCATCTAGTGTGTTTTAAATTTCATTTATTGTGCTCTTTACGTCTGATTGGTTCTTTTTTATGTTTATTAAGGATCTCACTGATGTCTCCATGCTTTTCTTTTTTTTTTTTTTTAAAGATTTTATTTATTTATTTGACAGAGAGAGATCACAAGTAGGCAGAGAGGCAGGCAGAGAGAGAGAGGAGGAAGCAGGCTCCCTGCTGAGCAGAGAGCCCGATGCGGGACTCGATCCCAGGACCCTGAGATCATGACCCGAGCCGAAGGCAGCGGCTTAACCCACTGAGCCACCCAGGTGCCCTCCATGCTTTTCTTAAGTCCAGTGAATATCTTTATGATCCTTACTTTAAATTCCCCATCAGGCATATTATTTATATCTGTTTTTTCCTGTTCTTTTATTTGGGAAATATTCCTCTATCTTCTAATTTCGTCCAGATTTCTGTGTCTGTTTCTCTCTGTTAGAAAAGTCAGCTGTGTCTCCTGCTCTTGAAAGTAATGGCCTTATGAAGAAGAGATCTTGTAGTGTTGTGCAGTGCGGTATCCCCTTTCACCAGGACTTAGGACTTCAGGAGGTGTCTTCTCTGTGTGTTGTGTGCACCCTGATGTGTTCTGACTACTTTTTCCTTCACTCCAATCATCTTCAGATGCTCTATTTACTGTTGTAGGTAGTGTTTGGTCCCCAGCAAGAGTGAGGTACAGTTTTATGAAGGTTCATGCTGTTATGCTTGCAAATGAGACCTGCTGCTGCCATTGCTGGGACCAGCAAAGATCCACAAAGTGAACAAAGTGTCCAAGGCATGTAATTTTAAGAAAGTGTATCTTGAGCTTTCACAGGAACCACTGACACTGCTGCTGCCATCACTGGGATCAAGGTCCCACAAAATGCACAAGTTGAGAGACAGTTTGGCAAGGTTTGTGCTGGTCTTCTGGGGGAGGGGACCCACAGTGCCAGGACTGATGCAAACATCACTGTGGAGGAGGAATTCACCAAGGCACAGAGTATGGGTGGGGCTTGGTGTAAGCATGTTAAGTAGTGATTGTCAGCACCATGGTGACTTTGCAGGTAGCTGTTTATGCTGGGGCAAGGGAGAGAGATTGTGCCTTCCAGCTCCCTTCTTCTGGGAGAAATCCCTCAGTTGCCTCTGACCCTCCAAGAACACACTCCAAGATGAGTAAATCACACTCCCTCCTTTTGTCCTAGGCATTTTTCAAACCGCTCTTTCTATGCTATAACTTTATGGGCTGTTTGTCATGCTGCCTCTTTAAGGGTGAGAACTTAGATTCCTGTCACCCTCTAGATTCTCTCAGAAGAAGCCTGCTGATTTTTAAAATTCCAGGCTTTAAGTCCTGCCAGTTGTAAGAACTCATGACATTTAGTCCTTCTCACTTTCAGAGCAAAATATCATTGGGACTTGTCTTCCCCCATGTGCGCCCTCAGTGTGATAATCTGCTTCTCTCCCCTCTCCACACCCACATCTGTCCCTCCCTCTGTGGACCACTGTAGTTTGTTTCATTCCCCACTGCATCTCCACACTTCCTTCCCTCTTCAATATGGCCTATTCTCTGCCTTAGTTGTAAAGTTATGTTCTGCCAGTCTTTTAGGTTTTTTTTTTTTTTTTGGATTATTTATGCTGATGTGAGGGTTATCTAGTTATATCCATGAGACAAAGTGAGCTTAGGGTCCACTTGCTCTTTCATATTCCCAGCCTCCTTTGTGTGTATTCATATTATGTCATGCTTTCTACCAGTTCCTTTGTTACAGAGGAGGAAATCTCAGAGATGGAAGATGGGAGATATCATTCTCCTCATGGTTCTTCATTGCTTTGGACAAATAATTGTGGCACCTTTCTTCCTTGATTGTTCAACACGTTCCTGACTGCCACTAAGGAAAACCATGCTTATCCATTGACTCATAATGGGTAGATTCACCACCCAAAGGGCATAAGACAACTGAAATGAAAAGCATTGAAGAGAAGACAAAAGACCAAACTGCATTAGTCAGACTAGGCTCTGTTATGCCGTGGTAGTAAACTACCTCAACCACAAAGCTTAACCCAACAAAGGTTATTTCATTCTCAAACTATGTGTCTATTGCACGTTAACGTAAGGACTCTTCATTGTAACCACTCAGGAATCTTCACTGATGGAAACTTCATCATAATAGAGTTCCATGATCACATAGGGTAAAACAATGTGGAAAACTGTGGTTCTTAAAACTTGTCTTTGGGTAAAACATGTAACTTTGGCTCACATTTCTTGGGCAAAGAAAATAACATGGTCACATCTAACTTCAGGGGGTTGGAAAGAGCAATTCTACCTACCGGGTGCTTGAGAAAGGAACTGGAATATTTGGTAAATAGCACTAAAAGTACTCCAGTTTTCCTTTCTTGTCACTGAATACTTCACCCTTCTGCAAGAATGGAATTGAAAATTTCCATTCATTCACTCTTTCACTTTAAAATCTAGGCTCTTTGAATAGTGTTTAAGGGTTTTGTTTGTTTGTTTGTTTGTTTTTGTTTTTGTTTTTTACAATTCTGCAAATCTTTCTTTTTTTTATTATTTTTTTTATTATTATTTTTTATTTTTTTATTTTTTATAAACATATATTTTTATCCCCAGGGGTACAGGTCTGAGAATCGCCAGGTTAACACACTTCACAGCACTCACCAAAGCACATATCCTCCCCAATGTCCATAACCCCACCCCCCTTCTCCCAACCCCCCTCCCCCCAGAAACCCTCAGTTTGTTTTGTGAGATTAAGAGTCACTTATAGTTTGTCTCCCTCCCAATCCCATCTTGTTTCATTGATTCTTCTCCTACCCACTTAAGCCCCCATGTTGCATCCCCACTTCCTCATATCAGGGAGATCATATGATAGTTGTCTTTCTCCGCTTGACTTATTTCGCTAAGCATGATACGCTCTAGTTCCATCCATGTTGTCGCAAATGGCAAGATTTCATTTCTTTTGATGGCTGCATAGTATTCCATTGTGTATATATACCACATCTTCTTTATCCATTCGTCTGTTGATGGACATCTAGGTTCTTTCCATAGTTTGACTATTATGGACATTGCTGCTATAAACATTCAGGTGCATGTGCCCCTTTGGATTGAACTATTGGGATTTCATCAAGATCAAAAGCTTTTGCACAGCAAAGGAAACAGTTAACAAAATCAAAAGACAACTGACAGAATGGGAGAAGATATTTGCAAATGACATATCAGATAAAGGACTAGTGTCCAAAATCTATAAAGAACTTAGCAAACTCAACACCCAAAGAACAAATAATCCAATCAAGAAATGGGCAGAGGACATGAACAGACATTTCTGTGAAGAAGACATCCAGATGGCCAACAGACACATGAAAAAGTGCTCCATATCACTCGGCATCTGGGAAATACAAATCAAAACCACAATGAGATATCACCTCACACCAGTCAGAATGGCTAAAATCAACAAGTCAGGAAATGAAAGATGCTGGCGAGGATGTGAAGAAAGGGGAACCCTCCTACACTGTTTTTGTTTTTAACCATGTTATAGGTGTCCCCTCTTAGTCCAGAGAAATATGAACCCAAAAGAAAAGTTGTCTGCCCCCTCATACTCAACATTCAGTGGTGAAACAGGAAAAGATAACCACAATAAACAATCTCTTTTGGAAAGAAGACTGGAAATCACAACACAATCGCTGGCTAATAACAACTCTTAATCCCACTGGACAGATGTAGAAAGAGTTCCCTCTGTAGGAAGTGAGAATGTTTCTTAATTAAGCCCTGATTCTGCTCCCTGGGAAGAGATCCCTGCTCAATTTTTTCTCTATGAACCTTTCTGCCTTCAGAGGTTTTCTTTCTTTTGTGTCACCATCATTGACCACAATTGCAATGAGCATTGGAAAATACATATCCCTTGGGAGCTGAAAAACTCAAAACCTGCATCCTTTTATAGTATATTTGGAACCTAAGGGTAATTTTAAGTCTTAAACAGTCACAGTAATTTATTCCAGGCTTCTTATCTACTTAGTTTGATTCAACTCCAAGTGTCAATAACCATACCTAACAATTCATTACTACACACACTTTGCATATTTGCTGTATTTATTTGCTTTCTCATAGTCATGTCTCTCACCACTTAATTGTGAGTACTTGGAGCCTATCAGGCTTTCATTGAGCTAGACCTCAACTTTATTTTCCCTCAAACATTTGTCCAACAGAAAAGATTTACTTGTGGCAACAGCCCTAATTTGATATTTCCTTTGGGACAACACAGTTTATTCAGACATTTTTACGATGGTTGAATTGCCATGCCCTTGATTTAATGTTGTTATGGGGCTGTTTTAAGAAGCTTTTTTCACCAGAAAACTCTTTTTGTTTTAGATTTTACTCATTGAAGCTAGAAGAAATTGTCTCTTCCTATCACACAATTCCTCACACATCTGGATTCTATGTTCCCTTTCATCACACTCTTTTCACAATAGTCAATTCTTTTCTGACCTCAGCACTTCCTTGTAGTAACTTGTCAAATGTGATGAACAATGACTAACACACAGTGCCAATATTCTGTATTACAGTCTCTACCCCTAGAGCAAAACATTCATTAGGCAAATTATGTGCCTTACAAATTAATGCAGACAACAATTTTAACAAATATTTCATCACTACAAAACATGGATCACCATTCTTCCAGTCCCTGATAAACATTTATTTTTTTATTCAATATCTGGTACTTCAGCCAATGTTACTTCTTATTTTTTTTTTGTTATGGTAATACTGTCCTGTTTCAGTCTGAATAGCCTAGATTATGTAGTAAAAATAAACAATCCAAAAATATCAGTAGGTTGAAACAATAAGAAATTTATTTCTTTCTCATACTGCTAATTCATGTTGGGCAGCCAGAGGGCTTTGCTCATTGTAGTTACTGAGACCAAGCTTACAGAGGCTTTAGATCAATATGGGTTTCCACAATTACTATCAAAGAGGAAAGAGAATATGACAAACAGTGTGCTACTCAAATCTCATAGAAGAGATACATCATTTGTTTTCAAATATTAGCCAATATATGTCACATGGGCACAGATAAGTTCACAAGGTATGGGAAATACAATTTACCATGTGCCCTGGAGAACCAGAAACATATGGATGATGGCATTAATGACATCACAAGAGGGATAGACACATCCTAGATCATTTTTTCAAATTCCATTGATAAAAATTCCATTAGGAAACACTAATTTTCTACAAAGAAGAGATTACCTACAAAAATAATATGAATCCAAATCATTTCAGACTTTTCATCCACAATGCAAGATGTTAGAAACAGTGGAGTAAGGTCTTTAAAATGTCAAGGGAAGAGGATTTTTGAACTAGAATTCCCTAGCTAGGAAAATTATCAGTTAAGTATGATGGCAAAATAAGGGCTGTCTCAGCCATACACTCAAACAACTCACACCATTCAGTATCACTGAAATAATTATTCACTGAATAATAATTATTTATTATTATTTACTGAATAATTATTCACTGAAATAAATAAACATACTCTGGCAAAAGGAAAACAGAATTCAAGCAAAAGAAGACAAAATACAGGAAATAGTAGTAAGCAAAAAATAAAACTTGCAGTTCACAATAATTATTAATAATAAAGCTACAAATTTAATCATTTTATGTAAATAGTTTGTAAAATAGAAGGGATAGGCTGTTAAAAATAATTTGAAGTAAAAATTCAGTTAATACCAGTGAACCATGGATAACATGGGAGGGGCAGAAAATAAACAAAAGCTTACAGAAGTCTTATCTGGAAAAGAAGCTAAAATTTGATTAGTATTCTTTGTTGGTGGAGATTGTAAATATAAATGTATTTCCTAGAAATTTGAAGACAACAATTTGCAGGATGGAAATAAAAAGCAGAATTTACAAAACAGCAGATTATGGTGGAGGGGACAAATACAATGTTATTCATCTAAATGAGGGAAGAAGAAAATGCAGGAATTATATGGAAACCAAGATAAACACAAAAATAAAGCCAAGTAACAAAAAATTATACCAAAAGTGTTCCATTTCTTGCACTGACAACATGAAGAGCTCCATGGATTTACTCCTCAGTAAAATTTGTGGAAATTATTTTTAAAACAATCATTTAAAATATTTGGAAATTGTCCTACAGGCATATACAAATGAAACTCTTATTCAAACAAATTTACCAACACATAAACGGAGGGTTTATAATATTGACCATATGAACCATGACCTACTCCCTCCCACATCCTACCCAAAACAACGTGAAGGAAACTGTACTCCAGATAGATGCAACCAAGAACATAGGGCTTCCTCTCCACGCAGCTCCCAGTTAAGGGTTTTGGTATTTTTCTGGGAAGGATGGAAATCAGCATTTCTCATCCCATCCTAAGCTACTTGTTGCAGAGGCTAAGTTCCAGGTGAGTGAGGCTGAAAAGTGTAGGCTCTCTTCTTCCATCCAGCCCCAACTTGTGTAACAGAGACTTTACCATGGGAATAGTGCACTGTGAATACTGAAACTCCAATTTATCTCTCTCTGGTGGAGTTACCATTCTAGGAGAGACAAGCCAAAAATATCTGAGGCTACTGACTAATTAACCTTCATGCCATGCACCAACCAAGTAAAGCAGGGGTGTTGCTAAGACCTATGTAGTCCGCTGTCCCTGCTTACAGCTCCAGAGCCATGGCTCAGAGATTTTGACAATGAAGAGGCAATCCATAAAAACAGTGATCTCTGAAGATCTTTCTAAAAGAAATGATTTCATTTTACCTCATTTGATACAGAAAAAGAAGTCCAAGCCTAAAAGCACTCTCAAAAGCAATGGAGCTTGTGATGGAAAGCAAGTAAGTGGATACTGTGGATCCACTACAAATACAAGCTAAATAGGAGTTGTAATAGTTGTACACTGAAAACTATACAACCTTGCTGAAAGAAAATAAAAAAGAGTTAAATAAATGGAAAGGCATACTGTGTTCATGGGTTGGGAGACTTAATAGTATAAGATGGCAGAGCAACATGAATTGAGCTATAGATTCAATATATTCCTTATTGACATTCCATTTTTTTAAGAAATGTAAAATGTAAAATTTCCCTTCCTAAAATTTGTATGGAATCAAAAAGGACCCCAATCTGAGGGGTTTGAAGTGGCAGGGGTGGGTGGGATGTTGGGGTACCAGGTGGTGGGTATTATAGAAGGCACGGATTGCATGGAGCACTGGGTGTGGTAAAAAAATAATGAATACTGTTATGCTGAAAATAAATAAATTAATAAAAAAGGACCCCAAATAACCAAAATAATCTTGAAAAAGAAGAATGAAGTTGGAAGACTCACAGTTCCCAATTTTAAAATGTACTGCAAATCTACAGTCATAGAAAGAGTGTGGTATTGGCACAAGGATAGATATATGTCAGTGAAATAAAAGAGTCCAAAAACACACTTATACATCCATATATATTTGAGTATTGACAAGAGTATCAATGAGAAAAATCAATGAGGAAAGAATAGTCTTTTCAATAAGTGGTCCTGGGAGAACTGGATAGTCACATACCAAAAAACAAAACAAAAACAAACAAACAAAACAAAACAAAACAAAAAAACACCAGGAGTTGAACCACTACTTCATTCAATATACAAAAATTAACTTAAAATGAAACAAAAACCTACAAGTAAGAGCTAAAGTTATGAAATTCCTAAAAGGAAACATATGGGTAAATCTTCATGTTCTAGGATTTGACAATTTTTGCTTTGATAGGACACCAAAAGCACAGGCAACAAAAGAAACAGTAGATAAATTAGATTTTCTCAAAATTAAAACTTTTTGCACTTCAAAATGATAGTATCAGGTAAGTGAAAAGACAATCCTTGGGATGGGAAAAAAATATTTACACATCATGTGTGAGATTATGTACCTAGAATACATGAAGAACACTCACAACTTAACCACAAGAAGATGAGCAACTCAATTTAAAAATGAGGAAAGGATTTAAACAGGTGTTTTTCCAAAGAAGAGATACAAATGGTCAACAAACACCTGAAAAGATGCTTAATATGAAGATAGTTACAAGAGAAATGCAAATTGAAACCACAGTGAGATACCACTTAACAGTCAGTAGGATGGCTATAATTAAAATGGCGGATAATAACAAGCATTAGTGAGCATGTACAGTAATTGGAACTGTTATACACTGCTACTGGGAAAGTAAAATGGTACAACTTTAGAAAACAGTTTGGAACTTCCTCAAAAAGTTAAATATAGAGTTGTCATTGGACTCAAAAATGCTACTTCTAGGTATATGCCCAAGTAAAAACATATGTATAGGCAACTTGTACATGGGTAAGTATAGTGACATTATTTATAATAACCAAAAGGTAAAAACAGCCCAAATGTCCATCAGTGGATAAGTAGATTTAGAATAAGTGGTATATCCATACAAAGGAGTATTATTTAGCCTTAAAAATGAATAAAGTACTGATGCATTTTAAACATGGGTGAACCAGCCTGCCTGCATGGCTGAGTCAGTTAAGCCTCTGCCTTTCGCTCAGGTCATGATTGCAGGGTCCTGGAATCGAATCTCATATCAGGCTCTTTCCTCCACAAGGAGTTGTCTTCTCCCTCTTCCTCTGTTCTTTCTCTCTCTCTCTCTCAAATAACTAAAATCTTTAAAAAATAAAAAATAAAATAATAAAGTTCTAGCAAGTCTTAAGAAATGAAACTAAAATGAACAAGAAAAAGAAGAAATAAGTGCCTTTGGACAGAGTTGGAAGATGGCAGCAGAGTAGGGGGACTCTAGGCTGACCTCATCCCACAAATACAAATAAATCATCCTAAATACACCAGAAACTGACCTGAAGACCAGCAGAACAAACTTTACAACTAAAGGTAGGAAAGAGGCCACATCAAAGAAAGTAGGAAATATAGCGATGTGGTTTGGGAAACAGATCTTAGCCACCTCTGCAGTGGGGAGGGAGCCACAATTACAGAGAAGAGCAAGAGATAGACCAGCACACAGGGGAGCATATGAGGAAAATGAGTCCCCATAGCAACTAGCTTGGAAAGCAAGAAGAGCCAAGTACTGTGAGTTCTCACATCCAGCAAGGCTTAAAGCCTGGAGTTTTAAAGGTCAGCAGACTTAGCTGGGATAGAACCTGGAGGGCACTGCACTGGTCTTGGATAGATGGCCAGCAAACAACCTGTGGACATACAGCATGGAAACATCAATCTGAAGAGCACTTGAGGCACACAGTAAAGAAGTTATTTTTTCATCTCAGAGCACATCTCAGAAAGACAGCATTCATAGAGAGATCCTTCCAGGGCCAGAGGAAATACCCTCTGTTATTTCCCTCCTCCATCATTCAGCATAAGCCCAGGGCCACCTACAGGAAGTAGCATAGCACTGACACTTGTTACCTGAATTAATTACACAAAACCCTGCCCCATGCCCACCTCAACTCTGCTCTGGTGGAACCACCTCTCCCAGTAATACTTGCCTCAGTCCCAACCCAACCTGTCTTTCCCCCAAAGACAGGCCAAAACCCCTGCTCATACTATATCTTCTGATGCAGGAATCTATTGGCTTCACAGTTCCTGCAGCAGTGCCAACAAATCTCATTTCACAAGCAGACAAGAGCACATCTAGATAAAACTCATCACATCCAGTCCCTGGAACAAACATTGTCCACAAGAGGCAGAGAGGCTCTGCAGATAACTAGCCAAAAGCAGCCAGGACACAACAGCAGGGTACATGCAGCACATGCCAGAGAAACTCTGAAGCAACAGGCCCTGGGAAATAGGGGATGCTACATAGCAGGGCATTAAGGGAACTCTTTTTTGTAAGGCCATAACCCTCCAGAATAGGAGGTGTAGTTGACTTTCCAAACACAAAAAATCAGACACAGAGACTTAAACAAAATGAGAAGATAGAGAAATTTATCCTAAATGAAAGAAAAGGACAAGGTCATGGCCAGAGATCTAAGCAAAAGAGATATAAGTAACATGCCTGATAAAGAATTTGAAGTAATGATCACAAGGATACTTACCTGGCTTGAGAAAAGTGGAAGACATGAGTGAGACCCTTAACACTGAGATAAGGAATAACGTAGCAGATATAAAGGGGTCAACAAAAGAAATGAGAAACACATCCAATGGAAAGAACAGCAGGATGGAATAAGCAGAGGAACAAATTAGTGACCTAGAAGACAAAGTAATAGAAAGTAATGAAGCTGAACAAAAGAAAGAAAAAGAATTATTCTAAGCAAAAATATATTTAGGGAACTCAGTGGCTCCATAAAAGATAGGAACATCTTAGGTGCCTGGGTGGCTCAGTGGGTTAAAGCCTCTGCCTTTGGCTCAGGTCATGATCCCAGGGTCCTGGGATCAAGCCCCGAGTCAGGCTCTCTACTCAGTGGGGAGCCTGCTTCCCCTCTTTCTCTGCCTGCCTCCCTGCCTACTTGTGATCCATCAAATAAATAAATGAAAAAATCTTAAAATAATAATAATAATAAATGGAGTCTAATCAATTTGGGGCCACCTGGATGGCTCAGTGGTTCAAGCCTCTGCTTTTGGCTTGGGTCATGATCCCAGGGTCCTGGAATCGAGCCCTGCATCAGGATCCCTGCTCAGCAGTAAGCCTGCTTCCCTCCGCCCTCTGCCTGCCTCTCTGCCTACTTGTGATCTCTGTCTGTCAAATAAATAAATAAAATCTTTATAAAAAATATATTAACATCTGGATTATAGAAGTCCCAGAAAAGGATGCCTGGGTGGCTCAGTTTGTTAAGCAGCTGCCTTCAGCTCAGGTCATGATCCCAGCGTCCTGGGATCGAGTCCCACATTGGGCTCCTTGCTCAGCAGGGAGCCTGCTTCTCCCTCTGCCTCTGCCTGCCCCTCTGTCTGCCTGTGATTACTCTCTCTGACAAATAAATAAAATCTTTAAAAAAAAAAAAAGAAGAAGAAGAAGAAGAAGAAGTCCCAGAAAAAGAAAAGAGGAAAGGGTGCACAAAATTTATTTGAGGAAATACTACTTAAAACTTCCCTACTCTGGGGAAGGAAACATAATCCAGATCCTAGAGGCAGAGAACTCCTATCAAAATCAACAAAAGAGGGAGGAGCAAGATGGCAGAGGAGTAGGAGAACTGAATTTCCTCTGGTCCCAGGAATTCAGCTAGATAGTTCTCAAACCATTCTGAACATCTACAAACTCAACAGGAGGTTGAAGAAAGGAATAACAGCAATTCTATGAATGGAAAAGCGACCACTTTCTGGAAGGTAGGACATGTGCAGAAGTAATCCAAGGTGGTATTTGGGAAGATAGACCATGGAGGGAGGGTGCCACCATCAACCAGCTACCAGCAAGTGATAGAGCAGTGGAGCACAAAATCAGAACTTTGAGAAGTCTGCTCCACTGAGAGACATCGCTCCAGTGGCTAAGTAGGGGGTGGAACCCTCACTGGGATAGTGTGGTCTGAGGACCCTCAGGGTCACAGGAAGACCGGGGGTGCCTGAGTGTGGCAGATAACCCAAGTATTGGAGCTGGGAAGCCAGCTGAAAAGACACAGCCAAGGCACAGTCTCTCAGCTTGGTGTTGCCATAAACCATGATCCACAGTACAGTCAGGCCACTACTCTTCAAGTAGGGATACAGTAAGTGGCAGATCCAGGCAGACTCCTCTTCCTCCCCCAGGAGGAGTGACACAGGAGATTATATAGCCTGGTTCCCTGGTAAGGGTGCTGCAGTTCCAACTCAGGCAAAGACATTTAAGAATCACTGCAATAAGCTGCTCCCCCAGAAGATCAGCAAGAACATCCAGCCAAGACCAAGTTTACCGATCAATGAGAACTACAAAACTCCAGTGCTAAGGAAATACAGCACATAGAATCCATGGTTTTTCCCCCATGATTCTTTAGCCTTTCAAGGTTAAAATTTTTTAAATTTTCTTTCTTTTTTTTCTTTTTCTATTTTTTTTTACTTTTTTCCTCATTTATTTTATTTATTTTTTTTTTATATTTAATTTATTTTTTATTTTTTTTTTATTTCCAGCATAACAGTATTCATTGTTTTTGCAACACACCCAGTGCTCCATGCAATCCGTGCCCTCTCCAATACCCACCACCTGGTACCCCAACCTCCCACCCCCACCCCGTCAAAACCCTCAGACTGTTTTTCAGAGTCCATAGTCTCTCATGGTTCACCTCCCCTTCCAATTTCCCCCAACTCCCTTCTCCTCTCTATCTCCCCATGTCCTCCATGCTATTTGTTATGCTCCACAAATAAGTGAAACCATATGATAATTGACTCTCTCTGCTTGACTTATTTCACTCAGCATAATCTCTTCCAGTCCTGTCCATGTTGCTACAAAAGTTGGGTATACCAGTTAGAATGGCCAAAATTAGCAAGACAGGAAACAACATGTGTTGGAGAGGATGTGGAGAAAGGGGAACCCTCTTCCACTGTTGGTGGGAATGCAAGTTGGTGCAGCCTCTTTGGAGAACAGTGTGGAGATTCCTCAAGAAATTAAAAATAGAACTTCCGTATGACCCTGCCATTGCACTCCTGGGTATTTACCCCAAAGATACAGATGTAGTGAAAAGAAGGGCCATGTGTACCCCAATGTTTATAGCAGCAATGGCCACGGTCGCCAAACTGTGGAAAGAACCAAGATGCCCTTCAGCAGACGAACGGATAAGGAAGATGTGGTTCTTTTTCTATTTTAAAATTTTTCTTCTTTCCTATTTGAACCATCTTATCTTAGGGACCAGATGGACTTAACAGATATATTCAGAACATTTCATCCTAAAACAGCAGAATGCACATTCTTCTCAAGTGCACATGGAATATTCTCTAGAATAGATAACATATTAGGTCAAAAATCAAGCCTCAACAAATACAAAATATTGAGATTGCACCATGCATATTTTCAGACCAGAGCACTATGAAACTTGAGGTCACCGACAAGAAAAAATATGGAAAGACCACAAGTACGTGGAGGTTAAAGAACATCCCACCAAAGAATGAATGGTTAACCAGGAAAATAAAGAAGAAATACAAAAATACATGAAAGCAAATAAAAATGAAAACAGGATAGTTTAAAGCCTTTGGAATGGAGCAAAGGCAGTCCTAAGAAGGAAGTATATTGTAATAAACACCTACCTCAAGAAGCAAGAAAAGTCTCAAATGTACAAGCTAACCTTAAATCTAAAGGGCCTAGAAAAGGAACAGCAAATAAAGACTATAACCAGCAGAAGAAGGGAAATAATAAATATCAGAGCAGAAATAAATGATATAGAAACAAAATAAAACCAGTAAAACAGATCAGCAAAGCTAGGAATTGGCTCACTGAAAGAATAAATAAAACTGATAAACCCCTAGTCAGACTTATCAGAAAGAAAAGAGACAGGTCCTTAATAAACAAAGTCACAAACGAAAGAAGAGAGATCACAGCCAACGCCACAGAAATAAAAATAGTCATAAGATGGACACCAGGCTGGCTCAGTTGTTTGAGTGTCTGCCTTCAGCTCAGGTCATGAACCTAGGACCCTGAGATAGAGACCCTCATCGAGCTCCCTGCTCAGTGAAGAGTCTGCTTCTCTCTCTCCCGCTGCTACTCCCCCTGCTTGTGTTCTCTCTCTTTCTCTCTCTCTCTCTGTCAAATAAATAAATACAATCTAAAAACAAAAACAAAAACCATGGGGCGCCTGAGTGGCTCAGTCAGTTAAACATCTGACTCTTGATTTCAGCTCAGGTCCTAATCTTTCAGTTGTGGAATTGAGCCCCACATCAGGCTTTGTGTTCAGTACAGAGTTTGCTTCAGATTCTCTCTTCCTCTCACTCACACAGTCTCTCTCTCTCTCTCAAATAAGAAAATAAATAAATAAAATTTTTAACGATATAAAAAATCATAAGACAATATTATGAAAAATTATATGTCAACAAACTGGGCAATCTGGAAGGAATAAAAAAAAAAAACCTAGAAACATAAACTACCAAAACTGAAACAGTTTTAAACGAACATACCCAGCAAAGAAATTGAATTGGTAATCAAAAACCTCCCAACAAACAAAAGCTAGATGGCTTCCCAGAGGATTTCTATCAGACATTTAAAGAAAATTAGTATCTATCCTTCTCAAACCGTTCCAAAAAGTAGAAATGGGAGAAAAACTTCCAAACTCCTTCAGTGAGGCCAGCCTTGATTACAAAACCAGACAAAGACCTCACTGAAAAGGAGAATTACAGTCCAATAAACCTGATGAACGTGGATATAAAAATTCTCAACAAATTATTAGCAAAGCAAATACAACAGTACCTTAAAAGAATTATTCACTGAGATCAAGAGGGATTTATTCCTGGGTGGTTCAATATTCACAAACCAATCAATGCAGTATACCACATTAATAAAAGAAAGGATAAGAATCATGTGATCCTCTCAATAGATGCAGAAAAATAATTTGACAAAGTACAGCATACTTTATTGATAAAAACTCTCAACAAGTAAGGATGTCCACTCTCATCATTATTACGTAACATGGTCCTGGAAGCCTTAGTCTTAGAAACTGGACCAAGAAAAAAAAAAAAGGGCAACCAAATTGGCAAAGAAGAAGACAAACTTTTATTATTTGCAGAAGACATGATACTTTATGCTGGAAACCCGAATGATTCCACCAAAAGTTTTCCAGAACTAATACATGAATTCCTCAAAATCATGGGATAAAAAAATCAATATACAGAAATCTGTTGCATTTATATATAGCAACAAAAAAGCAGCAGAAAAAAAAAATCAAGGAATCAATACCATGTACAATTGCACCCCAAACAAGATATCTAGGAATAATCCTAACCAAAGAGGTAAAAGATATGTATTCTGAAAACTATAGAACACTTAAAAAAGAATTTGAAGATGACACAAAGAAATAGAAAAAATCCATGCTCATGGATTGGAAGAACAAATACTGTTAAAATACCTAAAGCAATCCACTCATTCAATGTAATCCCTATCAAAATACCATCAACATTTTTCACAGAGCTAGAACAAGAAGTCCTAAAATTTGTATGGAAACTTGAAACATCCCAAATAGCCAAAGCAACCTTGAAAAAGAAAAGAAAAGAAAAGAAGGAGACATCACAATTTCGGACTTCAAACTTTATTACAAAGCTGTAGTTATCAAGATAGTATAGTACTGGCACAAAAACAGACACTTAGATCAATGGAACAGGATAGAAAACCCAGAAATGAACCTGCAAACTATATGATCAACTAATCTTTGACAAAGCAGGCAAGAATACCCAGTGGAAAAAGGACAGTCTCTTTAACAAATGGTATTGGGAAAATTGGACAGCAACATGTAGAAGAAGAATGAAGCCAGACCACTTTCTTACACCATACACAAAAATAAATTCAAAATGGATGAAAGTTCTAATTGTGAGATAGGAAACCATCAACGTCCTAATGGAGAACACAGGCATCAACCACTTTGACTTAGGCCACAGCAAATTCTTACTAAATATGTCTCCTGAAGCAAGGGAAACAAAAGCAAAAATTAACTATTGGGACTTCATTAAAAAAAAAAAAAAACAGCTTCTGCACAGTGAAGGTAACAATCAGCACAACTAAAAGGCAGTCTATGGAATAGGAAAAGATATTTGCAAATGACATATCTGATAAAGGATTAGCATCAAAAATCTATAAAGAACTTAACAAACTCAACATGCCAAAAACAAATAATCCAGTTAAGAAATAGAAGACATAGACATTTTTCCAAAGAAGACATCCAGATGGCTAACAGACACAAGAAAGGATGCTCAACATCCCTCATTATCAGGGAAGTACCATCAAAACCACAATGAGATACTACCTCATTCCTATAAGAATGGCTAAAATTAACAACGCAGGAAACAAAAGATGCTGGGGATGATGGGGAAAATGGGGAACCCTCTCACTTTATTCATTGGAATGCAAACTGGTGCAGCCACTGTGGAAAACAACATGGAGGCGCCTCAAAAAATCAGAACTATCCTATGATGCAGCAATTGCACTAGTATTTACCCAAAGGTTACAAAAATATAGATTTGAATAAGTGTGTGCACCCTGATGTTTATAGCATAATATATAATATTATAAATTTTATAATATATAAATTTTAAATAATAAATAAATAAATAATATTATAAATTATATTATTACCATAATAGCTAAATTGTGGAAACAGCCCAAATGTCCATTGATTGATGAATGGATAAGAAAATAAAGTATATATACATAATATTATATTACTCAACCATCAGAAAGAATGAAATCTTGCCATTTGCAACAATGTTGATGGAGCTAGGGTGGCTATGGTGTACTATGCTAAGCAAAATAAGTCCGTTAGAGAAAGACAAATACCATATAATTTCATTCATAGGTGGAACTTAAGAAACAATACCAATGAACATACAGGAGGGGCAGAAGATAGAAGGGGAAATAAACCATAAGAGACTCTTAAAGATTGAGAACAAACTGAGGGTTGATGGTGGGAGGTGGGTGGGGGATAGGCAAGATGAGTGATAGGTATTAAGGAGGGCACTTGTTTTGAGCATTGGGTGTTGTATTTAAGTGATAAATCACTAAATTCTACTCCTAAAACTAGTGTTGTATTGTACATTAACTAGGATTTAAATAAAAATTTGAAGAAAAAAATAAAATGATTTTAGTGACTAATGGCACTCATTCTTAATCATGAGTAAAATTGTACTTTTTAAAAAATGTACCTTTAAAAACACTGATTTTCAGAAAAATTATGCAGTATTTCAATAAAAGTGAACACATTATATTTAACAGACCATTAGTCTGTTAACTTCTAAGTTAACACATTCTTATCTTTCCAAAACTGAACACCATGTGATAAGAACTATGATTCATGAATTTTGTTAATACTTCTCTAATGACAGATATGTTTTCTTTTAGGAATTTTATGGTTTAGGGTCCTACATTTAGGTCTTTAACCCATCTTGAGTTTATTTTTGTATATGATGTAAGAAAGTGGTCTAGTTTCATTCCTTTGCATGTAGCTGACCAGTTTTCTCAGCATGTTATTTAGAGACTGTATTTTCTCCATTTTATATTTATTCTTGCCTCCTTTTTTTTTGTAATTAATTGACCATATAGGCAGAGTTTATTTCTGGGCTATCTATCTTATTCCATGATCTGTGGTTTACTTTTGTGTAAGTACCATACTGCTTTGATTACTCTAGCTTTGTAATATATCTTGAAATCTGGATTTGGTTACCTCCAATTTTGTTTTCTTCTCAAGATTGCTTTGACAATTGGGAGTCTTTTCTGGTTCCATACAAAAATTTTATTATTTGTACAACACATGAAATGGTGCTCAACATCACTAATCACCAGGGAAATGCAAATCAAAACTACAATGAAACCTCACCTCACACCAGTCAGCATGGTTAGTATCAAAAAGACAAGAAATAACAAGTGTTGGCAAAAAGGTGGAGAAAAGGGAATCCTCATACACTATTGGTGGAAATGTAAATTGGTGCAATCACTGTGAAAACCAATATGGAAGTTCCCCCCCCAAAAAAAAAATTAAAACCAGAACTACCATATGGCCCAGCAATTCTGCTATATATTTAACCAAGAAAAATGAAAACACTGATTTGAAAAGATAAATGCACCCTTATGTTTATTGCAGAATTATTTACAATAGTCAAGACATGCAAGAAACCTAAGTGACCATTGATAGACGAATGGATAAAGATTTGGTACACACACACACACACACACACACACACAAGAATATTATTCAGTCATTTAAAAGAATGAAATCTTGTCATTTGTGACAACATGAAGGGACCTATAAGGTATTATGCTAAATGAAATAAATCAGAGAAAGATAAATACCATGTGGTTTTACTTACATATGGAATCTAAAACCAAAACAAATGAAAAACAGAAACAGACTGGTAAATACAAAGAACAAACCGGTGGTTGCCAGAGGGGAGAGGAAGGAAGAATGACTAAAATAGGTGAAGAGAATTAAGAGGTTCAAACTTCCAGTTATAAAATAAGCCACAGAGATGAAAAGTACAGCATAGGGAATATAGTCAATGTTAGTGTAATAACATTGTATGGTGACAGATGGTAACTGCACTTATTGTGGTAAGCACTGAGTAAGGTATAGAATTGTAGAATCAGTGTTGTATACCTGAAAATATTATAACATTTTGTGTTAACTGCATTTCAATTATCGGCACCCTAGAAGTCTCCCTTATGTTCTGTCAGTCATTAAACCGCCAGCAATAAACATTATTCTGAATTCTAGCACCATAAATTATTTGTTTCCTTTTTGTTTAAAAATCAACTTTATTAAGAGGTGCTTGGGTGGATCAGTTGGTTAAGCATCTGACTCTTGTTTAGGCTCAGGTCATAGTCTCAAGGCGATGAGATCAAGGCTCTGTGAGCCCTGAATCAGGCTCTGTGAGCAGTGCAGAATCTGCTTCGGATTCTCTCCCTCTGCTCCTCCCCCCAACTCATGCTTGTGCTCTTTCTCTCAAATAAATGAACAAAATATTTAAAAATAAACTTTATTAAAAAACAATATAAATGTAATAAAATTTGCCCAATTTATATGCATAGTTCAATGAGTTTTGACAAATGTATATACCTATATTACTGCTACCATAATCTAGATATAGAATATTTCTGTTACCTTAAGAATTTTCCCAATGTCCTTTTACAATCTGCCACCACCTCTGGACCCAGGCAACTTACTTATTTGCTTTTTGGTACTATAGATTAGTTTTCTTCTTTTCTAGAATTTTATTTAAATGGAATCAATAATTTATATTATTTTGTATTTGGCTTCTTTTTCATCATAATATTTTTATGTTTTAGCAATATCATTATGTGTATAAGCACTCTGTTCCTTTTGGTTGTTGGGTAGTGTTCTAATTCTACTTATTTTTGAGATTATATATATGGAATCATACAGTATATATTCTTCCATGTACAGTTTCTTTCTCTAATGTAACCTTATGTCTAGGAGATTCATCCATGTTCGTGATTTAGCACTCATTTTTTCATTCTTATTGCTACATAGTATTCCATCTTATGAATAATCCATAATTTTAAAACCTGGTTTACTAATGGTACACATTTGGAGTTTTCTAGTTTGGAGCCATAATGAATAATTCTACCATGAAAATTCATGTATATGTCCCACAGAAATTTCTGGGATATTGTGTAATCATTTCTTCAAATATAGTGAATAATGACCTATTGTTTTCTCAAATGCTTATAGCAATAATACACATCCACAAGCAGAGTTTGAAGGTTCCTGTTATTTTATATCCTTACCAGTATTTTGTTTATACAATTATTTTATCAGTTGCAGTGGGTATGTTGTAGTATCTTATGGTGGCATAAATTTGCATTCCTGTGTTTGACAAATAGGTTGATCATTGTTTTATATGCTTGGTTTTTTATATTTTTTTTTGGTGAAGTTTCTTTTCAAGTCTCTTTCACATTTTTATATCATGCTGTCTTTTAATTGTTGATTTGTAATAGTTGTTTAAACATTCTACATGGGAGGATTTTTTTTTATGTTTTACATATGTCTTCTCTTACAGTGTCTGTCTTAGTCTGTTTGGGCTGCTATAACAAAATACCACAGAACCGATGGCTTATAAACAGTGGAAATTTATTGATCACAGTTCTGGAGGCTCAAAGTTCAAGATCAGAGTGCCAGTATGGTGAAGTGATAGTCCCCTTCAGGGTTGCAGACTTCTCTTTTATGCTCACATGATAGAAGGGCCTAAGGAGATCTGCAGGATGTCTTTATAAAAGCACTAATCCTATTCATGTAGACTCCACTGTCATGACGTAATCACTTTCCAAAGGCCTCTCACCTAATGCCAACACATTGAGCATTATATTTCAACATATGTTTTTTGAGGGGATACAAACATTCAAGCCATCACAGTGTGGTTTGCCTTTTCATTGTTTTAATGTTTTTAAAAATAATAACCAAAGTTCTTAATTTTAAGGCAGTTCCATTTATCAATCTTTTCATTTATTATTAGTGCTTTATGGTTAGTTAAGTCATTATCTACCCTAAAGTCACAAAATATTCATGTATAATACCTCTCAGAAGTTTTATTGATTTGCTTTTCTCATTTAGACTTATGATCAGTATTAGAATCGATTTTTGTGTAGGTTATGAGATAAAGGTCAAATTCTTTTTTTCATATGGCTTTTCATTTGTTTCAATAAGATATCCTGATTGAACTATCTATTACTCACTCTTCAGCAAAGCCACTTTTGTCATAAAACATACGTCTATGTATACATGGGCCTGTTTCTGTGATATCCATCTGACTCCATCAATTTATTTGGTACTTTAACAAGCACCATTATATCTTAATTATTGTAATTTTATGATTATAAGCTTTGAAGTTATTTTTACTTTGACAATGAATTTTTAGGCTCAATACCAAAACACGATCTGTGAAAGAAAAGATTAAGTTGGACCCAATTAAAATTAAGATATTCTTCTCTGCAAAAATGCACTGTTTAAAGAACGAAAATATAAGCTACAGACTCAGAGAAAATGCTTTCAGAAACACATAGAGGATAAAAGACTTGTGTCCAAAATATTAAAAAAAAATTAAAACTTAGAAATAGTAAAAAAAAAAAAGAAAAAAGGCAAAACAAAACATACAACCAGATTAAAAATAGACAAAGGATCTGAATAGACACCACAACAGAGAAGATATACATATGTCAAATAAGTATAGGAAAAGATGTTCAACACCATTTGTCCTTAGGGAACTGCAAATTACAACTATATGCTACATCTACACACCTACTAAAATGGCTAAAACCCCAAAACTGACAGTACTAAATACTTCTGAAGATGCAGAACATCTGGAACTTTCATTCATTGCTTATAAAAATGTAGAAAGTTAAAGTCACTTTGGAAGACAGTTTGGCAGTTTCTTAAAAAGCTAACATAATCTTCTAAAGCTAAATATATATGACTTAGCACTTATGATCCTAGGTGTTTCCACAACAGATTTGAAAAGGTATGTTCACACCAAACATGCACATGAATGTATAACAACTTTATTCATAATAGCCCAAAACTGGAAATAACCAGGATACCCTCAAGTAGCTGAATAGGTAAACAAACTATAGTACATTCATTGGAATATTATTTAGCTATAAAAATAAATTATCTGCTGAGCTATGAAAATATCTGGATGAACATTTAATACATACTGTTAAGTTAAAAAAAGGCAGTATGAAAAGGCAATATGATGTATGATCTCAGTTATATAACCTTCTGGGAATGGTAAAATTATAGAGGCAGTAAAAAGATCAGTAGTTGGCAAGAAATTAGAGTATAGAAGGAGAGTGACTAGCTAAAACAGGTAATTTTTAGGATGTCAGAACTAATATGTATGATGTTTTAATGCAGGATATGTGACAATATGCATATCTTTATGATAGAATTTTACAGCACAAAGAGTGAATTGTAATGTATGCCTTTTTAAAAATTTATTTGAGAGACAGAGCAGGAGGGCAGAGGCGGGATGGAGAGGGATAAGCAGACTCTGTACTGAGCATGGATTCCAACGCAGGACTCAATGCAGGGCTCATCTCAGGGCTCAATCTCATGACCCTGAGATCATGACCTGAGCCAAGATTTGGACACTTAACCAACTGTGCCACCCAGGTTCCCCAATGTATGCAAAATTTTAAAAATCATTTAAGTGGTCAGGTAATCCCAGAAAGAAATGTATACTGTACAAGATAATCTAACTGTATTATACGTGCATGAAACAATCATAGTAAAGAGGTTGGGGGGAAAGGTGTTAAGTTAAAAAACTTCGGAAATGAGTGATATCTGTAAGATTAAAGGCAAAAGAAACTGCATATTAGAGTTGTACTCTAATTGATAGTTGTTTCCCCTGGGGTTACAGGCTAGAAATTCTATACCATTATACATATATATTGTAATTAAACAATTAAGTAAATGAATGGTAGATCAGAGAGTCAAGTCTCTCACTGATTGAGTGGGAGGTTATAGATAAACAAAGGAAGAGGCTAGAATTATTCCTGTGGTAATGATTCAGAGTTAGAGACGTTAATTTGAACTCATTGTCAGCTCAAAATAAATACAGATGGTTTCATATATTAAATATTTGTAGACATGTATATACAGAAGTTAATAGACACATATATGTCCTTGTTCTGTTAGTTGAAAGGAACTAGAAGCAATGAATTCCCCAGTAGCAAAAAACACTCCAAGCAGTTGAACTTAGATTTTTAAAATCACTCTCTAATAAATTAACCAAGGCTTCTTGCAAAAATGATTCTAGGACTGAAACAGGAAATATATGCAGTGATTCAGAGCATCTTGTAGTGTTAGAAAATAATGAAGTGATTAAAAATAAGTCTACACTGATAGGAGTATATAAAAGGGACAAAGTAGCCAACTGAAAGAGCTCCCAATGGCCAGAACTAGAACTTTGAGCAACAAAATAAACTAGTATTAGCTTATAGCCTAAAGTCTAAAATAAGTTTTAATGAGTCCATATTGATATAAGTAAATTATTGAATAAATAAATAGGTAGGGGAGAAGAAATAACCATTGCAGAAGAATTTCAGATAATTTTGTTGATACTTCAACTTCAAGGAGAGGGAGTATAAATCCTCATTATGTAAGTATGGGTTGTGAATAGTAGCTTTCTTTCAAAATATGGGAAGGGGAAAATAAGAATAATTTCATATTGGAGAAATCTGACAACTATTGCCTTAGCTAGATGGCAAAAGTTAATATCAACAAGTCATGTTGATAGTATGTACCCTTGATAGGATGTGATGACTATGGCACTTCACCTCTGTGGTCTTCTTCCCAAAATGCATAACCCCAGTTTAACTGTTCCAGGCACAGATGGCTTTACTGGTGAATTTTATCAAACAGCTGTTAAAGAAATAATAATAATTTCACAAAAATTCTTACAGAAAATTGAAGAAGAGAGAATATTTTCTATCTCATTTCTATGAAACTCTCCTCACCCTAAACAGAAAAAGACATTATAAGAAAAATAAACTATAGACATATGTCCTTTATTAACATGGATGCACCAATTTCAAGCAATTTTTTAAACAAATTGAATCCAACAATGTACAAAATAATGATATACCTGGAACAACCTTGATTTATGTCAGAGATGCAAAGTTGTCAACATTTGAAAATCAGTCAAGTCTCCATGTTAACGGGCAAAATGAAAGATGGTATGGTCCTCTCAATAGAAAAGAAATTATTTGAGAAATCTAACTTTTTTGATGATAAAAACATTCTACAAACTAAGAATAGAAGAGGAAACCTCCCCAACTTGATAAAGGCTTTCTGTGAAAAGACCATAAACAACATCATAGTTAATGTTGAAAGACTGAATGTTTTCCTCATAAGATCAAGAACAAAGCAAGGAAATCCACTCTCACCACTTTTACTTAACACTGTACTAAAGGTTCTAGCACAGCCAAACAAGCAAGAAAAAGAAATGAAAAGCATTCGTTTTTGAAAGGAAATAATACAACTGCATTTATTCACAGAAAACATAATCATCTACTCATATAATCTGATGAAACCTTTAAGACTTATTATAAGTAACACATAAATTTGACAAGTTTGCAAGATACAAGATCAATATAAAATGCATTTTATTTCTTTTTTTATGTTATGTTATGTACTACTAGCAATCAGAAATTGAAATGGACAAAGATAACATTAGTTATAATAGATCAAAAATACCAAAATATCAAATATTTTGGAGAAAATATCACAAAGTATTGGCAAGATATATATATTAAAAACTCTAAAACATTGTTAGGAGAAATTAAAGAAGACCTAAAAAATGGACAGAGACATTCTGCCAGTGGGTCTCAAGACCAAATATTGTTAAGACATTAATTTTCCCAAATCCTTTTATAGATTTACCGCAATCCCAATCAAAATAAGAGTAGGCATTTTTTTGCAGACTAGACAAGCTAGTTCTAAAATTTATATGGAAACACAAAGTAACTGGAATAGCCAAAATAACCCTGATGAAGAAAAACAAAGTCAGAAGACTTACATCTCCTAATTTCAAGATTTATTATAATGCTAAAGCAATGAAGCAAAATACACTACAGTAATATACAATTACACAACTATTAGAATGACTGAGAATCCAATGTGCTGGGAAACTTGATAGTCCAGGAAAATCTGAGGTTGGTCACCCTAATTACATTTATATAAAATTTTATAAAATACAAACTAATATGTAGTGACAGAAATTATATCAGGGGTTGCCTGGGATAGAGAAGGGAAGAGCCCAGGGCCAGATGGCTTCCCAGGACAATTCTACCAAGCAATTAAAGAAGAATTAATACCTATTCTCCTGAAACTCTTTCAAAAAACAGAAATGGAAGGAAAACTTCCAAATTCATTTTATGAGGCCAGCATAACCTTGATCCCAAAACCAGACAAAGACCTCATCAAAAAGAATTACAGACCAATATCCCTGATGAACATGGATGCAAAAATTCTCACCAAAATACTAGCCAATAGGTTCCAACAGTACATTAAAATGATTACTTACCACAACCAAGTGGGGATTTATTCTGGGGCTGCAAGATTCGTTCAAGATCTGCCAGTCATTTGGTTTTGGTGATTCACAGACCTGTACCCCCAGGGATAAAAATATATGTTTATAAAAAATAAAAAAATTTAAAGAAAAAAAAAATAAAATAAATACATCAAAAAAAAAAAAGATCTGCCAGTCAATCAATGTGATACTATACTTTAATAAAAGAAAGAACAAAAACCAAATGAAAAAGTATTTGACAAAGTACAGCATCCTTTCTTAATCAAAACTCTTCCTAGTGTAGCAATAAAGGGTACATACCTCAATATCTTAAAAGCCATCCATGAAGAACCCACAGCAAATATCATTCTAATTGGGAAAAACTGAGAGTTTTTCCCCTAAGGTCAGGAACGTGGTAGGGATATCCATTATCACCACTGCTGTTCAACATAACACTAGAAGTCCTAGTCTCAGCAATCAGACAACAAAAATAAAAGGCATCTGAATTGGCAAAGAAGTCAAACTCTCACTCTTTGCAGATGACCTGATACTTTATGTGGAAAATCCTAAAGACTCTACTCCAAAACTTCTAGAACTCATACAGGAATTCAGTAAAAATTGTCAGGGTATAAAATCAATGCACAGAAATCAGTTACATTTCCATACACCAACAGCAAGACAGAAGAAAGAGAAATTAAGGAGTTTGATCTCATTTACAATTGCACCCAAATACACAAGATACCTAGGAATAAATCTAACTGAAGAACAAAGAACCTGTACTCAGAAAACTAAAGAATCCTCATGAAAGAAATTGAGGAAGACCAAAGAAATGGAAAACGTTCCATGCTCATGGATTGGAAGAACAAATATTGTGAAAATGTCTATGCTACCTAGAAAGATCTACACATTTAATGTAATCCCTATCAAAATACCATCAACTGTTTTCAAAGAAGTGGAACAAATAATACTAAAATTTATATGGAACCAGAAAAGATCCCAAATAAATAGAAAAATGTTGAAAAAGAAAATCAAAGCTGGTGGCATTACAGTTCCATACTTCAAGCTCTATTACAAAGCTGTATTCATCAAGACAGTATGGTACTGGCAAAAAAAACTGATGCATAGATCAATGGAACAGGATAGAGAGCCCGGAAGTAGACCCTCAACTCTATGGTCAACTAATCTTTGACAAAGCAGGAAAGAATATGCAGTGGAAAAAAGACAGTCTCTTCAACAAATGGTACTGGGAAAATTGGACAGTCACATGCAAAAGAATGAAAATGGACCATTTCCTTACACCACACACAAAGATAGACTCAAAATGGATGAAAGACCTTAATGTGAGACAGGAATCCATCAGAAATCTTGAGGAGAACACAGGAAGCAACCTCTTCGACCTCAGTCACAGCAACTTCTTCTTAGAAACATCCCCAAAGGCAAGGGAAGCAAGGGCAAAAATGAACTATTGGGGTTTCATCAAGAGCAAAAGCTTTTGCACAGCAAAGAAAATAATCAACAAAACCAAAAGACGACCAACAGAATGGGATAAGATATTTGCAAATGACATATCAGATAAAGGGCTTATATCTAAAAATCTATAAAGAACTTCTCTAACTCAACACCTGAAGAACAAATAATCCAATCAAGAAATGGGCAGAAATGGGGCACCTGGGTGGATCAGTCACTTAAGCAGCTTTCTTTGGGCTTGGGTCATGATCCCAGGATCCTGGGATCGAGCCCTGCATTGGGTTCCCTGCTCAGCATAGAGCCTGCTTCTCCCTCTCCCTCTGCCTGCAGCTCTGCCTACTTGTGCTATCTCTCTGTCAAATAAATAAATAAATAATCTTAAAAAAAGGAAATAGGCAGAAGACATGAACAGACATTTCTGCAAAGGAGACATCTAAATGGCCAACAGACACATGAAAAAGTGTTCAACATCATTTCACATCAGGGAAATACAAATCAAAACCTCAGTGATAGACCACCTCACACAAGTCAGAATGGCTAAATTAACCATTCCAGAAACAACAGATGTTGGTGAGGATGTAGAGAAAGGGTATCCCTCCTACATTGTTGCTGGGAATGCAAGATGGTGCAACCACTCTGAAAACCAGTATGTAGCTTCCTCAGAAAGTTGAAAATAGAGCTACCTTATTACCCAGCAATTGCTCTATTGGGTATTTACCTGAAAGATACAAATGTAGTTATCCAAGGGGGAACATGCACCCCAGTGTTTATAGCAGCAATGTCCACAATAGCCAAACTATGGAAATAGCTTAAATGTCTAACAACAGATGAATGGATAGAGAAGATGTGGTATATATAAAATGGAATATTATGCAGCCATCAAAAATGAAATCTTGCCATTTGCAATGATGTGGATGAAACTAGTGGGTATTATGCTAAGCGAAATATGTTAATCAGAGAAAGACAAATATCATATGATCTCACTGATATATGGAATTTGAGAAACAAGACAGAAGATCATAGGGGAATCAAGGGAAAAATGAAACAAGATAAAACCAGAGAGGGAGACAAACCATAAGAGACTCTTCATCTCAGGAAACAAACTGAAGGTCTCTGGAGTGGAGCTGAATGGGAGGGATGGGTAGCTGGGTGATGGATACTGGAGAAGATATGGACATGAAATGCTGGCACTAGAACCATGGAGACCATGGAGACCAACTGCTATGATGAGTGCTGTGAATTGTTTAAGACTTATGAATTACAGACCTGTACCCCTGAAGCATATAATACATTATATGTTAATTAAAAATGTGCAGTTTATTGTATGTAAATTATATATCACAGTTTTGCTAAAATAAAAATATTGTCTTGGTTGTATCTTGAAGTCTTAATATATGTTGCTTTCACTATCATTAACTTCTGAGTATTGTTATATTTCCATTGTGATCTGAGTATTGTTATATATATATATTGTTATATTT
Source organism: Mustela erminea (assembly GCF_009829155.1). Lineage (NCBI taxonomy): Eukaryota > Metazoa > Chordata > Mammalia > Carnivora > Mustelidae > Mustela > Mustela erminea. Next base: position 126,953,501 of record NC_045635.1, on the reverse strand, counting down.
CCATTGTGATCTGAGTATTGTTATATTTCCATTGTGATCTGATTAAATTCCTAAGTTACTTAGAAGTACATTTTAAAATAATTTCTAAATGCATGGTCATTTGTCTTTTTTTGTTATTACTTTCATATCTCATTTTGCAGTGGCAAAAGATCAGTCTGTATGATATCTAATGCTTTAAAACCTACTGAGGTTTTCAGTAGACCATGATCATTTTTTGGGGGTGTGAATATTTTATACATGAGAAAAGTCTGTGGTCTGTAATCGTTGGCTAAAAATTTATATATGTCATTAGGTCAAGCTATTAATACCTTTCCCCACTGTTTATGAAACTGGTCCTTCTCAATCTAGCTGAACTTGACAACATTCTCTACTGTCTGTCCATTAGCATATTTTTGTTACCACTATTGTAACATTTACTGTAATATGACTTGATTGTGGAGATTTTACAGTGTACTTTGATGGAGCAAAGTATCAGAAGTACCTACTATGAAAAGCCCTTACCTGTAGTTTATTAATAGAGGTAGTGCATGGGGCTATGTATATACCCTATGGAAGTAGCTAACAAACTGAAGGACATCTCCATCTGAATAAAAAGGAAAACAGTCTCACAGGACTCACTAAGCCTAGGTGGGCTAGAACTCAAGACTGCCATGAAAAGGGTACAGTTTGGAGGGTCACAAACACTGAAGTTGCACTACAGATGCAGGACATGGAATGCTGGCACTAGAACCATGGAGACCAACTGCTGGCTAAAGAAACAGGTGGTGCTAACTAGCTCCACTGCCATTACTTCCAACCAAGTGGATTCTGTACAGTCTCTGCTTCTTTCCTTCTCTAGCCTTTGAGCCTAGGCAGTCAAAATGAATGACAAATGGCCATTAAAGTTCATCACTTTGCTTTGTAATATCTACCTTTCAAGACACACACACACACACACACACACACACACACACACCCCTTTCTTTCCCTTACTGAAAATAATGGTATTTAATACCTTCACAATTGAAAACAAAACAAAACAAAACACTCAACCCCATCCCACAAAGCATAGATCCAATTTGTTCATGCATCTAATTCCAAGTCGGGGATCTCTACATGGTATCCAACTTTCCCTTACTTACATCAGGCCCCTGTACTAATAGTAACCTATGAACTAAATTTTAAAAATAAATATTCCCCAACACTCCTCATATGTATAATTCAGTATCCAGGTAGTAGTCTGGAACCACAGCAATTTTTCTTAACAGAGAGAATGTTAATTAAAGAATTGCTAACTAGCATAACTTTTGTTAGGTAACTGAAAGGATAAAAAGAAAACTCTAAGCTATCATATAGGTAGTGACTTCAGGAAGTAGAGTTGGTGGAACAGAGAAGAGGTCAAAATTATTGAAACTCTTAGAAACTTACAGGAGCTGAAACCCAGAAGTAGGCAGGAGGAGTAAGTCATATCTCCCTCTTCTAGTCTTGCAATCATCCTTGAGCATGCGTTGTTGGCAAAGCAGATTTGCAGAGTCTCAGCTTCAGCATCACAGAGCAGAGCACAGAAGGGTGGGTGTAGAGTTGAGAGAAAATCACTTAATATCTGGCATAGTCTAAGTGCCCCTTTGGCCATTCACCATCATTACATACTCTTTTACACTCCTATACCATACTTCAAAACTTTAATATAATAACTAAAAACTCTGTGTCTGACAAGATCCAACCATCCTTTATATAAAAGAAGATATTCTCACATTCTCTTCAAAATGCATCTCCAGGGGCGCCTGGGTGGCTCAGTGGGTTAAAGCCGCTGCCTTCGGCTCAGGTCATGATCCCAGGGTCCTGGGATCGAGCCCCACATCGAGCTCTCTGCTCAGCAGGGAGCCTGCTTCTTCCTCTCTCTCTGCCTGCCTCTCTGCCTACTTGTGATCTCTGCCTGTCAAATAAATAAATAAAAAATCTTTTAAAAAAATGCATCTCCAAAAATTATTGTATCTACTTTCATGATCAATATCTGAGATATATTAATTTCTCCTCAAATTCAGTCACAATATATTTGAACATTATTTTATATAGAAATAAAACCTTAAATTGAACCACCAACTACACTTGTTTTAAATAATAGGGGAAGAAGAATAGAAGGGAAGCTTCTATATCTGGTCATGATATCTTCTTTCTTCCACTTCTCATTCCACAATTCTCTTGTCCTCAGTTATGACCTCAACTGGTTAGGGTTTTTATCTGGTAGCATAGACCAAACTTTCATCCCTGAAGGACCTAAACTTTAATGGTCCTGTCTTTTTTTTCCCCTTAGTTGCTATAATTTTCCTTTAACTTTTTTTTTTTTTTTTTTTGGATATGGAAGTATTTATCTTAAAACACCGAGGAGTCCCTTGGGTTCCAGACATGGTGCTCAATGTCCTCATTGTATATCAGCAATACAATCCCCCTTTCATAATTAAGATCAGTCACCACAGTCTGTATTATAATCCCTTTCTTGGGAACCTAGGTGACTCAGTAATTAAATGTCTGCCTCCGTCTCAAGTCATGATCCCAGGGTCCTGGGATCAAGCCCCACATCAGGCTCCCTGCTTGGCAGGAAGCCTGTTTCTTCCTCTCCCACTACCCACCTTCTTGGGTTCCTGCTCTCACTGTCTTTGTCAAATAAATAAATAAAATCTTTTTAAAAATTAGTCCCTTTCTTTAACTCTTGGTTTAGTAGAATGAAGAGCCAAAATGGCTAGGTAGTTGTCTTACCTTGCATTCAATGGAACTATTATTTTATTCCCTCATGAAAGCATTGCCCCTTTGGAAACTAAGACTACCAAATCAGAAATGCTCTGAATTGTGCTCACTAGTAAGCATAAAGTTCACAAATATGTTATCAGATATAATTGTGAGAGAAGATAGTCTTACTTCTATTCTTTGATGAACAGACCCACGTATTTTGGCAATGGGAGAGACAGTACCATATACTGGTGTTATAAGCTGAATTATGTCCCTTAAAAATTCATATGCTAAATCCATAATCATGTGATTGTGTTTGTTATAGGGCCTTTAAGGAGGTAACTTACGTTAAATGAGATCATAAAAGTGGAGCCCTATCTGATAAAAGTGGAATCCTTACAGAAGAAAAGACACTACTAGTTCTTGATCTCTCTCCAACATGTGAGTACACAGCGAGAAGACAGTCATCAGAAAGTCAGGAAGAGGTCCCTGTTGGAACCTTGATCTTGGACATTCCAGCCTCCAGAAGTGTAAGAAAATAAATTTCTACTGTTTAAACTATTCAATGTATGGTATTTTGCTATGCGAGCATAGCAGACTGAGACAACTGGTCTCTAATTCAAAGCATATACCATATATTATAAAACAGAGCCCCATCATTTCAAGTTGTCTTATCCCAGCAGTATGGTCTTTTACTTATATTATGCCAGATACTTCAGAGTAATGAGGTATGTGGTAAAGCATTGAGTTACATGAACATGAGTCTATTGTTACACTTTTTTTTTTGCAGTCAGATTATTTCTTTGACTAAAAGCATTGCCATGCTGAACACCATTATGATACATTAGGCAACCAATGAGCTCATGAATTGTGATAAGGGTAGAAGTATTTCATGTAGGGAGGGCAAACCCATATTTTTAACACGTATATTCCTACAGAGATGAACCTCTTCCTCCTCTGTGTTAGAATATGGCCATGATAACCAAGTTGCCACCAGATGGTTAGCTGGTCTCTCTCAAGGAAATGTTGCCACATCAGGCACTTAGTGTTGTTCTCTGATGTTGGCAGGTAGGATCTTCAACAGTAGTGATAACCAGGTAAGTTGCTGACCGCATGCTAACCCTGTCACCATGACCACTCTGTTCATGGAATCACTGAATAAAGATTTGGATGGCTGGGAAAGAGGCTGGAAGAAATTGAAAAAAAGTACCTTTTTTATCTGTTACTTAAAAAAATTGAGGGGCGCCTGGGTGGCTCAGTGGGTTAAAGCCTCTGCCTTCGGCTCAGGTCATGATCTCAGGGTCCTGGGATCGAGCCCCATGTCGGGCTCTCTGCTCAGCAGGGAGCCTGCTTTCTCCTCTCTCTCTCTGCCTGCCTCTCTGCATACTTGTGATCTCTGTCTGTCAAATAAATAAAAATCTTTAAAAAATTGAGGTATAATTGGTATACAACATTATATTAGTTTCAGGTATATGATAAGTCAATATTTGTATATATTGCAGAATGATCACTGCAATAATTCTAGTTAGCATCCATCCCCATACATAGGTACAGAATTTTTTTCTTGCAACAAAAACTTTTAAGATCTACTCTCTTAGCAAATTTCAAATATGTAACACAGTATTATTAACTGTAGTCTCCATGTTGTCAGTGTACTCTTTTGTCTGTGTAATCACTGAGCTGCCTCTGCAATGTATGCCATTAGTTAGCATTCACATGGTACAAAAATAACTTCATGCTCTGACCACACTGAGAGGTCTTTTATTGTCACTGGTCTTCAATTCTACCCCTTCCAAGTCCTGACCATATAACTAAACTATTGAGAAATTCCCATGAGTCAGCATAAATTTGTACATCTGGCCATTTTTCATTCTGGATCAAGTTGACAACAAAATGTACAGCTTGAATCTTGGCCCACTGGGAGACTTTCCCTTCACCGCTGTCCTTTAGGGTTACCTCTGACTGGGGCTTTAATGTCCAATTCCATAATATAATACAGAAAATCTATAAAATAGGTCTGATATGTCTCCTCAGCCAAATCGTTTAAAAGATTACCTATGAAACCATAGATGTGAATACAATGAGAGGAGTCAATGTAGCAGGTGTTGGTCTAAATCACCTGTTCTTACAAATTACTTGGATTTTTAAGACCTGCCTCAGCTGTTAGCAATCATTTCCACCTGGTGAAAAAGTTCTGCTGTGTATGCTCAACGTTAAGCCTTTCTGGGTCAAATAATAACTAGTTCATGATAAGAAAGTGGGCTGCATGATCATTTAATAGCACATGATTAGGTATTCATTCTATATTAAAGCTCAGAAGCAATCCAGGGCTGTTTTGCAAAAGCTAAGTATAGATTTTCTCCAAAAATCCTAGAGATATGGTATATGATTCTCATAGTGATGCTTCCAAGAGGTTCCATGTAGCATTGCTATTTACCACAGATAATGAATCTGCTGGATTATAAGGCCAAAATGAAAAAGCAGCTTGCACAGTTTTGCTGCAGCTTGCACTCACTGCTGAGTCTTTTCTTTCTCTGGCCCTTAACAATACCAGAAACCTTAGGGATTACTGAGTAAATAGTACAATTAGGATATCCAAATGTAGTATATATTGCCTCATAAATTTAAAAAAAGAATAAGGAAATAAAATTGTGTCTCTTTCTTTGATAGGTGGTTAAAAAAAAAAAAACAGGAATTTGTCTTTTCCTTTCGGTGGGACTATAGTGATTCTTCAAAGCACTGAACCCTCTGAAACTTCACTAAGGTAGTGGATCCCTGAATTTTCATGTTTTTTTTCCTCTTCTATTCTCTGATTCATACATGTCTTACCAAGGCAATTAAAGTACATGCCATTCCATGCACTTCTTTCTCATATGTAATTAGCATAATGCTGCCAGGAGAGTAGACCAGTGTGTAGTATGAAATGTCCAAACAATCAAAATGTCTAGGCTCTATATTTTGGGGGGAAAAACAGAATAGTTGATGGCTCCTTGAGGAAAAACTGTGAAGATGTACTATGTGCCCTTCTGGGTAAAGCAAACATTTCTGGTGATTTTTTAAAATTAGTCTGGAGAAAAGCATTGTAAAGGTCAGTAGATGAATAGCAAATGTCAGGAGCTATGTTGATTTTCTTCAGCAGAAACACTGTATGTGCAAAAACAGCTTAAAATTGAAATCACTACCTGATTAAGATAAAAATAATCAACAGTTATTCTCTAAGATCTATCTTTCTTCTCTGCAAGCCAAAAAGATGAGTTAAGTGGAGGTGTTAAATGTATCACATCCTTGAATTTTGATGAGCTGTTATATTTAAGTTATTTTGTAATTTTATAGCCAGCATAATTTTGTTCAGTGCCCTATTGTCAGTAATATTGGCCCTACAGCTACAAGAAGTAAATTATTTTGGGTTACCACAGAACTCTCTCTGGTTCTCTATGATTTGAGTTTAAAGTGTATAGACTCAATCTTATCATTTTCATTCTATACAAGCTCCATTTTACTCAAAAGAGTTTACCCAACTCTACAGGCTTTGTGATAATAATTACTTTCATAGCAGTCAATATGGCAGCAGTTTGGACTATCAAAGCATGTATGTTAACAAGAATCCCATGACAGTCAGCACAAGATATACATGAATTGCCAACATCCCAGTTTATATTGACTCAGAGTTGAGCATTATGCTCTATCCCAAAGACACAACCAAACTAATCTCCGAATACAATTTTAGGGTGTTTCCTGGAACCACTTCTGTTATTGCCTTCTTTATAAACAAGGAGACAGAAATAGTACAAATAATTTGAACAGAGAGGATTTAATATAAAGAATTATTTACTAGGTATAAAATTGTTAACTACATGACTTTAAGGGTAAAATGAGAAAGTTCAAAGGGATCATGGAGGTAATAACTACCAGAAGTAGCAGGGTCTGTGGAGCAAAGTGGAGGGGTGGAATTTTAAAATTTAATAAAGACATTGAAACTGAGGGGAGGGGTGTTGTGTAATTGAAGCAAAGACTTCTGATAAAAGAAACTTCTCAGCTAGCATTGGTTTTCCTGAGCTTAGAGGAGCATGACAAGTAGATTTCTGGACTGGACACTCTTTATCTGATTTCTCAAAAAAGATTTCAATGAAATTAGTTCTGCAAGTGTTAGAAAAACTGCAAATAGATTCATTTGCTTCTGTCAGAAAGAACTTCATATGCCTACATTAGGAAGCATTGCTGGAATGATACCCAGAAGAACTGCAAGAAGACCACAGAAGCAAAGAGGAAAAAGCCAGTCTCTCCTTTTTCCTCCAAACTTAGTATCTCTCTGGTATCTTCTATTGGTAGAACTTAACAGGCATTCAGCAGGCAAAGTAGAAATCTGGTTTACAAAGTCCCAGGCCCAGCATCCCAAAGAAGGGTATAGAAGAAGAATTGAATTTAAATTAAAAAAAAGGAAAATATTAAAAAGCAAGTAATCCATAAAAAAGAAGAAGAAAGAAAATGTAAAATTAATTGATATATAAAAAGTATAGGGACACCTGTGTGGCTCAGTTGGTTAAGCATCTGCCTTCAGTGCAGGTTGTGACACTGGGGTCCTGGGATGGAGCCACACATTGGGTTCCCTGCTCAGAAGGAGCCTGCTTCTCCCTCTCCCTTTACTGTTCCCCCATGCTTGTGCTAGCTCTCTCTTTTGTGCTTACTCTCTCTCAAATAAGTGAAAAAATTCTTCAAAAGAATGTATATATGACATAGCAAGTTCAGATATGAACAATAAATCTTTATTTCTGAAATAGGACATGAGGCTATGGGTGATATTTGACTTATTTTCTTCAATATCATTTCATGCTCTCATTTTTAAATATTTTGATAAAAACATTACATACATATACATAAAAATAGATAAATTATACACATATATATCCAGAAAGTATTATGATTGTTTCACACCAGGGTCACAAAAATAAGGTCAAGAAATAGAACATAACTAGCATCCCAGAAATACCCTCAATGACTTTTCTAATAACTCCCCCATCCAACAAACACAAAGACGAACATTGTTCTGACTGTTTACATCATAGTGTTACATGTTTTTAACATTATAATAATGGACACACACACAGCATGTAGTTTCTATCTAAATATATTTCTATATGCTTGCTTTTAATAGTACTTTATTCATTTTTATTAATGTGTTAGGGTTCTCTAGAAAAAAAAAGAACATACACAAATGTATTCATAGGGAAATAAATAGAAAATACTTGTGAAAATTAGTCTTCATTTTTATAACGGACTACATGGTCATAATTGGTATTTACAATTACCTTCTTCAACTATGTATTCTGTATTCCCTTTACCTTCTGCAAGTACCTCAGCTGGTCAGGATTCTTATCTGGTGGAATGGGCCAAACCTTCTTTCCTGAAAGTTCTGCCTTATTAGTAATCCTGCCTGCATTGGGTTGTTACAGTTTTCCATTGACCTTAACCATAGGGTATGGTAATACTAAGAGACATCCTAAGGAATCCCTTATATTTTAGACACACTCTTTTTCACCTATGTTGTGGAGTAGTAATCCAATTTCCCCTTGGTAGTCAGGATCAATCATCCCAGCTAGCACAAGAATCCCTTCTTTGACTATTGATTCATAGGCATGAGGAGTCCAGAGTGGTTGGGTAGTAGGCTTAACTCCCAGTTCAATGGATCTACTGTTATATTTCCTGTTGGAGATATTACTTTCCTCCCTTTGGAACTAAAGGCCTCTAAGACAGCAGAGCACGAGGTCATAGGAACAAGAAGCACAAATGTTACTAGTGGGTCACTAGGATTAATAAGGAGTAGTGCCACTCTTATTTCTTCCCCTTAATTCCTGGACACAGAACAAAAAGCTCTCAAGTGAGGGTGTGTCCGTGAACAACTCTTATAGTTAAATTTCAATGGGTGGAAGGAAGGGATAATCCCAACAAAAGAGCATACTCAAATGCATAGGCAATGATGGGTGCTATTAAACAAGGGAGAATGGCAATAAATTGTGGGGAACTAAAGGAGGTCTTTTAAAGAGTGTGTACCTATCAGTTTGAGAGAGTAACATTTAAGCAATGATTTGAGGCAAGGTATAAAAGCCCAGGTAGCTGGAATATAGTGAGAAAGGGCCAGACCATGTCCCACTTTATGGGCCTAACAGAAGGATTCAAGCTTAATTCCCTGTATGATTAGAAGCCACCAGAAGGTTTTGAACAAATATATAATTATGATTAAGAAGACTACTCTGGTATTCATTTTACCAGAGTAAAATGAATAGACTGCAGATGAATAACAGGAGGTCTGGTAGTAGGGGGGAATGAAAAGGTTGCTATTTCTCAAACCTTCAGCATGATGCCTGGCTCAAAGAATACATTCAAGCTAGATTGGGTGATCAGGAACCTCCATATACTTGGCTTCATGGAAACCTATCAAGGGACCTCAGAGGTGACACTTATGGCCACTTTCCTCCCCCTTTTCCATCTCTCCTCCTCAAGGATGGAGGGCTTAAGAGAAAAAGCTGAGCTTTTTTTTTTTTTTTTTCCCTCTTCCTGCTCCATTTCAGGATGCAGTTAACCTTATATAACTTGGTCTCTGCCAACCAGAAAGAGGCCTAGCCCTCAGGAGAAAGCAGGGGACTGACCAGCTGTGCTAATACCCGGGTAGGCCTATATGCAGAGTTAGAGGAGAGACTGACAAGCCCACATTGACCACCCATCTAAACCAAGACCTCTTATCCAAGCTTTACCAGTCACAGAACTGTTACTTCCATCTTCACCCACCTGATTCACATATATGCCTCTCTAATCCAGAACTCCAAAAGGAAAGAGGTGTTTTAGATCAGGCCCTTGGGATCCCAGCTGTGAACCTAGTACTATGATCATTATTGTGACCATTTTTATTTAACTGATGCCCGAGAATGGCACTCCCACCTGGGCATTTCCCACCAGGCACTAGGCAGCTGCACGGGGTGGCCCATTTAGGGTTGGATTTGTTTGGTCTCTGCTACTATAGCTGCAGCCAGGAACCAGCAACAAGAAACAACCCCTGAAAGCTTGTTGGAAATGCAGCTTCTCAGGCCCCTCCCAGATCCTCTGAATCAGAATCTGCAATTTGACAAGACAAGCACTTTATAATGTGACCTGCCCTGCAAATCTAGCATTCCGCCATCAGGAATTTGTTGAGTGCTTCAAACAAAGCTGTTTCATTTTGGAAACCCAGGAACTACTCTTACATTAATATCTGGGAGCAAATTTCTGGAAAGAACAAATTCTTAAGCAGAATAGGTCCCTACTTGATTCAGCCTGAGGTAGATATGTAATTATCTGGCCTCAGGCACCTACTAGGAGTTATTGAGCCATGCTGGACTAAGGCACAGATGTGTGGTTGTTGGCAAAATGCAAGCTGGCCCTCCCCCAGTTGAGTTGGCGCGTGGTACTTTGCCTTGTTAGTAGTCTTTCTACAGGAATGCTCCTAAGCCACTCTGCTCCTAGAACGGACATGGCAACTGCTATCTCATACATGCAATGCTTTCAGACTACAGGGGTGACTTATTGCCATTGACAGAACAATCAACATGCTCCTTCTAATGAAAGCCGGAGTAAGAGTGGAAAATCTAAGCCATGAGCATCCTGAGCTCCAGAGCTGGGGGTGACTCAGATGTCTCCTTGTTTCACTTTCTACGTGAATTCTTGGTGCTCCCAGAACTTGGGCTGCCTTGGCACCACCAATCGCTGTGAGCTACGGGTTGATATCACAGCCATCTTACCCACAAGATGTAGTGAGTTTGAAGAAGCAAGGTCTCGTTCTCCTTCCACGGGGCCATAGTACAGGCCATTTCATTTACAAATAAGGGAAGCTTCAAAACCATGGACTCCAGCACTCTCATAGTTGAAGGGGCCTTGAGAGTTTAGGGTACACATCTCTTGGGCATGCAGGGTGTCTGCTCAATGGACTATATGAATGCTTTCCTCCACGGAAGAGCTCAGATTGACAGATACGTCTTTCTAACAGTGCTGATTCCTGCCTTTATGACTTCTCCCACACAAACACAGCAGATTGGCCTCTGGGCCTCTCTGAGAGACAGTAACTGGAGGAATCTACTTCTCACACAAAGGGCTAGACCTGATAGTTCATTGATCTTGATACTCTGTTTCTGGTAATGCCACAAAGATGACGAAAGTTTGGGTTTCGTAAAGCTGCGTCAGTCACAATGAGATTTACAAGATGTATTTCTCCTGGAATCCCCTCTGTCCCCAGTTCTTATTTACTCAAAGTACTTTCTCCATTTATAGAACAAAGGGGTCTGGGATAGAGCATTCTTCTTTTTGTAAGGTCACTGCTTTTATTACCTGTTGCCTTGTTAATTGTACATTGTCACCTTCACATCATGGGTGACTCACAGGAATTAAAAATCCATCCAAAAGTTATTAATTAACCTAATCAAAAATGACTTGGTAAATAAGTAGATTGAGCATTTTGGACTGTGATAACCATTAATTGGCCCCCTGGCCTGGCCAAGTACAGAAGTCCTGATCTGTCCTTGGAAACTTGCCATTGCCCAGTTCTATGGGGTTGCCAGGAGCCAGAGCCTCCTCAGAAGGAGAAGTCACAGGTTCTGTCTCAGTTCCAGCTCCTGCTTATATAATTAGGGCGGGAGAAAACCTGAGATAGCAGTCATCTAAAGCCCCACATTTTACAGATGGAAAACCAAGATCCTGACTTGTTCAGCATGTACACACTGCCACATTTTTGGAGTTAGGCAGAAGGTTCCATAGTTCCTCTTTGCATCCTGGAGTAGAGGTTGGAATTACTGGAGGAGTCAGATAGAATCCATGCCAAACTATGAACCAGGTCCCCAGGCCTGAGAAACTGACTTGAAGGACTGGGCCTATTTAAACAATTGTTATAGTATAATAGGACTCTTTCTCCCATTATCTGTCTGTCTGTCTGTCTTTCTGTCTGTCTCTGTCTCTCTGAATTTCATTGCTTTCTCAGCTCATAACCTTCAAGCTGGGATTTCCAGGCCTATATATTCAAGTTTCAGGACTAATTTAAGACTTACCAAATGGAGACATATGTGAAGGGCCATTTCGAACTTCTAACCAGCTGGTGTTACATGGTGGCACATTCCCACAGCTGCCCATTTGTTCTGACCTATCAGCTCTGAGCTGCCAATTCTCTGGCCAAGTTGAATTCTGTAAACCATGTGACAAAAATAGGAGATTCCCTGAAGAAAGAAGGAAATTTTCTCTGAGGAGCCCAATTCTTCAAGAGCCTCCATGGTCCCTATTCTGTACCCAATCCTTAGGGAAGTCTCTTCATACTCATTAACCATGAGTATGTATACAGATGCCCTGTTATTCTTGTAAATAAACTATCAGATGAAAGTCATCTCACCATGCCATTACTTCCACTTCCCCCTACCTAAGTTCCCTTCCCTTTAGGGAATGGGGCTTTCTCCATCAAGGTCTGCTCCCTATCCAGAATACATTCTGGAAACCTACTTGAACAGTATGTTCACTGTCTTTTCTGGTCCTGTGTTGCTTGCTGTACAACAAACTATTTCAAAACTCAGTGGGTTTTTTTTTCATTTATTTATTTTCAGCATAACAGTATCATTATTTTTTTCACCACACCCAGTGTTCCATGCAATCCATGCCCTCTATAATACCCACCACCTGGTACCCCGACCTCCCACCCCCCGCCACTTCAAACCCCTCAGATTGTTTTTCAGAGTCCATAGTCTCTCATGATTCACCTCCCCTTCCAATTTACCCCAACCCCCTTCTCTCTAACTCCCCATGTCCTCCATGCTTTTTGTTATGCTCCACAAATAAGTGAAACCATATGGTTTAAAACAACAGACGTTTTATTGTTTTATCTTGCCACTGCATGGGTTAAGAATCCAGGCAGGGTTGATCTGGGTGCTTCTTCTGACCACATGGCCTCAACAAATATTACTCAGCTATATTCAGCTGGAGGATGGACTACTCTGGTGAGCTCACCACAGTTTCACTCATCTATTTGACGCCTTGGCAGAGATGGCTTGAATGCTAGCCTCAGTTAGGACTGTTAACTAGAGCTCCTACACATGTCCATACCAGCATGGTAGTCTCAGGGTGATTGGAGTTCTTAGATGGCATCTCAAGGCTCAAAGGAGTTTCAGTGTTGTAGTGTTTCAGTAACCCAGGTGGAATACGTATGGCCTTTTATGACCCAGCCTCAGGAGTGACATAGCATCATTTGGCCAGTACCCCACTGATTTTCTAAGTCCTAAGCCCATCCAGATTCAAATGGAACAGAGATATATAAGCCTCATCTCTCAAGGAGAGGAGTGTAAAGAATTTACAGGCATGTTTTAAAACTTCCATAGATGTCTTATAAGAATAAACCAGGCATGGAATGTCCCAAGGCTTTCTTGAATCTTGACTTTCTCTACTTTGTAGATCAAAAGTCAAATGAGCTGAACAAGAAGGTGGTTCATTTCAAGAAGCCTGGTCTTGAAGGATGAAATAAGGGAGCCACAGAACATAACACAACCCCTTTGCCACACTTGTCCACATCTCATTTCTTGGTGGCCAGAAAATAAATGAAAGCGGTGACTAACTCTTATAATATCCTTCAAGCACCATTGGAAAGGACACAAGGGAGGTGACCCAGTATAGAAAAAACATCTTGTGAATCTGACATTGACTCTCTGAGGAATGTTGGACAAGTCTATTTTCCTCTCTAGGCTTCACTTATTTATCTTTGTAGTGGTGATGATTCTTACACTTAGGGCAGTGAATAAAGCCTATAATGTATGGCCTACAATGTATGATATGTATTGACTACAATACAAAAATTGTACAGGTATGACACTTGCTCCTACACAGAATGCTCATAATTTATTACCCTTTTTGCATTCTCATTACTAATTGTTAGTTTTCTTGCTTCTACTTTGTTGTTCCTCACTCCAGTGTCAGTATGGATTTCAAGCTTTCCTTAAGAATACTTAAAGACAAGCTGAGATTTTTAATTTTCTTGTATCTCATATTTCTCAGTCTAAAAATGACATTGGTGTCCTTATTGTTCCAAATGATGACTCTTCTACCTTCTTGTAAAAAAAAAAACTAAACAAAAAGAAATAAAATAAAATGAAAAAAATTAAACAACAAAAAAACCTTCCATTTATTTAAGTCCTGTGTTATTTAGATATCCAACATTCCCTCTTTCCCTGTTTTTTTTTTAAAGATTTTTATCTATTTACTTGACAAAGAGAGAGACCACAAGTAGGTAGAAAGGCAGGCGGGGGGGGGGGTGGTGGAGAAGCAGGCTCCCTGCCATTGCAGAGAGCCCAACATGGGGCTTGATCCCAGGACACCGAGATATGAGATCAACCTGAGCCAAAGGCAGTGATTTAACTCACTGAGCCACACAGGCACCTCTTTCCTTGCTTTTTAAATCTATATATCTGCTAGCTATTCACTGAGAACTTGACACCTGGCTCCGTGTTCCTTTTGCCAAGCTCTGCCTTTATGGATGACTTCAGCATCAAAGTATGTGGTTAATTCCTCCAGCTCCTCAGGTTCTGAATTCTTTAACATCTTTATTTCAAAAGACCCTCTCCTCACTTGATCTTAGCCACCCACTCCCATAGTCACACCATAGATCTTAGCATCTCCTGTTATTGTTCCACCTCCAGAACCAGTATTTCAAGTATCCTATTCTCTGACCACAAACTCCTCTCCTTCTGGGTTGCTTGCTCTACTCTACAGGATGGCTATTCTTCAACATCTAGGAGCTCACCAAATATTGACTTTTTTTGGGGTCTCTCCCAATATTCTATATATTCTATTCCTTTCCTCCAACCTTCCCCCTACCGCCTTTTTTTTTTTTTTTTTTTTTGGTCTGATGTCTTATCTTATTTGGGTAAAATGGCTCACCGATTCAGTTGACTCCTCCCCAATGCATTGCCCAAACTCTCTTGCCTCTCATTTTTACGTAACTTCAACTCTGAGTAAACTGAACAGTCTACTTACTCTGTGCCTGGGTCTCAGCATTTAAATAATGCTGGAGAAAGTTGCACTTAAGGAAGGTTGATCTCATTCAGTTCAATCAGTTCTCCAACACTGGCAATTCTATCACAGGACTCTGGTCAACTCCCTCTCCCCCGCCATTTATCCACAATAACTATTTAAAATCTTATTTACTAACCTCAAAACTCTAACTTTCTTCCTTAACTCCCTCCCACTGTCATCACAGAACTTCCCAGTTCACACATATACACAAAATAAAAATCAACAGAAGGAAATTTCCCTGTGCCATGTATATTAAATCTACAAAAGGACCTCTACTAATACCAATCTTTACTTGTGTCATTCATTTATATTAGAGAAGGTTACTACCCTTCTGTTTTGGTCAAATTCCCCACCTTTGCTTTGATTCACAGTTGATCCCAATTTCTCATAGTCTTCCCCTACCAATTATTCTTTCTCTATCTTTTATGTTCAACTGCTATTGCTTGTCTGGAATTTGAGTAATGGCAGAGCTGAGACGCCATTGATTTGTTCAGGATAGGTGTGTAACTGGGTTTTTAAAAAAAATTATTTATTTATTTGGGAGAGAGAGAATGAGAAAGCACATAAGTTGGAGGAGGGGCAAAAGGAGAGGGAGAAGCAGACACCCCACTGAGCGTGAAGCCCCATGCAGAGCTGAGTCTCAGGACCTTGAGATCATGATCTGAGCCAAAGTCAGACTTTTAACCCTCTGAGACACTCAGGTGCCCTGTGTGTAACTGAATTTTACTGAAAGTGAATTCAGCACACATCCAGAACATAGTGGTTTAGAACAGCAGTCACCAATATGACATGTATGGGAGTGATTCATTGTGATATGAGACAGAAGGTACTACAACGTGTTTCTATGTCTTTGAATGTAAAAAGTGAGACAGAAATTTATCTTCCCATTATGGAATATGCATGTTGACCTATTGTCCTCATTTCATTTTTTCCATTCATGTGACACATAGTCCCGAGTCCTGTGCTATGGAAGAGGTACCCTGAGGTAAGAGGAAAGACGCACAGTGTCCTAGCATTTATAGTAGAGGACATTCATGATTGCGTCAGCATTTTGAGCAAGTCATGTGTGTTAAGCAATATGGATTTATAGATATTAACCAATTTATTTCATGATAGTTTTATTGAGGTATAATTCACTTACTATAAAATTTAGTGAGTTTTAGTATATTCACCAAGTTGTGCTACCATCACCACCATCTAATTCCAGAACATTTTCATGCCCTCAGGTAGAAACTCTATGCCCATTTGCAATCACTACTTCTTTCCCTTCAACTGCCCCCTCAACTATAGACAACCACTAAACTACTTTCTGTTTCTATGTATTTGTCTCATCAGGGTATTTCAAATAGACAGAATCATACAATATATGTTCTTTTGTGCCTAGCTTCTTTCACTTAGTATAATATTTTCAAGGTTCATCCATATTGTAGTATGTATCAGTACTTCATTCCTTTTTATGTCCAAGTAAGAAGAGATTGTATGGATAGAGCACATTTTGTTTATCCATTCATCTGTTGATAGACATTTAGGTTATTCCAACTGTTAAGCCATTATGAGTAATACTATTATGAACATTCATGCACAAGTGTTTGTGTAGATGTGTGTTTTCATTTCTTTCAGTTAAATACTTACTAGTGGAATTGCTAGATCATATGCAAACTATGTTTAGATTTTTTAATTAACTGTCAAACTATTTTCCAAAGTGGCTACACCATTTTACAATCCCATCAGCAATGTATAAGAGGTCCAATTTCCTCACATCCTATCTAACACAGAAAATGAGAAAAAAAATATTTGCAAAGTATATATCTGATACAGGTTGTATCTAGAGTATGAAAAGAGCTCTTACAACTCAAAAAAGACAAATGACCTAACTAAAAAATGAGCAAAGAGTCTAAGTAAACATTTTACCAAAGATGATATGCAAGTGACCAAAAAGCACATGAAAAAAATGCTCAACATCATTAAATATTAGAGAAGTGCAACTCAAAACCACAACAAGATACAAAATCACACACACACCAGGATGACTAAAACAATGACGTCATCCAATTTTAACTCAATACACCCTCACAAAATAGATAATTGCTTTTTAAAGTTTTCTGCAAAGAAGCAGCAGATTGAGGATAACACTAACAATATGTATAAGCATAAATGAATGATAAGAAAGTAGCACCACTGATACTTCAACTAATTTGGGAATAATTCCTTTATAAAATATATGACAAGCTAATCATATGTGACAAAAATGGCAAAAAGTTGAAATTACCAAGAAAATATGAAATGTGATATTTCATTACTACTGTTAATGATGAAACTTGCATTAAGTGTATACAATGTCAAGAAATTAAAAAATTTCAGGGTAAAGCCATCAGGATTTATAAGATATTTACAAGTATTATTTTGTTGTATTTATATTATCCTCCTTAAAACTCTAGATTTAAATATGTTTTATAATATAGATGTATAATATATTTATAATATAGAGATTGTCCAGAGGTTTGTGTATATAAGCTATAAACAAATATTCTTATATTTGGGATAGATGTTTAACTGATAAGATAGGTAATCACAGAAGTGTAATGACTACTGTTTTAGAGCCCAGACCTGGACTTCTGTCCTAATTAAGATTGTTATTCAGGGTATATTTTGAAAACAAAACAAAAAAAACCCCTACAGGGACACCTGGGTGGCTCAGTTGGTTGAGCAGTTGCCTTCGGCTCAGGTCATGATCCCGGCGTCCTGGGATCAAGTCCCACATCAGGCTCCTTGTTCAGCAGGGAGCCTGCTTCTCCCTCTGCCTCTGCCTGTCATTCTGTCTGCCTGTGCTCGCTCTCTTCCCCCCCTCTCTGATAAATAAATACAATCTTTAAAAAAAAAAAAACCCTACAGCTCAGTAAGAAAAAGACCCTCCCACCCGAAAAAACAAAAACTCTTTAAAAGAGGGCAAAATATTTGAAAACACATGTCTTGAGCTAAAATATATAAATTTCAAAAAGTGCATTAAAAAGTATTCAACATCAGCAGTTACCAGGGAAATACAAAAATTAAGCCAAGAGAAAATGCCACCACATGCACACACACACATGCACACACCCCCCCCACACACACACAATACAATGGCTAAAATTTTTAAATGCTAGGGGGAAAACTAGTGCAATTGTACATTGTTGGTTGGAATGTAAAATGCTACAACCACTTTGGAAAAAGTTCTAGAAGTTTCTTATAACTGAACATATTCCGTATGACCCAGCTCTTCTACTCCTAAGTATCCAAAGAAATGAGTCATAAGCCCATAAATAGACTTGTTCAAGAATGCTCATAGCAGCTCTATTTATAACAGTCAAAACCTGAACTAAGAAATAAATGTTTATCAATAGGAGAATGAGTAAACAAAATACAATATGTGGAAGACCACTCAGCAATACAATGAAGGTGTTGTTGATGTACACAAACACATTATGAGTCTCAACCTGAGCAAAAGAAGATCTTCACAACAGAGTACATATTGTATGACTCCATTTATATGAAGTTCCTTAACAGTCAAGTAGTCATCCTGACAAGATGCTAGAACAATAGTTGCTTCCAGAGGATGGTATAAACAAAGAGTCACTGAGAAGGAACATGAGGTAACAATGATAATGATAATGGTCTACATAATTCTAAGGATTTGGTTTACTCAGGCATAGGCATTTGTCAAAACTTAGGCAATATCTTTAGATTTGTGCATTTCATTGCATGTAAATTTTAAATGGAAAGAAAAAACTGTAAACAAATATTGAACTCTAGTTAACGAAAATTCTAATGAAATACTTGTGAGGGAAATAACTGTTGTCTCTAATTTATTTAAATGCACACAAAAAATAAATAGTTCAATAGGGAGATGGATAACTGATAAAACAAATATAATAAAATAATGGTAGAGTCTAGATGGTTGTATTAAAGTGTTTACTTTGCTGTATGTTATTTTTTTTACCTAAGAGAATTCAAAATATACATCCACACAAAAATTTGTACCCAAATTTATGTAGCATATTAATTCATATTTGCCCAAACTGAAAGTTATATGAATATCTATCAATAAGTGAGTGCATAAACAAACTGATATTAAAACTAAATAAACTGCTACACATAACATGGATGAATTTTATAGACATAATATTTAGCAAAAGAAGGCAGTCATAAGAGAAACCATGCAGTATGATGCCACTTATGTGAATTCCAGAATAGGCAAAGCTAATGCATCATGACTGACATTAGGTAAGTGGTATTACCTGCGATGGGAGGCCAGAGTGGTAATTGTGGGGGTAAGTGGTCATTCAGGAGCTTCTTAGGGTCATGCAAACATTCTGCATCTTGATTATGATGATGATTATATACTATGTATATTCTTGAAAATCTCATGCAATTCCAGTACAATTGAACTGGGTACATTTTGTTATATGTAACAAAACAAAGCAAAACAAACAAACAAACAAACAAAAGCTGTAATGAACCAGATTTTAAAAATACCTAATCCAGATCCTGATTTTTTTCCTGTCATACAATGGCTCCCCATTTCATCTCATGGTAAAAGCTAAAATACTCCCTAAAGCCTAAAATTCCCTAATGATCTGCTTCCCCTTGCCTTCTCCAACCTCTCTGACTTCAACTCTTAATATTCTTGGCCTTCCTTACTCCACTTTTGCTGCATTTGGCCCCTTTCTTTTCCTTGAAACACGCCAAGCATGCTCTCACTTCAGGGACTTTGTGCTCACTCTTCCCTGTGTCCAAGATGCTGTTTTCCCAAATACCCACAACACGGCTCATCCCTCTTCTCTTCTGGGTCTTTACCAAACGTTATCTTCTAAATGAGATCTTCAATGATGCACCCTTTAAAATTGAGCACATGTGCACAGACCTAAAACTCACCATACACTTTTCCCTTCTTCTGTTCTTACCTTTTTTCTTTTTACCTTTTAACCTTTACATACAGCAAAACATACATGCTTTACATAGCATATGTGTCAACAATTCTCAATATCCCCTTGTTAACATGTTAGGTTCAATTTTTGTTCTGTTAATTGTTGTGTTGTGTTGCCAGAGCTTGTTACAGTGTTTGAGACATAACAGTAAACATAACATATAACTATAACTATATATATATAAACACAACATATAACTATATATATATATATATAAACATAACATATAACAATAAAAATTTATGGAATAAAGAAATAATATTTACTTATTTAGATATGGAGACCTTCTTGGAAAGAAAATGTGAGAGCTGAAATGGCAGACTATCTCCTCAGACCTGAAGGGTATGACATTAATTGGACTTCGCGCTTCTACCTAGTGGCTCCAAACCAGCTTCAAAGTCTTTTCCCATAAGAGAATTGGTTATTCTGCCTGGGAATAGACAAAAATAGCCTTTAATTCCCCAGAGCTGGGAGAGGGGATTTGGGGAGGGGGATCCCACTCTGAAATCTTTGAGGCCAATATCTTAACATATAGAGTTGGATTGTAAGTTTGAGAAAGATGACTGGCAGGCAGAGTTTCTGGCTCTACAGGGTAGAGAAAAGGCCCTCCTTAAGGACTAGCCTGTGCTTTAAGCCAAACCTCCTCATTTTCCCTCACCTCAGTAAACTAGATTGCATGATTAGCCCTAGTAATTCGGCGGTAAGGAGTGCAGCCTAGGAGAGTATGCTCTGATGGAGAGAAGGAAGGAGAGGTGTGGAAGATGGCATCCTGTTTAGGGAGGTCAGACTTACTGGGGCTCCAGACACCTGATAGAAGGTGACAAAGCCTGGGATTGGACCTCAGGTAATCAAAGAGAAATTGGCAGCCTACTGACAAAGGACCATTTTCCCGAGGTTCAGCCTCTGTTCCACAGTTCACTGCCAAAAGCACCTCTGAGTTTAACTTCAAAGGTACTTTTTATGTAGTTAAGGGATTAGAACAAATGCCAAAGCTTCTGAAAGACCTGTTGCAATTAAATAAAATCAGAAACCCAATGCCTCTTGGTTGAACAGGTTACAGGCTAGAGGAGAAGGACACCACCTGAGTTAGAATCTAAAAAATATGGTTTGAATCACAGCTTGACCACTCTGGCAATAAAATCTTGGATAAGTCACTTTCCTTCACTGATGATCAATTCCATCATCTATCAAATGGGATACTCATGCTAACTTGCCAGCTGTACCTCAGGGCTAATACGAGGATTAAATGAATGTGTGACCAGGAGATATTTTAGAAATTGAGAAGGTCTGTACAGTATCAGATGCTGTTATTGACAGGTTCAGGGAGCACACTGATGAAAAACTAGCTAGCCAGCTGGAGGAACTGGATACATTTAAAGATGGAAAGAAGAATTTTCCAGCTCACTTGATCTTGGCTCAAGTGACTTTCTGGGTAATTGAGAACAATTATCAACATGTAGTCCCCCCTTGAGCCACCAGAAACAGAATCAGGTGTATGATATGTCCAGGGAAGGACCTAGGAATCTGAATTTTAACAAGCCCACCAAGTGATTCTGATGGCCATGGAAGTTCAAGACCTGCTTTATCTGTCAGCTACACATGAAATTTCATTGGCCTTTGGGTTTATTTCTCTCTAATATTTAGCTCTGTTGGTGGTCTTACTAAAGGGTATACCTGCTCCTGCAGGAGTTGGGTGGATCTTCTTGCTTACAGCTGGGAACAAGCAAGCTGAACTATTAATTAATTACAAAGAAATAGTCTGATTTGTTGCTGAACAACTGTTTGCCTTGCTTCAGCCATAGGTGAAACTATTCAGAATTGGTCACCAAAGATTTCTGAGTCACCTGCATGATCATTAAAGAATCACAGTCAATGAGTTTTCAGACTTCAGACTTCGCTAGGTTCCTGCTGGGGATTGTCAGAGATGAAGAGATATTATTGACTATATTTCCTATGCTATACATTATGTTTCCATGTCTTATTTATTCTGTAATGGGAAGTTTGTACCTCTTAATCCTCTGTACCTATCCCCTTCCCCACTTATAACTGTCAGTTTGTTCTCTATAAGTCTGTTTCAGTTTTGTTTTGTTTTGTTTCAAATTACATATATGAATGAAATAATATGGTATTTGTATTTCTATGACTTATTTGACTTAACATAATACCCTCTAGGTCCATCCATGTTGTCACAAAGGTCACATTCATGTGTTGCAAAGTGTCACGAGATCACTTCTTTTTAATACTTTTCTAAAAGCATCAAGGAGCAGCCAACACAAACATTCTGACTCTTTTCAGTGACTTTTTCTAGTGCTAGACTCTCAATAAGCATTAAACTGAATTCCAAGTTAGTTTAGGTTACAGTTTTACTATGCTTTGCCATGGCATAAAATAATTTACCAGCTTTCAACTCTATACTATCAATATATTTGTCCCCCTCCACATACCTTCTGCTAGGTAACAATACAATAATACTTTGTATGTCAAGATACAATTCCACTTTAGTCAAGGTAAAGTTAAGTTGTTTTAACAGAAACCCACTAATAGGATGACTGAGAAAGCAAAGCAGTTTCTCTTTATCTGTCAGCTATACATGAAATTAAGAGTCCTGATGTGAGGGATACTGGTTGGCAAGTGATTTTGCCCCTTTGAAGTCATTTATGAGCCTAGTTGTTACTTGGCTATCCATTAGAGCACTGATATAATTGACTTAATTAAATGTGGGTAACCACTATGAACGGGTCTAGGTGGTGGGAAGTAGGAAGAAGACAAAGGGGAAACACACTGTGGTCTTAAGGTACATACATTCTATTAGTGATAATATAGTCACATGACAGCATCTGACTACAGGAGATTCTTGGAAATGTGATCTAGCTGGGAAGCAATGTGCCCAGCCACAATTTTATTATTATGGAAGAAAATGAAACTAGGTTTACGCGCACAGCTAATAGTCTTGACCACACCCATTTCTTCTTGCTTCTTCCATACCCAGAAGCCACACTGAAACCTTTACTTGCATTTATACCTAAAGATCTCTGTATTGTTTAACTTAGCAAGCACTTTCTCAGCTTTTAGCACACTTGACCTTCCCAGTAGCACTGTGAGGCAGGCAAGATAGGAATTTGGGGCTCCAGTGGAAAGAGATCTAAAGCAAGGCTCAAAGAAATTACTTGCCCCACAAGTGGCAGATGTGTGGTCAAAACCCGATTTTCCAACTCCAAGCACCTGTAATTTTTCACTGTCTTATATTCCATCTTTTTTTTCTTTTTTTAAGAATCATCTGCGATATGGTTCTTAGCTGTTGCCTACTGTCCCCTCCTCCCAGGGAATGGTCAAAACCACACAAGAATAAAACCTTTTTTACAGGGGCACCTGGGTGGCTCAGTTTTTAAGCATCTGCCTTCAGCTCAGGTCATGATCCCCTGGTACCGAGCCCTCCATTGGACTCCCTGCTTGGCAGGAAGCCTACTTCTCCCTCTCCCACTTACCCTGCTTGTGTTCCCTCTCTCGCTGGGCTCCCTGCTTGGCGGGAAGCCTGTTTCTCCTTACCTTGGCAGCTTGATGGTGTGTGTTTCCATTGGGAACTCCTGGGCATAGCCAAACCAAGATGTTTTCTGTACTTTGTATTATTGCTTAAAACAGGTTCTCAATAATTTTGCACATGTCACTTGCACGTTTTGGCATACCATCCATTCTGTTCTGTTAAAGCCTTTGTTCATCCGTCCCTTCAATTCTGAACAATATTCACTATGCTTATCAATATTCCTGTCCACAGGCCACTTACGTGGCCATCCTTGTACTTCAGTGCTTTCTTCTTTACACAGGGACTGGGGTGTTATTTTTAAACTTTAATTCTGATCATGTCATTTATGAGTTCACTAGAGCTGCCAAAATGAAGTACCACAGACTAGGGGTTTTCAACAACAGACTTATTTTCTCACAGTTTTGGAAGCTATAAGTCTCAGATCAAAGAATCAGCAGCGTCTTCTGAAAACTTTATCCTTGGCTTACAGATGGCTATCTTGTCTCTGTGTCTTTACAGTCTTCCCTCTGTACTTGTCTGTGTCCTAAGCTCCTCTTCTTATAAGGACATCAGTCACATTGGGTTACGGCACCATCCTAATTGCCTCATTTACCTTAATTACCTCTTTAAAGACCTTAGCTCCCAAAACAGTCACATTCTGTGGTACTAGCTGTGAGAACTTCGAGTATGAATTGGGAGGCATACAATTCAGTTCATAACACCACTCATCTCTTCAAAATCTCTCTAATGATCCCCCATTTCAGAGTAAAAAGTAGTGTCCTTTTAATGGTTCAGGATCCAGCCCCTGGCAGTTCCCTGATTTTATCCCTCTACCATTCTCCTCTTTGCCTGCACTCCTTTAAGTCACACCAGACCCAGTGCCATTTCTCTAACATATCAGGCATGCACCCAACCACCTCAGGGCCTTTGTATTCCTGTTCCTTTTGCCTGAAATGCTTTCTTCTCAGACATCCACATGGCTCATTGCCTCTATTTGATCCCCTTATAAATCACAGTATCCTATTTAAATAATAAAGTGCACCCTCAGCAGTACATTATTCCTTCCACTGCTTTATTTCCTTTCACAGCATTCTCCATCTTCTAATATGTCACATTTTTAAAGTGTTTCCTCCCATGAAGTGCAAGTCTCATGAGGCCAGGGACATTTTCGGTTTTGTACTTCTGTATGCCCAGCCTGTAAAAGAACCTCTGATATATGGTAGGAACTCAGAAAATATTTGCTTAAAGAATGAATAAGCCCTGCTTAATGAGAATACAACTGAGTTGGGGGAAAGGAAAGCCTCAGAGCAACTGAAATCACAATCAAGAAGCCCATGCTCCACACTTTTTGACCAGAAACCTTCATTTACATAAAGTTCTATGAAACATATATATCTAAATTTCAATGTCAACGCAAATGAGAAATGGTAAGAAAAAGTGATTTTGTTAAAGAAGGCTTGTTGACAATCATGAGAAGTGACAACTGACAGATTTATAGTGAAGTCAGAGAAGAAACCCTGTAAAAAGAGATACACTAACTCAAAAGGCACATCTGTTTAGGGCCATTTTCCACAAGAGTAGTGACCACATCTAAGTAGTAATGAAAACAAACAAAAACAAAAACAAAAACAAAAAACAAACAAACAAATAATTGTCATAGCCAAGAACAGGACATGAAGTTCACAATAAGAACCAAGAGTAATTAGGAAAAGTTTGCATATGTCTGTTGTGCTTCATTTTGCTAAGGCAGAAAAATGTGCCATACTTGGAATATGTGGTTTTTTTCTTCCTAACATATGGTTTAAATAGCTGTTTTCAAAAACCTTGATGTTGAAAGTGGTGAACTTTCTTGAGACTCCTTCATGCACATTCCTCACTCCCCAGGCTAGAAAATTTGATATAAAAAGTATGTTCTGCTGCTCACCTTCTTCTGATCTGAGGATGGGAATAAATTGCCTTCAGTTTTCCTGAAGACATGAACCAGAGCTTCCATTGTTTCCCTTGGCACTCTCGTTCCTTCAACTCACCCCCAATTTGATGCTTGCCTTTTGGATTTTCCTCACTGCCTCCGCAGGAGGACCATCTGGAAAATTCCCCTCTGGTTTATAAAGTCCTCAAGTCTGTCTAACATGCCATGTGACCCTTCCCTAGGGTTTTTTGCCAGTCAAGCAAATCATAGTCATTCTCTGTGCCTACTCAGCAAGAGAGCAGGCCTGAGATGGGCTGAAGAAACATGTCTGAAATCATTCCTATAATACTCCCTGGGTTTTGACACCTAGAACCTGAAGCCCAGCCAGCCTAAGCCCTGAAAAGAGTCCAACACCCAAGCAGAGAGACTGAGGGTGGGTCCAGGAAATCAACAACCTAGGGGTGCATCCAGGGTTCAGAACCCCAAGATACAGTTAACAGAGCCAAGATCCAAAATACAAACGGAGTAACTTCAGTAGAAACATAGGGAGGGGGAAGTTAGAGTGAATTTGGGAGGAAAGCTGGGAAAAGCAAAGTTGCAGCATCCCCAGGTCCAGGAACCTAGTTCCAAAGGCATAACATCTCACTGGCCAGGATTTTGTAGGCCCAGCTGTGGGTAGCTCATGTTTACTTCTGTGAAAACTCCAGGGTTCCATCTTCTGCCCAACTCTGTTCTTATTTTTCACAAGGTGTTTTGAGGGACTTCAATTCCCCATGGCTTCTCCCACTATCTCTATGCAGCTGACTTTGCATTTGAACAACAGTAGGAAATGTGTGGCATTCCATATGAAGGGACTCTCATTCTAGCCCCAATTCTGTTACTTCCTGGCTGTGTGATCTTAGGCAAGTCATCTATTTTCTCTGGGACTCAGTTGCCTCATCTGGGAAGAGGGAAAAATAATGTCCACCTCATAGAATTGAAGTAAGAATCAAATCAAATCATGAAGATGAAGATTATTTTTTTTAAAATACAAAGTGCTATATATAATATCATTCATAGTGTTAATAAGTCAGTCTCTAACCTGGACCTCTGTCCCAAGCTCCACCTTGATACAGTCAACTGCCTCCTATAACTTTCCACTTGGTCATCCCACAGACACCGCAGAGTCAACATATTCCAAACTACCAAAACTTTTCTCTATCATTCTGCCTCTGCTATGGGGTCTGTTTCAGTGAAGCACCCTTGAGGCACTGGGAGGCCACACTTAAAACTTGAAAGTTGCCATAGGCTGAACCCTCCTTCACCATCTACATCCAATCTGTTACCAAAAACCAGGCTAAGACCAAAACATGATGGAATCAAAATCCTTTGTCTCTACCCGCTCTGCCTTGACCTAGGTCAGAGTCTCAGTATTTCTCTCCTGGAATATTGCAATAACATCTTAAGAGATTCAGCTACCTCTAGTCTCATACTCACATTTCCAAATGAATACTTACCATCCTGGCCTTACTGGTCTTTGAAAAATATAAATCTGACATGCCAAACTCCTCTACTTAAATCATGCAATGTTCCTTAAAATTGATAACCCAGTCTTAGCACCTTGGCATTAGAGATACATGCCAGCTCCACTTCCCACCCTATCCCTCTATGTACCCAGTGTTCTCACCACTCCTAACCAGAAGCATCTTCAACAGACCATGTCTCTCTAACCTCCATGACCCTTTTCTATTCTGATATACCTTGAACATTTCATAGAATTACATCCTTCTGGGAGTATGTAGCTTTACAATGAATTGACTTCAAAAGCTCCCGTGCCATAGCTTTCTTCAACTTCCAGTGATTTTCCCCCCAACACAACCTCACACAGAAGACAAATGCTAACTGTGGAATATCCAAAATCCTAAGACAGCATGAACACTGGACAGCATTCTGGGTTAATTGTCAGATGCCTTTAAGTTCATTCAGTTCTTGTTCCAATTCAAGTTCTGCCACTAAAGATAAAAGCCAACTACACTGTGTTATCTGTGAGATGGTCCTCAAAGACAATGTTGAGCAGCTGAATTAAGCAACATAACAGCTCACATTACCTCTGGACC